>NC_064555.1:21453253-22053253 GCF_023856365.1 Brienomyrus brachyistius
GTGATAAACATCTGTTTTTTTTCCCCTTATGGGGAACGATTTCCTGGTCCCCATAAGGGAGAAAACTATTATAAAAATCAGTGACTGCTATGAAAAAGTTAAAAATGCAAAAAATGCATTTTGCTTGATTACTTGTGGTTATGGTTAGGACAGGGTGGGGGTTAAGGTTGTCATAGTTAGCGTTAGCGTTCCCATAGAAGAGATTGAGCGGGCCCCATAAGGATAGGTATATCCTACATGTGTGTGTGTGTGTGTGTGTGTGTGTGTGTGTGTGTGTGTGTGTGTATATATATATATACACACACACACTCGTACGTATTTGTTTTGTTTCGGTTTATGTTGTCAGGAGTCACATTTGGGGAAATGCATTTCACAGTAAAAGTCTGCCTGTCTTTTAAATTTGGAGCATTTTTAGGCCCAATGAAGGCTTCTTGTTGAGAGCTCCTCCTGCAGATGACGTGAGATGGATGGAGGTTTATATAACCAGTGATATAAAATATATAACCAATCAAAATATGTCAGAAATGCCGAGTATGATGTCGGGAGCATTGAGTTCTGTAGCTCTAGGAAATCGTCTCCACCTCTTTTAGGGCTTTGTCTACCATCCAAGGAATCCCAGCTGACGGAGGGAACTTGGGTAACTCATTAGTGAATCACTCCCTGGGTCGTCATACCCTTGCCGTTGATGGTTAGGGTTCTCAGCCGCTGAGGGATGAGGTCCTGTTAGTAACACTCTGGAAAGTAGCCATGATTAATTGCAGGCACTGAACACATCAGCATATAAATCACCTCTTGGTCTTATAGGCCAATTTATCACATCCCTTAACAAAGACCAAGAGACTATTAAAACAACATGGATGGCACTGGAAAAAAGTGCTGTTAATTGCCTGGTAGTTTATTTGGGGCTCTACTTAAGCGCTCATTTATTCCGTGATAAGGGGTGTAGGAGGTGAGGCCTTCGACAGCATCATGTGGCTCCATCTCTTGACATGGCACTAGAAAGTGGCCGCAGCTCTGCCCTGGTGTCTGCTGTGCCTCAGCATGGCCCCTGGTCTCATCACGCGTTCATGAACCATATAGCTCTCACCGGCAGTGTATCAATATTACGAAGACTTCAGGGTTCATGGAAGGCCTCAGTCCCCAGCTAACCAAACACCCACCTCCCCCCCCCCCCCCCACACACACACACACACACACACACACACCTACCTCTGGGGTTTTGAGAGGCAGCGGATGAGGGAGCCAGCGGGTGACAGGTCCAGCTCGCAGTGGACCTCGTTAGTCAGAACACCGATACGTGGATGGATTCTTCCTTGAAATGCACCTCTTACCCACATTTGTTTTGGCAGTCGTGATAAAGAACCAAAAACCCCCCAGCACATCTTAAAGGAACTGGTGAAGCAGGATATGAAGCATTAATCGGGGAAAAAAAAAACCTCTTACATGCCCAAAGACCTGTTGGGAATTGATTTTTATGGTCAGAATAGAGAATCGGGCGATGCCCTAGTGGGGTATTTTGGCAGTCTGCGCACAGACTTCTGCCACACTGGGCCCAACTCTCCCAAGTCACCTTGGAGCGCATGGTGCTGCTAAATATGCTTCCTTCCGTCTGCCCCAGGCCAACTGGGAGCATCATCGACTGGACTCATAAAGGCTCCCATGGTTAATTTAGCAGTTTGACAGTCATACTGCATATTGATAGACCAGCATAAAGCTCTCTAAGCTAAAGAAGTGCATCTTCTGTATATAAAAATATCAGAATATTGGAATCTGGCACATGTGAAACACGGTGCATAAGGCTACACCCTTGACTGGATGCCGCAAACTCATGCCACTTGTTTTTATTCTCGAGAAAAACCAGGGAGAAAAGCTATAGCTTCTGAAAAGGTGGGGAAAAAAATGGAAATGCTGCTCACACTGCTGGAGAAGAACTTGGGTAATTTACTTGCTGGATGTAATCTCTGCACCTCTGAATACAATACACTGAAACACAAGAGCTGTAATTCACAACAATTAAAGGCTCAAGAGACTAGGAAAAAAAATATATTGTATGCTGCTTTTTGGAAAGATCACTCGTGCTTAATCAAGCAAAATTTTAATTGTATGTATTTCTTGGCAGTGCACACTGGCTTTGAGAACTTGGAATGTTACAGCTCTGATGGAGAAGAAGCCTTAAATAGTGCCCAAGTCTGCTAGATGCAGTCGGCCTGATCTTGTGTGGAGGTGGTCATGGAGGGGAATGTTCATTCATTAGTTTGGAGAGGCCATGGGGAAAGGTGACGCCAAAGATGATATGAGAAACCATTCAAAGCCTCAGGAAGGGCAGGTAGCATCTCATTCAGGCTCTTTTCAGCAGGGGTGGGGAACTAGTGACAACCTGTCGCAGTTATTTTTTGAGAGGTGGAAGGGATACATAGGATCCCAGCAGATGTCTCCTCTTTCAGCAGATATCCACCCAGAAAGGCTCTTCCATGACATTCCAATAGGAGTCTTTAGTGGAGGCCCTGGGCACGATGGAGGGGGTCATACCTTCCAGCTGGCTTGGGAATGTTTAGGGATCCCCCAGAAAGAGCTGCAGGCTGTGTCCTTCAGAAGATGTTTGGCATGATCTGCTTGGCATGAGGCCCCTATTACTCTCTCCAAGCAAAGTTGGGTGTTTATTGTTTGTTTCACCCCACTGAGGGCTTTTCACAGGGGAGTGTCCTCAACAATTGTTGCATTTTCCAACTGAATCTGAATTGCAGAGCTGTTAGGGTTTGAACCTGCATACTTAGAGAAGTCCTCCCACACCGGTGCTGTTGAACCAGATGTGGCAGAGCTTTCATCAGATGTCCTCTCCCCCCATTTTAAACGTCTTCTAATGAGCATCAGAGAGCAGCTTGGACTGAACTCTTCACAGCCTGACAGTCAGACCCTTGTGTTGGGATGTCAATTATTGTCATGTGCTTCTTACAAGCTGGAAAATTTAGGAGTGAGTCAGCAGTGTCGAATATTCAAGAACATGTATAAGATAAAAAAAATAAAAAATCTTAAAATCGAAAAATAAATTTCCTGTTTTAAATATTATTTAGCAGTAGTATAATTAATTGTGATTCATCAAGTTCACGCTTTGTTTGTTCTGAAGTTTAGCTCCTCTGTTTTGCTGAGAGCTCCACATGTGCTCTCTGGGCCTTATTATAATCATTATATCATGTCCTTGCTCACTCATAATGTGGTGCATTTGTGAGAGATTTAAGAAAAATGAGTGAGGGGAGCAAATAAACAAGAACCGGTTACTAGAAAAGCTGTATGGAAATATTTCTTATTCCATAGGGACAATGTGGGCGGAGTGATGGCTCTGAGGCTAAGGATCTGTGCCGGCAACTAGAAGGTTGCTGGTTCAAATCTCATGAATGCCCAGAGTGATTCTACTCTTTTGGACCCTTGAGCAAGACCCTTAACCTGCAATTGGTTCATCCTGGGTATGACTACATTATACGGGTTAATCTACACCCAGCCCTATAAGGAGGTCCTCCAACTAACAGGGAAAAATTTGGCGGATGGTGGCAGGATTGTCACTCCAGCCTTTGGAGAAAAACTGACACTGTTCCATTCAGACTAGTGTGGTGCTGAGGTATCACCTGCCACATGACTGCACTCAGGCTCTCATCCCTCAGGTGGTTTGTCATGTGCTGGGTGTGACGGCGTGCTGTAATCAGTGCACGCTCCTTACCTCCCTCCTCCATAGGGATTATATTAAGTAAAAGCAAATGATTTATCGGCAGTGTTTTGTTTTGTGTCTGTAGGCAAGAAGTTTAAAGGAGTCTGATTATGCTGCTGCTGATTAATTTCTGGGTGTTTTTAGGTCGTTATGGTTTTCATCTGAGATGTTTTTGAAATTCACATTCTATGAAATTCATTCTTGATAAAAAAAAAATTGTGAAGTTAACCAGAATGTGAGCTATAGTAATGACAGACTCTATAGGTGGGTAGATGACACATTCTGTTCGGCTGTAGTTAAGTTTGGGTACATTTTCAGCTACTTTTTTGTTTTGTAAAAATTGTAATATTTATCTCAAAGATCTCAAATATTGACGTGTGAGTTTTTCCAATATTGTTCAGCCCTGGTTTCCAGACAACTTTTAATATTTTAAGTTAACCCTTAGCAGCAGCGAGTGATTTTTGTATGGGAATGCAAGAGCAGCCAATAAACCTTAGAGGTATTTATCAAAAATAAAGAAATCGCCCTTTGCCATAACTGCTTCAAGGTACAGGCCATTGAACTTTATTGTATGCTACTACACTTGAGCTATCCCTTCATTTTAATTTAATTTAGCTTCAGTTTAATTCATTCAAGCTCTTTTTTTAATGTTTTACATTATCTGTTTGCATCAACAATTACCATCTCATTTTGTATGAAAAGAAATAAATATTTCGAATCACACTTCATATGCGATTCACTGCGTGTGTCGTGGTGAGGGGTGAGGACAGGGCAGGGCTAATTGAATATTATACGAATAACGATTGGCAGAATTCAGTTAGTAATTCTGCATGAAATGTCCATTTCGGCGAAGACTGATGTTCTCTTCTCCTATCTCTGCAGCACCCGTCAATGCCACCTGCTGCTGGACGTGTTCAATGCCACGGAGCATGAGCTCACCGTCAGCGCCAGGAACAACCAGGACGTGGTGCTGCATGCCAGCGAGTGCCAGAGGTGGGTGTGCATCCACACGCCTGGAGGCCGAGCGCATGTGCATAGGGGCCGGGATCATCCTGCGGTCGCATCCACACTCCAGCTCCATCCAGTCCTGTCCAGTGCTCCTGTTTATTACGGGCCATTCAAGCCGCATGGTCACTTCTCATCCCAAGTCTAAAGGGGATAACACTTTAACACTTGGCGGAGATGTTCAGTTTAACTTCTGGAGATGCTGGGCCCTTGGTCACCTGACATGTTCTGGGGCAGCCCAGCAGATCTCATGCTAAGTGAAGAAATCCTTCTCCTGGACCTGCTTTACCATTTTATGTAATATATTATATTGTCTACCTCGCTCACCTCACAATGTGGGGAATTCAGTGAATAAATTCGCCCCCATGTTTGCGTGTGAAAGACTCATTTTGCTGTGTTAGCCATTCCGATGTGTTAAATAGATGCCTTCTGCTTTATTTTGGGATAATGGCACAGTAATTGCCCGTATGGATTTATCCGTTGTTTCGACGAGACCCCATAGCTTTAACAATGTCGGCCCATTAGTCTCTCTCACCTTAGCTGTTTGTATCGACACACTCTTCGCCGCTGGGCGGAGGCTTTTGATTCTCTGCTGTTGCCGTCTCTGTACGCCTCTTTACAAACCCGCCTCCAGTGGAATTCTTTTTTTCTTCTTTGTGGATCATCTGCAATTAGTCTTCTTTTGATAAGTCCTTAATTATGATTCTGAGGCCCCGCTTAATTTTTTCTTCAGGATCTTGCTGTTTATTATGGAAAACGTTGCTTTTCCCTACATCTCCAGGTTATTTAGTTTTGGCGCAGCTCTGTTCCACTTTCCTGGAGGCCCGAGTAATTTCTGTTCAGCACCCCCCTCCCCCGCCCCCCCGCCGGCGGGGTCACGATGCTGTCAGGAGTTTGCAAACTGTTTCGTGTTCTACCCCACATGCCGTTTTGTCTTCCAAAGGAGCCCCCCGTGTCTGCTGGCTTTGAGGCCTGTTCGGGTGTGTCCCCTCCCCTCGGCTCTATCGGAGGCGAATCAGGCACAGAGTGCAACGCTTCATGGATTCCGGGGCGGGGGAGGGAGGGGGGGGTTCCATTTTCCCACCAGTTCACTCGGAGCAGCAAATCATGATTTATGTCATTGCCGTGTTTCAGGAAGCGTCTCCGGTTTGACGGGAGGTCGCCGGGCGGCGCCACCACCGTGATTTATAGCTTCTGCTCAGCGGCGGTCGCTTTCGGGGAGGGGGGTTTGATGAGATCGGAGGGATACCAGCGTGAGCGGGCTGATTAACGAGAGGTTAGCAAAATGCTGCGTGGCTAACTTGTAGCATCAGCAGCTTCCGACATGCAGTTCTTTAGTAGGTTATTTTGTTGTGTTTTTTTTTTGCTTTCTTTTGCACAAAAGCCATGCTGTGGTGATGCCCCCCCACTTCAGCCCAAGATCGACATACAGTTCTGTGGTAACATAATAATTCAACCCCCCACTGTCATCCCGCACAGTATGAGCACCTGTGCCACCCACGCCTACCAAATGCTGACTAGGTGACAGGCAATCAGTGCACCAGACGCAGAGAGACATAGACACAGCCGGGCGACTACACATGGCCAGCAGACATGGAAACACCTGAAGGATTTGTTGCACCTTTGCAACACCATAAAGTCCGTAAGACTGAAGCTTGAGAGCTCTTTGGCTTTTGCACGTCCCCAATAGCACCGGGCGATTTGATCATATTATTGGTAACTGATGATATCAGACCAAACAAACCTGCTGTCAATATCTGACAGTGACTAACGGCCAATTATCAGCTTTGTCTGGGAGGTAGAGCTGGGGCTACACAGAGAGCAAGATAACAGGAGGTTTGGGCTTCCAGTTCAGCCCTCTAGTGTCCGTTTTCAGCGCAGTTACAAATCTACACATTGGCTTTGTATATTGTATGTTTTTTTAATTCCTTGTGTCATTTGCAAAGGTGCCAGTGCATGGAAACGGTGGTCATGATGGTGCTGAGCGTCTAGGGCGTACCGTAAATTTGTGAGCTACTGCTTTAGACAGATTTAGACGATAGGGAGTAAAAAAGGATAATCAGCGCGCACCCCCTCCCCCCCCCCCCTCAGTTGCCAACATTAACGCCGGCTAGATATAATTTTTTCATGCTTCAGTGCCCCGCTTGATGCTGGGGGGCGGGGTGCTGAATGACATTGTTAATATTATCATTTATCCCAATATTTTAAAATTAAAATATTGCTTTTTTTTTTTTTTTTGTCATTGTCCAGCCCTAGTCCTGAATTTTAAGGTCTCCGGACTCTGACCCACTGCGACACTTCAATCAGTTTAATTAAGAGTGTATATGTGACCCCAGAGAGTTACTCTTTCCAGCTGCCTTGTCAGTTGCCCTAATGCGTATTGTCATGGTTACAAGTCTCTCTGGACCCTCAAATCCCTGCAGCGTGTGACAGGACCGGACTTTGAAGTGTCTGTGTACAGTACCTGTGCACAGAATAAGCCGTGCCTGTGTGGGCGTGCCCTGATACTCACATGTAGTACAAGTAGTTCTGGCTGCTTCCCTTGACGGACTGGTGCCCCCAGGGCATCGCCTCCCCTACGCCCTGTGCTTCCTGGGATAGGCTCCAAACTCACAGCAGCCCTACTTTGGATAAGCAGTTAGGCAAAACGGATGGATTAATTAGTGTGTTTATATGTGTTTATAAGTCAAAATATGGCTGAATGGAGCATTTCTTCACTTCGTCAGTAATAATGAGGAGGGATCTGCATGCCCAGCATGAGCTTTGGTTTGCATGCCACACACTTGTGTGTATTGCTGTAGTTTAGCAAAAACAAATGGAACTCCCTGCCTGGTCCTGCAAAACACCTTCCTTATGGAGGCTGTTCGAGCCCAGAGACTGGATTTTAGAGCCATATTGTGTGTGTGTGTGTCCCCCGCCCCCTAATGGCAGATGGGCCTGTCACTTCCCATTCGCTGACATTTTGATAAATGAGGCATCAGGTGTGAGGTGTATTTCCGGAGTCGTTAGGGGGGGTGTTTAGTTGGGGGGGGGGGGGGACGCCTTCTCTGCGCATGCAAATGCGCTGCCAATCATGTGCTACTGCTTGTATGGCACAAAGAAGGAAAGTCTTTAAGAAGCTGAGTGGGCCATTAAAACTCCTTCAAGGTGCCTCCTTCGCGGGGGAAACGTAACAATGCTCTTCCGGCTCCTCACTGCCGCTGACATGAGAGATTTCTGTTTAGTTCCCTGAGTGCTGCAGTGTATTAAACCCGTGCAGAATGTGAAATAAGCAGCTCTGTGTAACTTTCGCTCTCCCCTCATTAGAGCAGACTAGGATTTCGTATCTCTGTCCAACTGAGCGCATGTTTAATATTTGCGGTTTGAATTCAAATTCTGAAATTTACCGAATGCCAGAACCGAATCGCGGTGCCGCTGGCCGTCCGTTTCACTCTCACAGCCATTGATGGAGCCGCCTGACTTGCTGAAAAACTCCGGTCGGGGGTTAAGGACACTGGAGTGGGCGTTTGAGGACGGCACGCTGCTAATCGCTTCCCGTAACTTCGGTCAGACGGCCGCCATGTCACGCATGCATAATTAGAAAACGAATGTGCCTTTTGGTAATTAAAGAGGCTACACCATTAGCACAGTCATTTGTGGCAATTTTGACTCTCAAATATTGAGACCAACAAAATCTGTCAGTTTCTAAGCATAGAGCTAGATTTTAGCGTAACATCTATCTCCTTGTTAGACTGGTTGGCTTATCAACACCAGCATCGTTCGTTGGACTACAGTTGATAAGGACTGACCACTGCACACCAGTAACACCACACAAGACCTGCTGCTTTGGAAATTCTCTGACCCAGCTGTCAAGCCGTCATAATCTGGCCCTCGTCAAAGTCGCTCATACGCTTCCAGTGGCACATTTCTCCTGCTTCCAACACATCAACCTCAAGAACTGACTGTTCACTTCCCTAATATATAATGGCACCCTTGACCGGTGCTATTGAAACAAGATAATCAAAGCTTCTGTGGTAGTGATGAGAAGCACGCTCTCACCTGCATGTGTCTCTGTGTCATGGAGAGCAAGATGGGTTAGTTAGAAAGAGGATAAATATAGAATAATAATATTAATAATAATATGTCGTTTTGCCTGGTGGTTTAACTTGTAAGAAATACGATTTTTTTTTGGGCAGATTTCCTAACAGAAGTTATCTCTGCTATCATCACTCACCGGCCTGATGTCTGCCATCGTTTCCAGCGTTCGCCCTCGGGGCTGCAGTGACACCGCCGCCATGCTTCAGTACAGCGTGTGGCAGCCCTGAGGGATCTGCTTGCTTTCACCCATCACACACACGGCTAAACGTGCGGCGTTTTACATAATTGGAAATGAGCAGTATGAACCCCTGCATTCAAAGTTTTCTTCTTCTTTTTTTGAGTTACTGTTGTGGAAGGGAGTTGCCTTGCACAGCCGATGGAGATGCCAGTGCACCTGAACTTATGAAGAGAGTCATGCCCACGAACACGCATGAGGGAGGAGTGGTGACTCATGCCAGTGAAAACCCTGGTATTAGCGCCTCCTGCCTATTCCTGCTTCATTTTTCTTTTCAGCTCAGAGTAGTTTTTAAAGGAAATCCCTGTGCTACGTCTCTGTTTCTCTTACCAGTGATAAACTGAAGGGCATGTTCCCCCGAGCCTTTCTGCTTCCCGCCTTTCTCTGCTGATGCTTTTATGTTAGATTGCTTATTCCATTCAGTAGATGATGTCAGCGTATTTTATGAATGGCCCAGCAACCGTGAATTGGGTGTGTCTGCCTGTGTGTGTGTGTGTGTGTGTGTGTGTGTCTCTCTCTCTCTCTCTCTCTCTCTCTCTCTCTCTCTCTCTCTCTCTCTCAGCTTTTATTCTCTGGTGTGTTGATGGTTCCTCTTTGCATCTTACCAAATGTCTTTAGTAAGGGATTAGTCCTGTTCCCCAGTTATTTTATCACACTGCCTCAGCTGTAGAGGGCGGTATTTATTGCTAGTTCTCCTGAGTAGACCACGCCATCCCCTGGCCTCAGCTCCTCCCCTTAACATGTGCTGGCACATCCCCGACGCCAGTCCACAGCAGACCCCACCCTCTCTGTCCCCTTTCACCCTTCTATCGCGGATGCTGTGTGGAGTGAGAGCCTGCAGATCGTAGCGTCGGTCATTCAGCTCTGAACTTCCCTGTTCCTCTTCTCTTCTACTTTCCGCTGTGACCCCATCTTTAATGGATGCCCCTCCAGGTGAGGTGAGCATGGGCCATATGGTGTGTTTATCACAGGTGCACCCAGGCTGCCCCCCCCCCCCCCCCCCCCCCCGTGTCTCCAGCGTGTTGCAGTGGCTCCTTCTTTCTGGGGCGGGGGTGGTCTACTGCTGTGTGTAGCCCCCTTGCTCCCCGCACTCAGCATCCGTCATTCCCTGCGCTCTCGAGTTTCCATAGAGACGTTGGGCTGTGTGTGATGTTCATTACAGTCTGCCTCTCAGACTCCTCCCTCTTTATTCACACAGGCTCTTTTGCTGTGGTCCCTCTTGCGTTCCCTTCCCCTGTCGTTTTGCTGCAGTTCTGTCCGAAATGCTCAGGCAATCCGGCCAGCGATCTCCAAATATATGATAACGGCAGCCTGGAAAACACCTTTGCTGCAGTGTTTGACCATAAGTGCATGGTTAGACCCCCCTGTCTTTTCAGACCCCAGGTCATTCTGCCTTTATTTCCTGAAAAGAAAGCAAAGAGGAAAAGGAGAGCAACACCTGTAGCAGATGAGTGTGTGTGTGTGTGTGTGTGTGCTTTTGTTTTAATTCATGAATTTATTTTTAATAAACCTGGTGGAATCTGTTTGGCTTTCATCTGCAGAGCATGTTTTTAGTGTTTTTTTTATACTGCTGACATTTAGTACTGCTCTCCCGTTTTTCATTTATTTCCTGTGGATCTGCTTGCTTATCTAATTGTATTTTCCTGTGCCGCTGCTGTCTTGAATGCTGGACTTTAATTGGCTGCGGTACCGGCCGTGGTTAATCGGCCGCTGTTATAGCGCAACACAGGTTAAACAGCAGTGCACCTCGCAGCCTTGCCTCTGGGTTCAGGTGCAGGTGGTATAAATGGGTGGGATTGTGCTGTCGGGGTGCGGCGCGCGGGTCTGTCCATGCCGTAGCCTGGCTGCTGTTGCTAGCGGCTGGGAGACAGCGGGAGTCTAAAAATAGGCACAGCGCCAGCCTGCCAGCACACCACTGCTATCCTCAGCCAAGCCGCGGCACGTGAGCTAAAAATAGCCCCTCCCTCCCTCCTCCAGCCTGTCCTCTGCACAAGCCCTCGCTTTTCTTCTTTTCTCCCCACCCCTCCACCTTCCTCTTGTGTCTCCCCAATGAAATAACACAATTACTGGTTGTTACTTTGGGTGCAAAAGGCTTTGATAAAACACTCAGCTCTATCATTCCCCCTTCCCCCCCCCTGCCACCCAGCCAGGGTCGAATTCGCTGCGGAGGAGCTCGCTTGTGAGTTCTCCCGGAATACGGGGTAAACGATAACCTTGCATATGATGGGGGTGGTGTGTCAGATTTTCAGATATTTTCTCTCTTTTTTTCCACCCTTACATCTGAATGCCTGAAGAATGGGTGTGATGCTCAGGTCCAGCCAGAGAACACTTAAGTTGCTATTCTCTTTATGGTCTTGTTGCTCGTAAATGTCTTCTTGACCTGCTGTATTTTGTCATTATTCATTGACAATAGATGATAGAAATGTGTCCCTGTGGGAGCAGCCTGTCCACACAGTGGATTCACCCTTAATGACACTTTCATTATCACCAGCCAGTGCCTGAAATATGCGGCCACAAATAGTATTTTGGAGGCGCATAAATCCCCAGGGCTGTGCTTCCTTTTTGAAAGCACCTCTACAGTGCTTGTTTTGTGCCTGTGACGCATAGCCACACCCTAAATGGTGCCGGGGGGGTGCGCATGGAGGAGCGAGGGCCCCGGCACTGCGACCGGCGATGTCGCCTGCCCTGCAAAGCTTCTCCCATCCCGGTGTAGGCGCCGGTGTTGCATGGCTCCTCTCCCGTGGCTCACCAATAAGTAGGTCCTCTGTGCCGTGTGAAGATCCGCCCTCTTTCTGTAACGAGCTTCATACTCATTGAAGATGCCTTCCATTCATCCCACATTATTTATACAGCAGGACTTAGAGCATCGAATGACGCTGAATTATAGAATTATAATAACGGCAGTTATAATGAGGCAAGTTTATTCTTTTTAGTCTGTTCATGTGTCAGCGGAGGGACCCCCAGGTTAGGCCACGCTCCTTGGCCCCCTGGCTTCCAGGTTTCACACGGACCCCTGCGCGTGGAGGCAGGTGTCTGTCTAGTAGGAGCGGCTTGCAGGGCAGCGGTGATTTAAGATTTGCTGTCTCTATTTTCACCACATTCAAGGGAGATTCTGCTCCATAATGGGAAACAGGGCAGAACCCTGAAAATGCTTCCTGTCATTAAGTCTAAATTGTGATGCTTATTGGTAAGATCTATTACCCAGTGTTACATGCAGATTATGTGACTTTATGAAACAGCCTCTTTATATGTAGTTCTAGTACCAGTTGCCTATGATTCCTAAATAAACATAAACACCAGATTATCAAAAAGAAAGCGTTGTTTTTAATATTCACTTGCGTTTCTTTAATGTTCTCTACAATAGGTAACATATATACAATGATCAAATTATAGTTGCAACATAAGTTTCATTAAGGTCTTGTCACCTACATTAAGACGTCTCCTCATTTGCTAAGGCAGTAGACGGCTAAATGTGTCCTTTTGATGATATGTGCAGTGCAGTAAGTCTTTCTTTATTTTTGCCTGTGGTTTTAGTCCGTGACTTGCGCTTATGGTTCTAAAGGTTTGTGTAGAAGTGGGAGTCTTTCATTCGCTTTGCACCGAAGCCTAATTGTGCCTTAATTTCATTTGTCGCGGAGGCCTGTTCAATGACGGCTCCGTTCCGTGTTTGTGGGGTTGGGGGTGGGGAGTGTCGCGACAGGCATCTTCTGTTTACTTTGTCTTTAGCGTTCACTGTGTGCCGCTCTTTTTATCCATTTATGTTTTTTTTTCCATGCTGAATCAAAGGTAAGATAGCAGATGGGAGGGGGGAGAATTAGCCCTTATGAATTTGTAATTCATTTGCAAAACAAAACGATACTTTTACATCAAAGTCGGCACGGTGCATCCTAATTAGCCAGCCGAAGCCCTTCTCCTTTCTTTCCCTCCCATTATGGTTTTTCCTAAGCAGTCCTCATTTTAAAGACCCCATCCCCCATTCCAGTCTTCCACCTCCAGCATGGAGGCTGGTGTTATGGCTGTCTCAGTTCCTCAGCTGATTAAGACTTGTGTTTACAAACAGTCTTCAGGGAGTAACTGTGTGCAGTTTGCAGGTGTATGAGTCGTTGCTGATGTGAAGGCCAAAAACTAAGGAGTCAATCATTTCGCAGGTGCAGTGACCAAGGCTTCCCTGGAAGAAGTATTCTTGTGTTACTGCAGTTTTGGAGATGCTTAGATAATTATGCATGTAAAGGGGAGCTTGTTCTGGAGATGATTCACACACCTGTTTGACCACCCCCCCCATATCTGAAGAGGTGGCTCTTGTGTCAGCATAATTATTGTTTGAATTTGGTGTTACATTTTTCAATATTTGATACTGTGTTGAACATTGTAGTTCAAAGACACCGTTTTTAGGGTGTTCAACTAATCACAGTTTCGTTAGTGTTTCATTTTAAGGCATAACATTCTAATGCTATATATTCATAAATATATGCATATCTCTGCAGATTGCGTGGTACTGCCAGCCTTTGGAGAGACACCCGCAGGATTGTAAAATGTTTACTGAATTTCTAAGTGTTTCTTTTAGTCATCAAAGGCATGATCAAAGAACTGATTAAGTTAACATTGATTGATAGAACAAGAGTCTGTTTGGGACACATGGTTACATACGGGCGCTTTGTGTTCTCAAGACCTTCTGTGTCCTGATTTTTCTCATTAAGAATACACTCTGGTTTTTAGGGTGTACCTTTGATATCGTTAATGACTTTAAAATGATTGGGGGGGGGGGCAGCTATAGGCTCTCGGTACTTGATGGCTCACGTTTCTGGGCTGTTATCTGTTATCTTTGAGGGTATCTGCCTTTGCTTTTCTCTGATGTATGAAGACACAGGGAAACCCTGCTGTCAGGACCGTGAGCTGGAAGTGAAATGTAGACGGCCCTCCGCCCAGTGGGATCTCCTTCACCAGTGCCGACAAGGAACTCGAGGCTGATCGGGGCTGCCCAACTCTTCCCGTGTCATTAAAGGGAGTCCCCAGCAAAGTGGGGTGCTTCTCCAGACTGCCCCCACCCCAACTTGGCCCCCACAGTAATCCTCATCCGGTGACGGGCCTCCTGCCACTCCCACTGACGGCCGCTGACCCCGTAACGCCTCGTTTAAGAGTCCGCTGCCATCTCCTGTCAGCACGCAAGCTCTCAGAGTGGGACCCTGCACTGAGACTCCTCTCATTATTCGTTTCTGACAGTCTGCGCCAGGCCCGTTGGGAAAACCCACCGTCAGTGAATTTCCACCTCCACCCGTCTAAAAATATACCGAAATGAAGCAGCGGGGGGCGCCATCTTTCTTGTAAACCCTGTGCTTTTCGTATGAATATTCAGTGAATGGTTTGGCACATATTGATATGTTTCTTTGAATTGAAATGGGTAGGTGTTTGCTTTCTGATTTCGGCTGCGCAGGTACACATGGCTGAAGAACAGGAGTGATGGACTTAGAGGCCTCGGGTTTGGAATCCCTTTGCCGTGTCCTTAAACCGACTTTGCCGCAATAAACACTCGGAGCATCCAGTTGTTCAAACATATTAAATTGGAAAAGCAAACAGGTTTCTGCTGAAGAAATAAATATTGTTGTGCCGGTTCTGGTGCAGAGAGATTGCATGAGGGAGCAGCCAGCTTTATCTTACTCATCCTCTCGCTTAGAGCCTGTCTGCATCGACGCTCTGATCCACGCCTCCCCCGTATGTTTTCTGCCATCATGAAGGCTTTCACATGCTACGCGTTACGTGTAGGTGTACCGGGCTGTCTGCCCTGCTTCTGGTCATGGTCGCTATCCCAGAACCAGGCCGCTCTGAAAATCTACGCCCGCCTTAATCTCTGTTTGTGTTTAAGACTTTGGGTTGTTCCTCCTGGCTGGCAGGGAGGATGTAAACAGGCCCTTCCCGAGCAGTGGCTTTTGATTGCTAGTACGTTATTAAAAACAAACAAAAAAAAAAAGTGTCGGAAGATATGGCTCTTAGACACTGCTAATTGGATGGGACATCTGCCAATCGATAAGTGGGAATCTGTGGCTGGCTCTGATTGGCCCGTTGCAGTGGGAGCTCGGCCACGGGCTGTGATTGCCTGCTGGGTTAATAATAACCAGCAAAGTAAGCACATGTCTGAACCTGTAACAGGTGGCGAGGCTTGCAGCCCTTGTCGGGCGTCCTGCTCGCTCCCTCCTGGCTTGTTTGCGGCTGCCTTTTGTCTGCCGCATGCAGCCCTGCGAGTCTCCCAGCCATCCTGTGTGTGCCTGTTATCCTATGTGCTGAGTCAACACACCAAGAGAATATGGGGTTAATCTTTTCCATTCACACCAGCAAGTCGCTGGCTTGTGAATGACCATGCATCATCTCACGGTAAAGACTATTTGCACAGATGGTTTAAATAGATGCATCAGTGCTGCTTAAGAGAGCCATTTCAACAGGTTTTAAGAGCACGATTTTTATTATGTGTTGTTTATATTATTCATATAGTGAAGATCCTTAGCTGTAGTAAAAACTACCCTGTATTATACATCCATCTTCTGTTGTCCAGCACAGGGTCACGTCGACCTGCATTAATAAATTAAATAAATGTAGCCATCCTCTGATGTCCTTGCCTCCCTGACCAGAATAAGCAGCTGCAAGATGGAGAAAAGTATTCTAATGTGTGGGGAGATCACCTGTTAGGCAGAAAGAATGCAATAATTGTCCAGGTTTGGTCTGAAGTGTTTGTTCAAGCGATGTGTAAGACGCCTCCCGAGCGCGGGGGTTAACGCCACACTGGCTCTACCTGTCCCCCTGCAGGATGGCTATTCAGGTGGACAAGTTTGACCTGGAAAGCCTGCCGGAGCCCGACGAGGAGCGGTTTCGCTTCGCCAGCCCCCGGCAGCTGGAGGAAGAGCGGCAGCTGGTGCAGGGCTGCCGCATCAACGGCGAGCTGCACCTCGTCTGGAGCATTATATCCTTTGCAGCTAGGGTGCCCTGTGGGGGAGGGGGGGGAGGGGTCAATGGAAAGGACCCAGAGGAATGAGTGACGACTGTGTCCTGGCTGGGTGGGCGGCACAAACCTCTGTCCTTTCAGTCAGTGTCTTGTTACGAGGCTGTCAGTAAATTTAGTCCTGCGGCTGCAGAAAGTGCGATTTTCACAATAACACAGATTGCTTTTTTAACATGACTGTTGTTGAGCATTAGCTGCACATTGTGCAGAGCAGCTTAAATTTCTGCCTGATTGGCATTTTGCTGATTATTAACATGCTGTGCTTCTGCTGAAGCAGCTTTTTGTAAAAACCTCATATGGGTACAGTGTTGAACCTGCAGCCAAAGAAATACAAAAGAGTTGTTAACTTTTTTAGGCTCTCTACGGTAGGCGAAGTGATTCTGGTCTTCAGTGAACAAATGGCATTTTGTGACTTTTGCGTGTTAGGGAATGATTTTTAGTCGTTCTAAGCTCTGGTGTAGCACACTTTCCCCAGTAGGTCTTAGACCATCGAGATGAACTGCACACCGTGGGAACATTAATTTGGAAGCTGATTGCTGTGATCCATGTCTTAATGTGACTATGGCGTGTATGTATATATATAACTGTACATAACTGGCTATATGCCAGAAACATTATGCACAGAGGAAACTGACCTTGCAGAGTTAGTCAAGTAGTTCGGTGATTAGAAAGATTAGAATCGGCAGGGACTTGCCTCCCAAATATTGTATATTTTATATTATTTGGGAGATATTTTTGCCGACCATCTGAGGGTTGATTCGGTCATCTTAACCTACAGCAAAGGGGAGGTGAGTCTTCGTCTTTGTCAGACAGGAGATTCCCAGTCCCGGTTTTTTCTTAGCACTTAATTAATTAGCCTTGATTAGCTGTTGGGTGAATGAATTTGCACAATTTAATTCAGGCCAAATTTATGTTAGGTGAGGAATTTGTGTGGGAGGGAAAAGAGATTAAAAGAACTGGCACAGTTATTTCTGCCAATTAAATATTTTCACATCATTTGATTCTTATTGAAATCTAAACAAACCATTTATTCATTTTGAAAATGAATAAATTATTTGCTATTTTAAAAAGGAACGTTATTCCTGGCAAGATCCTGGCTTGGGTGGATAGGATCCCGGTGGGTGGATGGATGGATGGATGGATGGATGATTTGTGATTAGGGTAATATATGCATGGTTTGATAAGTTTAAAACAAGTACGGAACATTTATTGAATTGACAATTTTGTTGTTGTCTAACTGGATTATGCCGGTTAATGTAGCTAACAGCTTGTTTTTGACTATGAATTAGGAGCCTGTAGGTAAGCTTGCTACCTGCGTCTGGAATTGACCCACTTAGATGTGCATGTACAATATGACTGCGACACTCAACATGTGCTTGCTGGCTAGGTCATGGTTCTTCTCCATTTTTATTTTGACTGATGCCAAAAAACAGCTGCTTATATCACAAGCATCAGTATTTATTTATCCGCACCCACCTGTCAATTGATTAATTAATTTTAATTTGATTTATCCATTCATCAGTTTTCTAACTGCTGATTGTGGTCATGGATGCGTGGATAATTTAACCTCTTGATTATTTAGCGTATTATTTAGTGCCATTAGGTTCAAATGCTACAGTGTTCTTATTTATGAATAATTTTGGTAAACTAGAAATTTCTGCCTTGCTTCCAAACTCACGCCTTCTGACTGAAGGGAGGGGAGACTTAGGCAGGTCTGAAATCAGGGACACTGAGAATGAACGGCAGCACTTTGACTTCAATGTGGGACACAGCTGATGGATTGGGCCAGAGCTCTTAACTCAATCTGCAAAAAACAATACTAACTGACGGTTCATCTAAGTTGTTGCACTATAATAAATCAATACGACATTTCAAGGTCACAGTTTAGATGTAGCGTTTGTACTCCGCCTCAGAATTAAATCATTGGTCAGATTGGTTTTGGTTGCAGAAAAAGGTTTCTAATGCATTTTATATGTCATTTAATAGCTAAAGAGGATGATATCAATTGATGAAAATGACCAGTGATTAGAGTAACGATACTGTCTGTTATCCACTATTGAGCCGCATAAGTTAGGTGGTTGTGGTTTTTCTAGAACATGCCACGCTTAAAAAAAAAAAACCCAGAACACTCCGTAAGTGCTGCTTATGCATTTTTATAGCGCACATTGCATAGCTTGAGAGAGTGCAATAATTCTTGTTCTTTTATTCCAGGTAAATTTGTCAATATCTTCATCAGTTTGGTTTGGTGACAGCATTTCTTTTGGGATCCTACGGTTTTGTTTAAAACAGCATCGTTCTATAAGTTTAGCTACCTTAGATTGATGTTTTCTGGCTCTGGAATTGAAGCTTCATTGAACTGTGGGATTAAACAACTGTCGTGCTTTGCTGCTTTTCCTGTTCTACTCTCCAATAAGCTGATGTATCACTATAACAAGGACACACACAGTTTATACCGTAATCAAACACATGGGTGTTCGGATATTTGGTAGCGCGGAGGCTAAGTAGATGGGTAACGGCTGCTGAGCGCTCATGCTTCCCAGCCGCTAGGAGACGGATTTGGCCGCATGCTGAACGCAGACTGGTTCATGGGGCGGAGTCTCAGTGGAGGATATGTCAGCCTCTGCGTCGCATGGATACCTCCGAAATCACATAGTTGGCGAAATATAGTATGCAGCATTCGTAGAGTACTATGTCCTAATGCTTAGTATGAATAAGCCAGTAGGAGAACGGTACCCGGATGACATACTAAATTCAGTGGAATTCTGAAGTGTGCAACTGGTGGATGCTACACTATTCAGTGAGGCCACTGGATGAGCGAAGAACATCACTTGCTCAGTAGTTTTTTGGCAAGTTGGCAGAAAAAGTGCTCTGTCTATATAAATTTAAGTGTAAAATGACGTCCAGTTACCTTACTTGACTAAATTATGTATTTTTCTCATTGATAGTTTTTTTTTTTTTTTTTTTTTTTTTTTTACTTTCATGGGTGTCAAGCTACAGCAATAAGAAGCATACAGGCAGTACAATATGCAAGATGGTGACTGCAGTGTCTCCGAATGCATGCATACTGTTCTCATGCATGCATACAGTATGTACTACATTAAAAGTCATGTTGTAGGTTTCTGATTTCAGTACCTACTGCAAAAGTATTTCATTCAGACACACCATTTGTTTTCCTGGATTGTTGCATAATATCTGCCTGATATCTCCAGCGTGAGGCAGGACCCCACCCAGCACATGGGTGGCTGTGGATGTTGCCTGTTTGTTACATGGCGTCTGGCATGCCTGTGCACGGTCTGCCCCCCCTGCTTCTGTACACTTCACCTGGCCAAGCTCTGAGCATCCCCATCCCGCCCCCCCCAGGTGAATAGTTACCACAACCTGCAGGAGACTATTATCTTAAGCTTTAATGTAATGAAGATGTTATAGACAGTTTATTTAAAAATTGTCTCTCAAGCTGTTGGAAAGGATTTGTGATTATTTACCAATACATTAGTTTTCTTGGTTTTGGGGAGAATTGTAAATGTGTGTGAAGTATGGTAAAATTGATGCAGAGACAAGCTTTTTGTATAGTACTGCTGTGAAAACATAGTTTTCCCATATTTACACGTAACATGGAAATTGAGCATTGATAGTTGCACAATTATGGTAATTTATTTAAATAAACATTAATGCATTTGGGTAAAGGCTAAAAACTAATTAAAATGGTACCCACCGCTGCAGTCGTCTTTGGCAGGTTTACGCCACTCAAATTCTGCTAGTTTATTGCAGGAATTAATTTGCAATAATTAACAAAATAACTCTGCGTCATTTGAATGTGGTGCTTGATTGACAATCAGCTTTTTGTGGCTGAATTGTCATTGATGTATTGTTTTGCAGGAATAGTAGATGTAGTGTGTTTGCGTGTCATTGGTATTTTGACTTGTATACACTTAGTGTACAGAAGTGTAATGGTACCTCACTTTTGCCATGGATGTATTAAAAAATACGTCCTTTCTTCTCACCTTAGCTGCTTCTCACATATGTAGGATTAGGGAAATTATTGACCAAAACTAAGACGCTTATGGATTTCTTTCCAGCATAATTTGACTTTGTGTTTGTTTTTTTGTATTTTCTCCAATTTATCTCCCCCCGAACCTGTAGCTTATTTGCTCTAAGCCTGTTTAGGTGCCATTGTTTCGCCTGAGGAGAGCAGAGCCTCCCTGAATGCGGCCTGCTGCCGAAGAACTTTCCATCTTCCTTCAGCAGGGTGTGGGCCTCCGCCTCGCCTAACCCCCCGGCCCCATGACGCCGCCGCATGCGCCTCAGACACACCTGCCTGCTTTCAGATAGAGAACAGTGACTCGGCTTGGGCAAACACCATTGTGTGTTACTGTAATGGCAGTGACTCGGCTTGGGCAAACACCATTGTGTGTTACTGTAATGACAAGTAATGGCTTGAATGCAATTAAACTGCCCTAAATTACTTTTTCCACAAAGGTATGGTAAAAACAGGCCTCCTCCTTCTGAAATATGCTGAGAGGCGCAGCATAAGCTCCCAGCTTCTAAACGTCATGTGCTGCTAACATTTGATGGCAGTGCCTCTGCGTCGCCTTACAGGGGCATGTTCCCTAGCGGAGCGAGGGGGGCGGTCAGGTTACTCAGGACCCTGCTGGAGTGTGGAGCAGGAGGTGGGAGGGCTGGCAGTAGTGCTATTACTTGGTACTAGTGCAGTATGACCCCCCCAGTGTGACCGCGGGACCGGCGTTCTGCTGGGCCGGTGGCCCCTCGCTGCTGGATCTGCTGCTTCCTCTCTGCCTGTGCTGTGCACCTTCCCCCTTCCCTTGCCTGATTCTGCCTCTGACATCTGCCCCATGTGACCCTGCCCCTGCCGTCTCGCTGTGTGACTGCGGGACCAACACTGTGCTCGGCCGGCGGGGCCCCTCACCACAATCTGCTGTTTTCTTGCTGTGTATTTGGAGCAAGTTTGCAGCTCCGGATCGTTTACCTGCCGCACAAAGTGTTTCCTTGTCAGCAATGGCTGCATGGTGCTGATCCGTGACCCAATGGTATTCAGGTCTGTTGCTTCAGTGCTGCTCTTCTTGCCTGTTAAGGGAATGCAGGCAGCACAGCTCGTCTCATCATAGACGTGTCTGTCTGTCCCTTTATTCATCCGTTGGTTCATTCTGAAATCCTGCCCCAGAACTGCTTTGTAGGAGTACGACATAAAAATTTTCTCACGTTACTTTAGAGATTTCACTAAGATTTTTTTTCTCCATTCTAGCAGCAGAGCCAGCATAAAGGATGATAATTTATCTTTTTTTTTTAAATTGTGTTCCTTTCTCTCTGTTATCCTTACTTCAGTTGTAAAGGTCACATCTATCTCTGTTATTCACCAGTCAGATGAAACACGTGTATAATATGAATGGCGACACTAAGGTCCTAGTTTTGGAATAGGAGAGAGTCATGTCCTGTTTGCCTGTTCGTCCCAGGGGGGGGCATTACCAGTGCTTATTGCAAGGGCCACTGACCCCCTAAATGCCCCAGTAGCATTTTCCAGTGCCATCCTGAGGTGTCCACATCATGATTACTTTACTCCCCATACAATCGCTATGCTCCAGGATAGCATGAATATGATGAGCCGCAAAAATGTGTAAATGTAGGCAAAAATACAGGAGAAATTGCATACGCTATATTGCCATGTATTGGGATACCTGCCCTTACACACACATGATCTTTAATGACATCTCATTCTTAATATGTAGGCAATAATATGGAGGTGGCCAATCCTTTGCAGGCATAACCGCTTCAACTCTTCTGGGGAGGCTGTCCACAAGGTTTAGGAGGGTGTTTATGGGAATTTTTGACCATTCTTCTCGGAGAGCAATTGTGAGGTCAGGCACTGATGTTGGATGAGAAGGCCTGGCTCACAGCCTTCACTCTAATTCATCCCAAATGTGTTCTGTTGGGTTGAGGTCAGGGCTCTGTGCAGGCCAGTCAAGTTCCTCCACACCAGACTCGCTCATCCATGTCCTTATGGACCTTGCTTTGTGCACTGGTGCGCAGTCATGTTGGAACAGGAAGGGTCCATCCCTAAACTGTTCCTACAAAGTTGGGAGCATAAAATTGTCCAAAATGGCTTAGAATGTTGCAGCATTAAGAGTTCCTTTCACTGGAGCTAAGGGGTCAATTCCAACCCCTGAAAAACAACCCCACACCATAATCCCCCTCCATCAAACTTTACACTTGGCATAATGCAGTCAGGCAAGTATCCTGACAACTGCCAAACCCAGACTCGTCCATCAAATTGCCAGACAGTGAATCATGATTCGTCACTTCAGAGGACACTGCTCTAGAGTCCAGTGGCAGTGTACTTTACACCACTGCATTCGGTGCTTTGCATTGCACTTGTTGATGTAAGGCTTGGATGCAGCTGCTCGGCCATGGAAACCCATTCCACGAACTTCACTATGCACTGTTCCTGAGCTAATCTGAAGGCCACACATTTGGAGGTCTGTAGCTATTCACTCTGCAGACAGTTGGTGACGTCTGCACACTGTGCGCCTCATCATGCGTTGTCCCCGCTGTGTGATTTTATGTGACCTACCACTTCGTGGCTGAGTTGCTGTTGTTCCTAATTGTTTTCACTTAGTTATAATACCACTAGCAGTTGACCGTAGAATATTTAGTAGTGAGGAAATTTCACGAATGGATGTATTGCACAACTGGCATCCTATTATGCCACCATGCTTGAATTGAATTGAATTGAACCCATTCTCGCAAAAAGCAGTCTGCATGCCTAGGTGCTTGGTTTTATAAACCTGTAGCTATGGAAGTGATTGGAAGACCTGAATTCAGTGATTTGGAGGGGTGTCCCAATACTTTTTACAATATAGTGCATTTTTATAGATCGACTGGGGACACAGTTTTTTTATTTTTCTGTAATAGGACGATCCTATAATACATGGGACGGGTGGCAGCTCTACCCCCACTGCTCTGTGTCGTGTAAAGTGTCCTCCTGGCTTTCCTTAACCTGGGCGTACCCGTCTCTGCGGAGGACAGGAGAGGCCAGCGTGGAAGGTGTGCTCAACCAACTTGTCCTAGAACACCTGCAGCTGGCTCCCCTACAGTGGGGTGAGTGTGCTTCTGTGTGTGTGTGTGTATGTGTGTCCGCGTGTGTGCATGCGCACGCACCCCCTGCCCTCCCCAGCACCACTCCTCAGATCCACAAGGTAAGTGGTACGGCAGCGACCCCATAGCATCTGAAAATCGCCAAGGAAACAGGTGCTGCCTTGGACCCACTGGGGGGGGGGGTGGGGGTGCTGTCCTGGCTCCTTCTGGATCCTAAAGCTGGCCCCACACCTTGTATGGAAGCAGAAGTCCACACCTTTCATCTCAGGCCATGTTTTTATTTGCATCAGTAATAGGCCCTCTGGTGCATTAGCTAGCGGTGATAGGCAAACAGGGGAATGTGTGAAGTGATACGAGTGGGGGGGTGGGGGTCCACCATCTGCAGCCCATCCTCATAAATGATAGTGGATTTATCGCAATGGGCCCTGCTTCATTGGGTCGCTGTTTTAATTAGCTGCTCTATTCTGTCCTGCTTTCTGCCGAAGACCATCTGCGGCTCTGTGGCCGCGTTGTCTGTCGCTGCCGATTACGGTGCCCTTCGCCGGGTAAATGGTGGGCTTAGAGCTTGGATCCGGTTCACGGTTCCTCGGGATTCCCTGGATTTTCCGCAGAATGTCGCCAAAACGAGCTTTCCGTTGTACTGTGTGTTCGTTTGTTGTGATCCCCCTAACTGGAACGCTCGCCTCCCTGAACAAGCGCATGAAGCTGAGGCCGGTGGTTTTCATGAACTTAATGCATCACACTGAACACGTGGAGGTATTTTTAGGCAGGCATGTAAAAGTGCTGCTCTTTAAAGAACCTGGTCTGGTGGCTAGAGTGGGCGGAGCTGTTGCCTCTCAGCTCCAGGGTCACAGGTCTGAATCCCAGCCTGGCTGTGTTTTCTGTTCATGCCCCCATCCCAATGCCCTTTGCCTCTTCAAAAAGGTGGGTGGCTGGAGCCTTGCAGAAATGGGCCCTGAGCCTGACCTGTCTGGAGTGCGGTAGTAGGATGTGTTTCATTTGGAGAGATGTGATGTTATAATTGCTCTGTGATTAAGCAGCAATCTATAGCACCCTAAGCTTCATATGAGGATCGGCATGATTAAGATCCCTCAAAATTAATTAGCCATGCATCTGCTTTGGTCAGTATTTAACTGTAATGACAATGTGGTTTTAATGTCAGATAAATCAGTGTCTTATCAGATTTTAACATGGGAGGAGGATATTTGTATTGTAAGTTTTTTCAAATGTAAAGTTTTCAATAGTGTATCTGGACTGCAAAAATAGACATTTGAGATGGAGGACAGACACAGAAAATGCGGGTGATGTCGTCACACAGTAGGTAACATGGTGACCTCATCTCTGCAGGGCAGTTTGAGTCTATGCCCCTGGCTCTGTGCGTGCGTGCCTGCATGCCTACCTACCTGCGTGCGTGCGTGCGCGCGCATGTCGCATTTCCTCCAGACACTCCATTTACCTCCCGCGGTTCAAAGACCTGTGGTTCAGCTGGGCTGCTGATTGGTGTCTCTGAATCCCTGGCCTGTGTCTGTGTGATGTGACAGGCATCCTGTTCACCATGCCCCCTGCCTTGTACTCAGTGCTTTCTGGAATGGGCTCCAGGCTATATGTGGTCCTTCATTGGGTAAGTGTTTCTGGGAAAGGAGAATCAATGAATGAATGAAAAAATATCAGATGTGGAGAATCGGGCATCAAGGCTGAAAGCAGCTCTATCAGTGGTAAGTTGAATATTTTTCCTCGTCTGCCCAGAGTTCCTTTTATAATCCAGACACCTGGTATGGTTTCTCCTGCTGTCTTGTTTTTATTAATACCCCTTTGCTACCTGCAATACCTGTTTGGATCTGTACCTCATAGAATTACTGAATTCCACAATTTCACCATGATGTAAACCTGAATGAAGAAGCATGGTCCTGCTGAGCGAGATTGATGATCTCACGATGGTCTCCTTAGCGCCCCCTGCTGTTTGAGTTGTGGTAATGGGCCCGTTGTGCGTGGAAGGGGAGAAATATGTTCTGCAGGAGTGGCGAGTCTTGGCAAGCATTCTGATATCCATCCCTAATTCATGCAGGACAGCAATTGTAGAAGTTCAAGTACTAACTTTATTTTGGTAGAAGTTATGGTCAGAAATGCAAACAGTACACGCATGACCTAGCTGACGTCCTCCTCACTTGCTGACCGCGGTAGGCTAATGACTCAGTTTGCCTCTACCAGCTGTAGCCAATGTGCGAGAATGTTTACGGAACCGTGTGACACTGCTCTTTACTAATAACCGGTGGGTGTATTGAGGGGTGGGGTGTAGCAGTGAATGACAAGTGCACCAAGGGGCATGGTCTAGCAATGGAAGGTTTTTGAGGGGTCAGATTTAGCAATGAAAAACAGGTTGGTTGTGAGGCAGGGACCAGCAATGAATGACCGGTATGTTGATGGGGCAGAGTCTAGCATTGAATGACAGGTTTCTTGATGGGGAAGAGTCTAGCAGTGAATGACAGATTTGTTGAGTGGCAGAGACAGGATCAGTACAGCAGGGAAAGTCATCGTGCAAAATAGAGGAAGCCTCCTTAACATATGAAGGGTGGAGCTCGGAGCAAACAGAAGCATGCTCTGAGAATGATCTCATGATCTCAGAAGGTCTGGCTGGTGCTGAGACTCTAGTCTCCATCATAAGCAGCAAAGCAAAACAGTTGTGTTCTGTGTGCACAGTTTGATGGAGGGGTTAAGTCAAAAAATCCCCGGTGAGTACACCCTCCCTTTCCCAGTGTGATAAATTAGATCAAGGTGTGCTTTTTTTCTACACTCATTTGTTTAACATTCCCTGTTCTCTCCTAAAGAATGTTGTTACCAAGGTTAATGAAGGGGAAATTTTGTAGATGGTAATCTTCTTGTGTACCCTGCTATAGCGAGCTCTTTGCCAGAAGGTTTCATTAGCCATTAATGCATAAGTGAACTCATTAGACTATAAGTGCAATTTCTTGGAAATTGATTATAATAATTGTAGTACTACTGCCAACAACATGGTAGTACCAACAGAGCCGCTCCAGTAACTTTAATTTAAGTGGTACAGTCCGCATCTCCCCCAGGGGGGTTGGAGATGGAATGCCATGTTGATCATGTGAGGTGCCACCTGCATATGCAGGGCATCCGCTATGAAGGAACGTTCCCAAAACACTTCTGGAGTGTCTCCTTCGCCTCATCCCGTTTCCTGCCTTTCGAGGGAAAGCTCACTGCTTCTCCAGCCCGTCTGGCCCACCCGACGGTTCCCCAGGTCCAGAAGCACGCAGCCTGGTGCTGGGTGGCCTGCCTGTGTCACCTTTCATTCCTGGGTCCCAGTTCTGCTCTACACCCTGCCCTCGCCACCTTCCCGGCTCATGGTGCCAATCAGCATGTCCTCATCGATTGGTCCTGAATAACGCCCGGCTACCTTGTTTTCGTTCTTCAGGTCAGTCGGATTACAGAGTTACTGCTTTGGTTTTTACCAAACACATGTAAGGACACATCAAGAAACAATTTAACTAGAAACAAGCCTCACTAGGCAGAGACTGTCCTTAAGTAGAACAATTGTTTATATGAAAATGAAAATTGTGGACTTTAACATGTTAGATGATGCAACAAAAAATTACATCTTGTTTAAAAAGAAATCACTAATTAAAACTGTTATTAAAAATAAATTCTCCCCATGCTTCATAAACATTATGTTCCTAAGCTTGATCCAAATCCATTTCTTTCCCTCCTATACGATGGTTGTGTTGCTTGAAGTATTTTTAAGGTGTTTCGTTTTGTTGCTTTTACTTGAGATCACTGTAGAAAATGAGCATTAACTTAGTAGCCACATAACCCCCAACCTTAGCAGACTGTTGTTTGATATTGTATGATGAGACAAACATAGTTCAGTTCATTTTCCGATGACGATATATTGAAAAGCAGTATAATATAACGGTGGCATGTAAAAAGGTGTTATTCTTTGATTATGTTCAAAGGATATGTTGAAGGAATAATTCACTTCACAGATTTAATCGCGGATGGATATGACTCAGTATGGAATGATCACCTTTTACTTAGATCAGTCCACGTCCATGTTAATTCTTTGTGATGTTTAGAAGGTATATTTTTGTAAAGCTCAAGATGTATGTATAATTATTTCCCTTTGTTATGTATTTGGGTGAGTGAGATGGTAACAGTGGCATGAAAGCTGGCCTGGCATCGTGTGCAGTGTGTCCCCTGCCTGGTGCCTTGGGCATCCCCACGCTGAATACGCTTTATAGTTACATGGTCTTTATTATCATTCTAACAATTACAATGAAACTCAGTGTGTGTGACTCCCCAGTGATGCTCTGAGGTACATATAAATATCAAGGCCAGAAAGATTAACCAGATTAAGTTAAATAAATAAATAACCAAGAATGGGAAGTGCTAAGAATATAAAATATAAAAATAGGAGGATATGAAAGAGGCAGAGAAAGTGACTGTGCTTTCGATATACAGCAACCTGTTTCATAAACATACACGTTACGACATGAATGTAGTATGACGTAAGCGTGTATTACAATGTGCATCAATACGAGTGTGTGTATATATATATATATATATATATGTAACCTACGCAAATGTGCATTATTTCAACCAAGGTCTGACAAAGCAGCTGGAAGATGGACACAGGAATTAGCCATGCATTGACAGGTATTAATTTCAGTATTTTAATCTGCTTCATGCCCAGTGGTTGAATAATTGCGATTCATTTCTAATTTGATTTAGTCTTTTCGAAATTAACATCACTTTTATTTGCCAATTACCTTGACAGTGATGTTCTAGGACGTTTTTTTCCTGATGCCGGTGTCGCACAGAGAAATTTACGCACGTGGAGGCGTGCATAAAAATGAAAGGCATGCCAATGAAGAAACAAATAGAATGAGAATGTAAGCGATATGGATGATGGATGTGCAGGGGCCTGTGCGGGAAAAGCTGATCTGAGCAGGTGATTGCGGAGGGAAGTGCTCTGTACCGTGGGAAGGCATGTCAGGCTCAGGTGGAAGTGCAGCCTGTGGATCAGTAGCGCTTTAGCGCCGAGTCAGCGAGTTGGGGAGGTTCACAATGGTTACAACTTACCTTTGCTAACTCACTATAATAAAAATGCACAGTGGATTCGTTTTGCATTTTATAATTTACCGAAAAGGTTAATCAAAACTATTGCTGTTCAAATTACATTCGCATATGTGTATTCAGACCCTGAGTGTTTTTTTTTCTTCTTTATTTCATGCCTAATGTCTTCCGAGGCGTTTTGAACCGCCGTATGCACAGTGCCCTCTGTTAGTATGCTCACATCTTCAGCTGCTCTCAGTCCTGCATTTGTGGCCACTGTATTCCAGTGGCTGAGAGGGTTCCTGGGGCAGGTTGGCAGCCAAGGGGGTGAGTGTACGAGTACGTGTGACGACGGTGCATAAGCGCAAACACAATCATATGGACATCGCTTTTTTCACAAAGATGCAAAAATGAAACGGCTTCACTTGAAATGTCCTTTGTAACCCCAGTGACACTTGATGATGTTTGAAATTTCTTTATGCGCTCCAGAACATTAGCAGTCCTTTTATTGGTAGGCCTCCTTTCCATCCTCCTTCCCGATCCCCAGCAATAATACTCTATCCTGTATTACCATAGCAACTATCTTTTTTTCTTTCTTTTTTTTTTTTAAATGATTCTGATGATTTCTTTAGTTTTTGGGTTAAAATTACAACAGCTGTGTACTCCCTGGTCAGCTGTGTATGCACAGTCGGGAAGGGGGCACTCTCAGTTAGCTACTATAAAAAGGTTGGAGGTAGGGGGTCCCTCTCTGGGTGGTCCCAGATATGACCGCAAGATTGATCAGATCCTCAAAATATTTTCTGGATTTTGTTGCAGATCATCAATTAATTTCTCTAAGGCATGGGCAGTGTTTGGGGGGGTGGGGCAGTGCCAATTAGCAGGACCGGCAGTGCGCCATGTTCTCTGCCGGCACTTGGCACCTTTACATAAGCGGTTTCTTGGCACTCTACAGGTAGACGAAATAATAGGTTGTTTGCGTGTCAGATACGTGCATTAACACACAAGGTAAGCAGGATGCGAACATCAAACCCCTCTTAGGCTCTAAGGGTAACAGCTTTGAAATTTGCATTAACCACATGTAACAAAGTTATTCTGGGTTATACCTTAACGAGACGGAGCTGTGATGGTCCACGGTAAGCAGAATAACATGCATTATCAGCACTATATCTAGGTTTAACAAGGCAATATTTCATTTGCAAGCCTGTAGACAATTGTAGTCTGCATTGAGTAAACTAATTGGAAGGAAGAACATTCTGTTGCTTCTTAAATCTTTTTTTTTTAACCAGCTGGTCATTTCCACCTGTCCCTTTCCATGTTTCTGGGATGAAATTGCTGTAGTATGTCATTGACTGCAGGCGATGAGATATATAAGTTTTCCTGAAGCTCCAGAGGGTATCTGTCAAGTCCTGCTGCTTTTCCCCAGGGCTCTGATTTGATGGCCTCCCAGATGTCCTCAGGAGTTAAGGGCACATTTAAGGATGTCTGATCATGTGACCTTGGGAAGAGCTATCCTATGTGAACAGGATGACAAACCTGTGCTCAGAGTAATGAAGGGGTTCACTTCTTAGTCATGGCATCTGTAGAATTTTTATAGATCTTTCATCCCTGTCTTTTTCCAGTTGGAAAGCAAGACATTTGTTAGTGTACTTTGTGTAAATCCCTATTTAGTTTTAATCTTGCATTAGTCAGTAAAGTCATTTGTTTGCTTTTGGAACTGTTTATAGTGTTCTTGGTACATTATGTCAGCCTCTAGATTTTTCTGAAAGCATCCAGAAAGAGATGAACCATCCCCATAAGGTGGCATTGGTTTTGAGTGAGACAGGTGCATGCTGATTTAATTTCAGGAGAAATAGTTACCATAGTCAGTTGGGGATTAGCATTACTGCTTGCCTCCTGGCATTTTTCTTTCTGCATTTTTAGTCCATCTAGAGGAAATAATTAGAAAAACTCTTTGCAACACCGTGTGTCTGACGTATTTGCTGTAATTTTAGAGCCTATTTCCGAAAAATAAACGGAGGTAAAATGAATATATTGAGAAAGTTTGTAATGGAGCTAAAACTCAGCCAGCCGTCTCATGCGAGGTCACATGACACCTCCCAGTCTTATCCATATTCATTGCAGAAATTCAGCAGCATTTGCACTAAACGAATAAGTACATTGGATGTCGGGTTTGTCTCTGTATGTCGGTTTTCTTGAGTCACGCAGTCTGACTTAAGGAATACCTTCTGATCACACTGGATGGTGGTTTATCTTGGTAATGGTGCCGTCGTTATATTACAGTTACAGCATAACTGCGCAGATCTGAATAATTAGCTGGGCTTTTTAGGAAAAGTAAATTAAGTTTTTGATCTTGTGTTAATTAACACAATGCGGGAAGGTTGGATGTAAAGTGAAGCGTGAGGGATGCCTAGGAGGGTGGCGCCGATTCTCTCATTAGTTTGCCGACAACAGGGCAGAGCACCTGGGACAACCCACAGTGTCTCCCGTCGTGCAGCTTATTTAGCTGAACAGCGCTCTCGCCACCTTGCACCTGCAGGGGGCAGCATTACAGGGTCACCTGAAGGACAAGTGATCAGTTACCAGTCAGACTACACCTGTTTTAAGTGCAGGTCAGATTTGCGATAAAAAGAGGTTTTTAGATGGTAATGATGAAATATCTTTGGTATTTACAACCATTTAAATCTTATATCTTTATCTGTCCCGCTTTTTCCTTGTTCCTATTGCAAAGCCAGTTAAATGCATCCTTTGGTGCGCCCGTAACAGCCCTGTGAAGCAACCCAAGTCTCAAACGTCATGACTGGCAGGACAAAGCAATTTCCTGTTGTCTTCCCCTGCATTGTCTGCAAGACACTTGAGGATTCTATTTACTCTGAGTCTCTCCATCTTGCAGCCTGTCAGTCATCGTCCGAGAAGTTTTTTTTTCTTTCTTTTTTTTTTATTTTTAACGTGTTTTGTCATTTGAGATTCCATAAAACTTTTATTGACTTTGATGTCTAAAGATCCCGCTTGTTGAAGGGCCGGATTATGATTGATGGCATGGCGTAAACACAAAGCTGATGGTGAACAACGGAAGTTCATTTAAATAAGACAATTCAGATACAGAAGAGCCTGTCGGAGGCCGCTGTAATTAAAGCAGTCACCGGTCCATGGCTTTCTGCTGAGGTGATGTCGATCGATGGTTTTGGTAGGATTTGAAGTTGTCCTGCTGTGTGTTTGCTTTGGTAAGTTGTAAGTAAGGTGCACAAGGACCCGTCGCTGTTGTCAGAGATGGGATCTTAATTGTTGGGTAATAGGGAACAAACCATTATTAACAATTCAGTTTAGTTGCTGCTTAACTCCTTCCCTCACTTCGACCACCCCAGGAGAGGAGCCTCGACTCCCCGTCCGCAGAAGGGTGGAGCTTGCCTCTGATCAGTAGTAATCCTGCCCACATGAGTGGCACATGGGGGGCTGGTGGCTGTACGTGAGGCTGCTGACTCACCAACTGGCTGGCTCATTAGGTATGATGAATGACTGAAGTTGCGGGCTCCGTCGAGGGGATGGCGTCCACCTCACGATCTTATGAGTCACGCTATGAGGGCTTGCCAGAGCCGCTACTGCTAGGGCCACCGCGCTCCTCAATACTTCATTACTTGACTCAGCAAGATCAAACTTTTGAAGAATATAAGAAATAATACCTAATTTGTGTCTGCGTGACATAGAAGCCTTATGGTGAGGGAAGTATTTAATATACAAGAAGGATATGGCTGCAAAGGGCTAGCTAGCTGTCCCTCTCCATGGGGTATTAAAATCCTGCCTTATTTGGCCAATTGACAAGCCGTTTTCCATTAGCTGAGTAGCTTGTGGATAAGTGCCTGTCATTAATGTATGGATGGGGGATAAGATCGGATAACTCTGGTAATGCATTTGATATACAGCACGTGCCAGGGCTCCCGGGGAGAAGCTTCACTTTACCTTTGCGGGAAAAAGCCCTTTGATTTCATTAGGTAACTGAAGATCGGTTTATTGTGAGCAGACAAACAATCGTTTTTAACGAGCATCATCGGATGCAGCTGCTGGTCCGGAGCCTGTCATGCCGTAAACGTGACACCATGTATTTTACGGTGATGCCAAGTCACAACAGTTTGTGTTTTAACATGAGAACCACCACGACCTCCTTTAACTGCCAACAGCGACGTACTTCGGTGTATCACCCCTTTCATCACATTAACATACCATTTACCCATCGAGAAAACGGGAGAGTCGTAACCCTCAAAAAGGCAGAGTTGCTGTCACCCCCCAAAAAAAATACCTGTAATATGGTTATGTTTGTCATAAGTTTTTTTGCTCTCTGATTTAAGTATTTGATAGAATTATCTTTTGAAATTAATCTTAATCCCACACTGATGATAAAGTAAAAGCCTTGCTTTAGCGTAAATGCAAAAAGACCTGATTACTTTAATCGCTGTTACAGTTAGGTATGGGCGGTCTTATTTTTAAAAGATAGGTAATATTTTTCTCATATTCATTTTCTATTTGTTGGAGTACCAACGCAAAGGGAATGACAAGCCCCTTCAGCCAAAAACAGTGCATTTCACAGTTCATATCAGTTATAAAACACAGGGCTGCCAACTTGGGTCAGTTAGGTGGAGTGAGATTTTCAGTTTGAGGCCAGTCTGCACACACATGCACCCACATTTACATATTTGTAACAGTCTTATTACCTTGTCAATAGTCTGTAGGGTTTGCAAACTACTCCAGTGCTTTTGTTGTAGCTGGGTACAGTTTCATAATGGTATATATTTGCCAAAAGATTTCTTGTGTGAGCATGAGAGTCTGAAAGTATCACACAAGATGCGTGACAGTCGGAAATCCAACCATGTTGCAATTGTTTCCCGTCAATTTGTATAATAATTAACATTACACGTTTTAGCAACTGTATAAAGTAAACTTTGACAAACATGAAATCACCAGTAAACTATTTCTTTTTATCTAACATTTTATAAAATACATACTGCGTTTAGAAAATTTTTCAGCTTTACTATTTCTCGACAGAGCAACCACTCTATTAGGAACATTACGGCTTTGTGGTTTAGGGGTGTTAGATTGGCTACTGTTATTAACACTTAAACGACACATTGGTGCAAACAGCAGGGCAGCATACGCCGAACTGCGTCTTACTTGGCGTAGGAAACGGTGGTTCCAGTGCTAATCATGATGACCGGGTCCTCATATGACCCTTATCCCAACTCTTACTCAAAGCGAAGAGTGGATGCAAAGCAACTGAACTCAGTTAATATAACAAATGTATGCCAGCAGATTCCGCAGCGTTCTTCTGGGACCGGCTGTTGAGCCGTAAAGCCCATTGATGTGTGAGCTGAGTTTGCGTTCTGGCTTTTGTGGTACGTCCCTGCAGACAGATCGGGCAGAGCAGAAGAGAACTGGCCGCATTTGGAACGTAGAAATGTGGAAACAGAGCAGAGCGGCAGTGCGGTGTGTCTCTCTAAAGCCAAGCTTTTGGGGTGGGGGGGGGGGGGGCTGCTATTATCCCACCTGCTGGTCTTTTCCTAACGTTCCCTCTCATCGCATTCCTTTATGTAACGATGGACCTCCAGCAAAGCAAGCGGCACCGGTGTGTGAGAGCCTGTTTTTCCGAAAACGATAATCTCAGCGCCGCCACAGCGGCTGTCGCATGGGAATTTTAAAGCTCGATGAAGCTGTAGTCAGATGGGTCACTTCAAACCCACCGCCTCCGCACTCCATGCCGGGACGCTAATAGACCAAAGGGGCAGCCGCCTTCATTAGGAATGCCCGTTATTTTCTAGTAGCCAGACACAGGAATGTGAAAAAGGCCGTGGGCCGATGCGAAGGGCGCCGTGATTGAGCGGACTGGAGGGAGACGGAAATGCCGCTCCTCTCAGGTATGACGGTAGCAGGTGAGCCAGGCCGATACGCTCCGCGGTGTCGCTGACGCATTCAATTTAAAGCTCAGAGTTCTATTTTTAAAGGTCATGAATGGATGGCTGCTAAAAATGAACGCTGAAAGTATTCCTCCGAAGCAAACACACATTTATTAAATGAGTTACTGTAGGAGCTCCTGTGCGCCTTGTACCTCCACATGTGGACTTTTCCTGAGTCTGTACTTCTCAAATATTGACCTCCGTGTGGGTGTTTTAATAACGGCTCCTCACTGCCCATCTTGACTTTCTTTAAACCCGTGGGTTGTTTCTCGATGCCCACGAAGCTGGACGCTGGTCTCACAGCCCAACCTTCCCCTGGATGTGAAAGTGTAACATCCTCAGGTCGGCCAATGTGCCATCTGATTCTAATTGTCAGATTGATTACCGCGCCAGTATTTTAATTAAAACACTGTTACGGTCCCAAACTAAGATTCAGGAACAACGTAACATAAGAAAAGGCCACAAACTCTACCCTTACTTCATAAGAAGCACAAACAACTTGCCTACCTCCCGACCAAATGTCCAGAAGCAGACACACGAATAGGTGAGTCTTCCAAAAACTAACTTGCTATACTAACTAAACCTAAACCAAAAGTGCAAAAGAATTTAGCAACCCGTCAAAGATCAACATATCCATAAAGGTAACTTAACAATAAATGATACCAAAACTATTACCAAAGGGTGCCAGCATGTCAGCCTGGGGTAACACCAAGGCGAGAGAGCCATCTTGGAACGAGGGTGGTCTTTATAGGCAGGAAGGCCTGCCCCAGCCGTTACGTAATCCAATCATCAACGTCCAATCGCCACCTACAGGACAAATTCAAACATACGTCAAATACAACCCCATAACACCCCCACCCTCAAAAAAAATAATAAATTGGGGTTTTAACAAAACACACATCCAATAGTATACAAAATATACATAAATAAAAAGATGAATATTTATCCATCTAAAAGGAAAATACATCGATACATAGAATTCACCCCAATTTATTTACAAATTCTCACCTGGAGAACAAGTATAAGCGCAAGAAAGTTCTCACACCCTCGAATGTACTGAATATTGAGGTTAAAAGATAAGGCTCCAGCGCATGTAATGCTGGTTGTGATTACGCATCTGGTCCAAAACAAATGATGGATTATGATCCATATACCTAGTAACTGGTTGTATTGCACCGCCAATGTAGGCCTCAAAATGTTGGAGAGCCAACACCGGTGCAAGAGCTTCTTTTTCAGTAGTGGAATAAGCACGTCGACAAGCATTAAACTTGCGTGAGAAAAAACACGATGGATGTTCCAATCCTTCCTGACCATGCTGTACCGCGCTGGCCCCTACATCACTAGCATCCACTGCCAGGATAAAAGATAGAAAAAAATTAGGAGCGGGGAGTACAGGAGAAGTTCTTAGCAATGCTTTTACGGAATCGAAAGCCAACTGACTTTTCTTATTCAAACAACCATTTCGTACTAAGCAGGTCCGTTAGAGGTGCGGCAAATGCAGAAAAATTCCTACAGAACGATCTGTAAACCACAGTGGCTTGGCCGAACTCACACTTTGCCAGATTTATGGTAAGATTTGCATCAGACAGTCGTTCAAACACAGATTTTAAATGGACAACATGATCATACCAGGTGGCACTATAAACCACCAAGTCGTCCAGATACGTCCAGCTAGTATATGATTAATCAACCTCTGAAACGGAGCTGGTATAACTGTCAATGCTGGGAGTCCCCGTATCGTCCTGGTATGAGGTGGCTGAACGTGGTTCTGTCGGTCTCCTTGCTGAGACGAGGGAGCTCCGAGGGTCGTTGTTACCGTCTCCCAGCGTGAACGCTGTGCACGCACATCCAGACCATCGGCGGAACGTTCAGATGGGGGTCACTGGCCCTGTGCCTCTGGAACATTCACAGTAACTCGAAGTTGGAGTGTCTGTGATTGAGTTGCTGATCGTGTTGAGGAGGAGGACAAGTTCTATGTAAGCAGAAAGTAGACGAGATTTTGTGTAGATGACCAGTTTGTTAACATAGGCCCTAGCATTTACACAGTAGTCTGGTGAGCCATGTGCTCTGTAAGGTCACCTTTATACCATACACACACACACACACACACACACGAACCCTCACCGCTCACCACAACTCCAAAGCCTTTAAGCAACAGGGCGGCAGCTGGAAGAAGGATCCGTGTTTAGTGAACCGGAAAACGTTTGATTGTAAATGTGTCAGGGCCTCCATATACCAAAGACAACTTAGAGAACCTTTCTGACAAGAGAGTATCAGTGCTGAGTACCAGAATCAGCCCTGCTTTAGTGTTCCTAAGCCGGGCTCTTAGCCAGAACTGCTTTTGCGGGAATAATATCCAGTGCTGGTCATTTAATCTGGGCTTAGAAGTATAATATGGAAAGGATGCTTTAGTTCAGGAGTGGGCAGTCAGAAATTCTTCTTGGATATGCAAGTTTCGCTGCAACTCCCAAATTATATTACTAATTAGAGGACTTATCGGCTGAAGAATCCTCACACCTGGGTTTGAACAGCAGACCTACAGGTTACCTCAAAAACCTGCATACACATCCTGCTCTGCAGATAAGATTGCCCACCCCTGCTTTAGATGAAAATATGTTTATGATAATTTAAAGATCAGTCCAGGTGTGGTACTTTGGGAAGGTTTTATTTATTAAATGAATTTATCCATGAATATTAAAGAGTGAGCTTTTGAAATGGCTAGAAAGGGACTGTAAAAAAATAAATAAATGCACTCAGGTGCCGAGATGGTGTACGGGGACGTCACTGTCCCAGGGGTCAGGCGCCCAGTGACATGGCCAATTACCCCCAATTACCAGGGAAGTAAATGTGGGACCCTCTGGAGCCTTGCTCCTGTGGCCTGTAGGGGGAGCACTGCCAGGGTCTGGATGGGCAGGTGAGCCTCTAAGCAGACAAACCTGGTATTACATTGATCAGCTGCCCCCCTGATCCTACGGGTGATCTTCATACATTACAGCTGTATGCTGTTCACGTGGCTGTGTTTGCTGCAGCAGGTACAGATTAAGTGCTCTACCACTTGTGTCATATTTTTAAATGTGACACTTTTTAATCTCAGGTCTGCTTACTTGCGGCCAGATCATCCTCCAGCCCTCCTCTTACATAATGTACTTCCCTTTAAAATAAAATAATATTTAGTGGCCTGCGTGAGAGAGATGTAAAGGATATGAATATGTATAGTGTGTTGCATGCAGAAGAAATGGGCCAGTGTGACAATCGATTTGAATTTGTCACTGATCTCCGAAAGGTGTGTGAGGTGCTTATGGTCAGCAGTGGCTGTTGACAGTGACGGAGGAGGAAAAAGACCAAGAACCAGTGACATGTTGAAGCACAAGAGGCTGTTCCGTCTAGGACAGAGCAGCAGAAGGGCTACTGTGGCACAACTGATGGAAAATTTAAATGCTGTACACGAAATTAATGTCGGAGCACACACTGCATCACACCCTACTGCTTATGGGGCTAGGTAGCCACAGACTGGTTGGAGTGCCCAGACTTACCCCTCTTGAAAGTACCTGCATTGGGCATGCAGTCATCGGGACTGGACCTTGGACCAGTGGAAGGAGGTCACCTGCTCAAGGAGTCTTGTTTCCTGTTACATCATGTGGAAGGGTGGGGACATGTGCGACATGTGCCCTGGGGAACAGATGGCACCAGGATGTAGTCTAGGAAAAAGACAAGCCAGTGGAGGCAGTGTGATGCTCTAGGCAGTGTTCTGCTGGGAAACCTTGGGTCTGGCCATACATGTGGAGGGTACTTTGATATGTGACATGTATCACAACATTGTTGCAGCAGTATTTCTCGATGTTATTCCCCAATGACAGTGGCATCTGTCAACAGAATAATGTTCCCTGCCACAATGCGTAATGGTTTGCAGAACATGATGAGGAGTGTAAAGTGTTGTATTGGCTGCCCAATTTCCCAGACCCGAATCCTGTCGAGCATCTCTGGAACGTACTGAATCTGCAGGTCCGATTCATGGTGGCTCCACTTCACAACTTAGGACTTAAAGAATCTGTTGCTGGCATCTTGGTGCCAGGTACCACGACACCTTCAGAGATCTTGCTGAATGCATGCCCTGGCAGTTTTGAAGGAACATGGGCGATCAACAACATATTAGGCATAATGCTTTGGTTCATCAGTGTATATCTCCGAGTCCCAAAGTGTGTAGTTTCATATCACGTCCGATAATTCCTTGCAACGTCAATAACAAGGGAAATCTGAATGGGGAATATGAACTGGAATTGCCATGAATGACCTTATTCCTATTCCCCTTGGTGTGGAGCAGAGGAGGGGCCCTCTCAGGAGTGAAGATGTCCCATCATGCCTTGCTGCGGTCTCCACGAAGGCCGGAGTGCTGCTTCGGCTTATAAATGGCTGCACACCCATACCTGAGGATGGCAGCAGCTGGGCTGATGGTGGGTAACAGACGTTCGGACATCTGGCAGCGTATGCATGAGGCCCCCAGAACACTGGCGCGTCCCTGTGAGGTGACTCGGCGTCTCCGTGTGTAATCCTTGCTGATCGCTGCCGTTCTGCGTGTCGCCTTGCAGAGCAGCCCGGCCTCTGACTGCAGTCCCCCCCCCACTTCGTCGTCCCGCCGCTTGCGTCCTGCTGCCGGAGTAGGGAGTGCACTGGAACCAGGCCAGGGACATGATAAACAGGGCCCAGCTGTGGGCCCGGGTGTGCCGAGTAAATCAGCGCCGGCCTCCCGCGGGTGCCAGGTGCTGCCCGGACGGCTGAGCGATGGCCGTCAGGGGGACGCTGGCATTCCCCTCTGCCCGTTTCTCAGCCCTGCCACCACAGGGGCACCTGCCAGGCTGCCCAGATACAGGGGGGAGGCCTTGTTGACGGTTGGCCTTCGGTCAGCCTCAGAGGTTTCAGAGGGGATGTTGTAGAGCGATGGCCTTTGGGATCTCTACCTGCATCCCAGGGGAGCGGAATGGGCTGAGCAGGAGCCGGATTGTCCAGTGTGTGTGGCTGGTGTGTGTCCTTCCGTGAACTGGTGTCGTGTTCAGACTGGAGCCCAGCCTTCTGCCATGGAAATTGTCTCAGAGAAATAAAGGACTCGACTAGGCAGCTGCAAGCTCGGTGTTTGTCCCCAAAACTCCTTGGGAATGAATATCCCGAGGAGCCATGAGACATGGATAGCATTTAAAAGTATGAGCCAGCATTTCCTGTGGTATGGGTGGGCCTCTGGGGCAGGGGCCATGCCCCCTCCCCCCACCCTTGGGGTCCTTTCCTTTCCTTAATGCTGTACAGAGTCCCCTGATTAAGAATCAGAAGAGGTGAAAAGGCTGTTGTAACGATAGGCTTTATTCCTGGGTGTGACACCTTGAAACATTCACTACTGGGTGCTAAGCGGAGATGAGCAGTGTGACGTAACATACGATGGATCATACTTCCGTATAGAATAAACTGCAACCAGAGCTACAAAAAGCCAGTATTGTTCCCATTCTTATCCCAGCTATCCTTGCTTTAAGTTTCTTTTCCAGCTCATAGGCTCCCTGCTCATCACGTAGCCTGTGACTCATTCTCAGGATTCCCCGTCTCAGTATTTTTCCATTTCCCACAATTTGATCTTAAGCATGTAGACTTCTGCAGTGTGATCGCTGGTCACTGTACTTGTTGCTGCTTTCCTGCTAAATGTGGGCTGCTCTCCTGTGGGAAAACCTCCTGTTTGGTACGAGACACTGGGCATCTTTGTAATGCCGATCGTGCCAATACAGAATCAGCCTCTCAAAGCAGCCGGGCTCGTCTTGCTTTTAATGCGCTGCAGACGGTTGCCGATTTCAGGGAACACCTGCTGAATTATTATGCTGCACTGTCGTCGTCTGACGTCTGTGGCCCCCTTTGGAGCAGACTGGTGACGCAGTGAAGAACACCCCCCTGCTCTTTATGGACTTTCCCCATGGCTGCATTTTCATAGACTTGGCACATTTTTTTTTTAATTATACAGAGGCACCACTTTCCTCAGTGCTGTTATGTTCTTGGATGGAATAAATTATTCATCCTTTTCCATTTAAGATTTTTCAGTTTAGAATTAGGGGGGCGCGTTAGTCCAGTGCTGAAAATTACATCTGTGGTGTTGAGGATGCCTGTGAAATGCTTTCTGTACAAAGCAGGGGGAAAGTGATTGGTTGTCGTCGTTGACACAACATAGCACACAGTGCACAGCAGTGAAATGTGTCCTCTGTATTTAACCCATATGTGACAGTGTGACGTAGCAGGGGGTAGCTAATTCAGCACCTTGGGTTGCAGTGCTTGGGGGCGTTACCTTGCTCAGGGTACCTCAGTGGTGCTTGATGGGGATTCGGACCCAAAATCTCTCAATTACAAGTGTGCGTCCATAACCAAAGGCCACCGCTGCCTACAAGGACAAAAGTTGCATTAATAGGAACAGAATATACAGGTGCGACACGTTTGGTGAGTGATAGTCAGATTCCATGGAGTGCCAAATATGAATGAGACTGTACCCCCCCCCCCCCCCCCCCAACCCCACATTGTAACATTGACCCCCTTAAGGACATTTCCTTTAGCTGCTTACATTTTTCTGTTGTTTTATTCACCCGCTGTGTGTCCCTGCAAACATTATACATTGAGTTTTGACTACCTTGAACCTTGGGACGAATCCTTAATGCGGGACTTCACTGAACGCCTTTCAGTAGTACTGAGAAATGATGGAAACAGCTGTCGTGCTGTTGCTAGCCTTAGACGGCCTCTCAGTTCAGCCTCGAATCGGGACACGCCGGCCGTCTCGTAGCGTGGCATCAGCAGACGGCTCCCCGCTGCAGCCTTCGTCTGCAGATGTATGGCTGCTTGGTCACGGTGCTTGGGCCTGGAGCTCACTGTGGCGCTATAGCATTAGCGATGCCATGACAGGCTTAAGCTGGAGGAAGCGGGGGCCGCGCAGGGTCACAGAATGTGCCTTCGGCGCTGCTGTCCAGGTGGATCTGCGGTGTGAACCACCGAGCTGTGTGGCCGCAGTGGGGGCTCCCTCTGACCCTGTCATAGCTGCTGTTTGAGCATCTCTATTGTCACCTGTAATAAGTGCTACACTGTCACCGTGAGCCACGCTTCTGCCCGGATTTACCTTTCTGCCCTCCCTCCCTCCCCGATGCCAGGAGCTGGATTACCAACATAACGGGGTGCAGTGTGGTTCAGCGGGAGGGCCACTGTGCCTGCGCTCAGAATGTCGCCGGTTCAAATCCCAGAGATTGCTCCAGGAGGGTTTGATCCTGCTTACAGCTGTATGTTCCATTGACTAAAAGTGTCTGCTAAATAAATGAATGATAAAAACTGTAGATCACGCTGCCCGGTCATGCCCTCCTGATGGCACCCTTGCCTCCCGTGTGCTGTTCTGGTGCCTCACTCGTCCAGCCGTGTTAAAAGGTTTTATACACGCCTACACACTAAGATATGCTTTTCAGAGCAGGTCAGAAATAGCAAATAGCAAATTCTTCCAGTCATTCCATCCATCCATCTGTCCAGTGCAGAGTCCTGGGGAATGCAGAGTCTTGAGGCCGGGGACACCCTGAAGAAGATTCCAGTTATCTATACAATGGTGCGCTGAGCAGGGACGATGCCATCTTTGCGGGTGGTGCCTGGAGAACATGACAGATTGCCAGGTGTTCTTGTGAGGATTTTCCAAATGAATGTGGTGGGATATCATTGACTGACATCAAGTGCCCCTGGGGGGGACAGACAACAGGGGGACAGTGTTCGAGGCCTAGGATGTCAACTGTGGTGGAGTGCTGCAGGTTTTGGCCGCTTAACGAGGGACAAATGTGGAGCTTTGTTCTGGGGGTGGGGGTGGGAGCCTTGCAGAAGACCAGCTTGTATTTAGAAAGAACAACAGGGTCCCATGTGACCTGGATGGGCAGCCGTGACAGTGGGGTCATGTGGTACCCGCGTGAACGCCGAGTTGCGCGTCTTGTTGTAATGAGTGCAGCCAGGCAGTTTGCATCTGCTGGGGTCGTATTACATGCAAACAAGCTGAGAGAGATAAGAAGCACTTAATGAGGCACACTGGGGGACTCGCCTTCCCGTGATTGGCTGTTCTTTCCCGGTTGACGCCATTGCTTTGGGACTCGGGGGTGGAAATGGTGTAAATTAATTTTAACTTCCTGGATCTACCTTCATCCTGCTGACATCATACGTTTCCTCATTGGCATCTGCCAGCGACTGTGTGGAGGCTCCTCCATTAATAGTACATCCATCCCGGCTGGTGTAACTATAGCATCCAGTGATGTCATATCCTAGGCAGGCAGATCCCTGTCCCTGGAGACCCTGCAGTGGCGGGGAGGGCGGGGGGCATGGCTTTGCCACATCTCAGGATCCAGGGGCTGACAAGATATTGGGTTTCAATGAGCAGAATCCCAGTTGATTGATAGAGCCGATGGTGACGCCTTCCCTGTTCCCGGGACGATTTATAATGCCACTCATGATCAATAAGGGAAAATGTCCAGGCCATAATTACTGATAGGTTACTAGGTTTGCATCCTTCTGAGACAAAAGCAAGACTGCAGTTCTGCAAAATGAATATTTGTTTTTCTTTCGGTTTTCCCTGAGAATTCTATCTCAGTTGTGCAAGGAAAAGCATGATACACTTTTCTACGACCTTTGATTCAATTGGCCCACTCCTGAAGATTGATTCTAAATTTAAATGCACAATCAACATAGAGTGTGTTCGAAATACTAAATATCTGTCGGAAAGGGCTCTTACCTGCGTAGTTCGTTACCTGAAATGACTCTTGACGTCCGTACTCGTATACTCCATCTTCTGATATGATACCCCCCTTGGCCCACATCATCGTAGCCCCTGTGACTATTTCACTGCCTATTCTGTACTAAACAGGAGTTGAAGAATTGCATCTTTTTTTTCTTCTGAGCTTGTCACAATCCTTTTATTTGCCGTGTTCAGTAATATAAGGAATTTGTTTTGGCAGTGCATGCAATTTAAACATATCATTGTGACAAAAATACACAAAACCATAGAGAGGGAAAACATGTGCAATTAATAAGCAAATTATCCATGTAGATGAATAAATCAGGGTGAGAAAACAAGATCTGGCGCGCAGACAGCCGGGCTGTTTATGCATAATAGGATAGGAAGTACTTCCTGTAGACTGCACTTCCTGTAGACTGCACTTCCTGTAGACCGCACTTCCTGTAGACAGTGGGGGCCTCCTCAGTTCTCTGCCTGCGGAGCAGGTGTGGAGTGGTTATACAAACCTCAGACCAAATTGATTACCTTCCCCAACCAGAAGCGATAGGACCATCGATTTCCCTTCTGCTGAAATATGTCCCTGAATATGACAACTATTGATTAGGAAGTATAATTAAAACAACCTGTCTGCTACATGAAGGTATATCATCTGTTGCTGGGCTGTCTGTGTTTGCGTCTGTTCATCCCTGCGATAATTGGTTCATAGGATGCTCCTTGGAAGTTCACGCAGTGAAAACAGGTGCATCCCCACTCCTCCGGTTACGGATGCACAGGATCCTGCGGATGGACAGAATAGCAGTCGGCCGCCTCAGCGCTGCACGGCTGTCGCACTCTGACGTTCGGGCAGATGATTTAACTTCCATCCGTAGTAACCGCGCAGACAGTTAAAGGAGCTGGCCAGTAACGCACAAGAGCCCGGGGTTCACGGAGGTCGCCTGAGGGTTCTGCTGTGCGGTAGCACTGGGCTGGGTTGGAATGGGTCCGAGATGAGCGAGGAGAGGATGTCCTGAATTCATCTGTGAAATGAGGCACACAGCCGGAATTTTGTGGTATGTCCGCACATGTGTTTGTTTCCGTGCTTATGGGTTTTTGTCTTCAGCAGTAGTTTGTAAACAGGACGTCCACCTGTCCATTTCAGTTTTTGACTGGGCTCTTGGTCTACGATGACAATTATCAACACAACCATGTAAGCTGTTTTATAAATGTCTACCTCAGTATAGGATTCATGTAGTTCTTTTTTCTTGTTGCATGTTAAGATGAATGAATACTGTTATTCATGATCCTCAACAATGTTACCATGTTTGTACCTGACGTCACATGACTCTTGGCTGGACCGCCGCAGGAGGATAATCGGGTTATTGATATTCATAGTCTGTTCCCTATGCCATTATGACAGGCAATCATATTTCAATTTCTCTGCAATTATTCCTTCAATCCAACCGTAACACTATGAAAAACAATTGGAAATGTGCGTTCCCACCTAAACCAGTAATTATTGCAGTTGCAGGGGCCACATATTGTGGACCTTTTGTGGCGTCATCGCTGGCAGTGACTACTTATGGTTGCTGAACAAGGCTCTTTGTTTGTGAATGGATGCTGTCAGAGTGTAGCCTTTGGGCCCCAGCACTGAGGGTGTAGCCCTTGTGCCCTACTTCTAAGGGTAGCTCAAGGGCCCCAACACTGAAATTATAGCCCTTGGGCCCCAGCATTGAGAGTATAGCCCTTGTGCCCTACCTCTAAGGGTAGCGCAAGGGCCCCAGAACTGAAATTGTAGCCCTTGGGCCCCAGTATTGAGAGTATAGCCCTTGTGCCCTACCTCTAAGGGTAGCGCAAGGGCCCCAGAACTGAAATTGTAGCCCTTGGGCCCCAGCATTGACAGTGTAGCCCTTGTGCCCTACCTCTAAGGGTAGCTCAAGTGCCCCAGCACTGAGAGTGTAGCCCTTGGGCCCCAGCACTGAGAGTGTAGCCCTTGGGCCCCAGCACTGAGAGTGTAGCCCTTGGGCCCCAGCACTGAGAGTGTAGCCCTTGTACTGCCCTTGCAGGCCTCATCCAAAGATCACGTCAGGCTACCTGAGTGAGGCTTTCAGCCATGCCGTGTTTTCTCACATCCCACGGATGCATCTATGCCACTCTGTGTTCGCTGGATATTTTCAACATTTCAGCAGTTTATCTACTGGGTGCTTTTTTAAAATTTAGTGCAGAATAAAATAATAAAGAGAATAACATTAAAAAACATCTTTTGATAGTAGTTATTCAACTTAAAAATCTGCTAAAATCGGCACAGATAGAACAGGCCGAAGCTCTATGGCCCTGTGATAGAATGAATGTAATCAGGACAGTGGCTAATGTGAGCTGCTGATTCATAAATGAGGCGCGATTCTGGCCTCTTTGTACCAGCAGTTGGAGTGCATTATGGGGGTGCTCTGAAGGGCTAGCAGGAATGGAGTCTGCTTCACGCTTGATGCCTTTAAGCAGCAGGTGAGTCAGTGCCCACGTTCGACCCGTTGGCCTGGCCGCCAACCGTGGACATCCTGCACGGCTCTCCTGGGGTGGCCGGGATTTTAAATAATACAAAGGATAACTGTCGAGTTAGAACCTCGCCGGCAGTCCGGCTCGATCACCGCTCCACCGCCAAGTAGCAGGACAGGCGCCCTGACGGCATTGGAGGGGTGCTGCTGATGGGATGGAAATGATGTGTCTTGTAATCACACTCCTCTTAATCCCCCTCTAATCACTCGCCAGATAGCATGTTAATGTATTTTTCTCTGTGGGCTAAACAGCAAAGGGCAATAAAACCGTAGTGCGAACACGAGAGCTTGAGCATGATTTAAGCCCATCATTGTGAGTCAGCATTTCCTGACTCCATGAGGCCCTGCCTGCCAGCAGGCTGAATAGGGGCTAAAGTTTGTGTAATCCTGCGGTTGTTTGGGGGAGCGGGTTGTTTGGGGGATGGGGTGATGAAGGAAATAGGCTTGTGGTGAGCCATGTGTGCATCCCGCCCGGTCCCTGTTGGAGAGGTGATTTTTCTGCTTGCTGGAGACTCGGCCTACATGCCTGCGTCGGTCAGCAAGGAGGGTTTGAGAGGATACCAAAGCAGTGAGATATGCAGGCAGCGCTGAGATGTTACTCAGGCTGAAATTGGTTCGTTTCACATCAGTCAGTTTTTGTTGTACTGTTGCAGCCTCTGCACACACAGGCATTGCCTGATTGGCACTTGCTGGTTTGCTTTGTCATTATATAAATAGTGTTAAGAGTGCCCTCATAACTGGGCATTCACTGGAAGCTCAGCCCAGCTGCACTGATGCCTAATCGTCGACTTGACAGCACATATGTTTGTAATGTGCTACTTGCCTCACTTGTATGGCGCTTTGGCAAAAGCATCTGCTAAATAAAAGTAAATGTACATTTAAATTTAAGTTCTTGCGATACCTCTGAAATGTGTATTGTGTTATACAATTGTAACTGATTATATATTTTTGCCATATCGTCCACCACTAGTGCTGAAATTGGGCTGTGTAATATGACCAAAAATGTCATATTCTCATATAGGTCATTTCCCGATAACAATATGTATCACAACATCGCAATATAGCACATTTTCTGATAGTTGATATAAAATGACCAAATGGAAAGGCCTATTTCTTTTTACATTTTGAATGATATACTCAAGAAATAAAAGGTTCTTTTTCATATTTTAAGTATGTGCCCGTTGATAGTAATATTGCCTTCGCGCAAATTTCCTGCCTGCAACCATGCGAACAAATGCAAAGTGTTGTCTAAATGACTTGAAGCAGAGTGTGATTTGTGACACATCAAAATGATATAGCATATTATGAAATAATTGATGTTTTTATATCGTCATATTTCATGGTCCTAGTGCTGAATATGCTCACCATTGGTACCTGGTAAATTTGGTGTGCTGCGACCACAGGGGGGGTGGGGTTATCCGCATCAGCCCTGCCTGCTGCATCCCTGCATCACTGCCTATACTGTATGTGTGCATACGCTGCGGGGACCAGCCAGGCTTGGTGTCTTTCTCGTTATTTTCTCAGGTGATTCATTTTCATAATTGCAAAAACCGAGCTAAACCAAGGTGATAAATATGCATTATTTTAAACATAAATGGTACATGTATGTGATTGTGTGGGTGGATCGTAAAGAGCATTTGATAATTTAATGTGCCATAAGTGGGAGATTCTGCTGAGGCTGTTACCTGCCCTGTCCTTCAGTAACAGCAAGCAAAGCTTGGTGGAGCACGAACTAAAGGCCGCTGCGTTGTATTAGCGTTTGGGCTCTCGGGGCTCACCAAGCACAAGCATTGTGTATACAGTACTCTGCAAAAGTTTTATGCGATCTAAGAAAATGTTCAAATGATCTGAAAGTTAGTGGAAAACTATGATATTATGTCTGTCAGAGTGTCAGCTTAAGCATTTCAAACTCTCTGCTAAAGTCGCTCCGATATTTGCAGCAACCATCCCATGTAGTTTTTGACTCAACCGCTACCCCACCTCGTTTGGCTAATCAGTTCCTTATTGAGTTATGTCTAACTTGTTAAATTAGTTACCTACTGTATGTGAGGTGGTTATGAAATGTAGCAGATACATGGAATGGCAATGGTGCCTCAGGAGAAGTTTGGAAGCTGAAGCGGTGTTCATCTAGCCGTCCTAACGAGATATCAGTACCTTTATTTGAAGAACGGAGGACATTCTTGTTAGTTTTTGTTGTTACTCTTAATGTTCATGTGTTTTTGTTCTGAGTATATATACCTTTACTTCTCAGATAAATATTTTGAAACATTTCCTTTGACTGCCTAAGACTTTTACACAGTTCTGTATACGGCTGTAAAGAGGGATGTGGAAGTTCAGTGAACTTCCCCAAGTCTTAAGGCTGGAGCCCCAGCCCCACAAGCTCACCCTGTGTCTGGGTTTCCCCTGGTGTCCCTCCCGGCAGGCCATGATGGACGGGAGGATCGCCCAAGGTGTCCCCTCCCTTATGCCGCATGCCATATGCTCTCTGGAATTGGCTCAGGAGCCACAAGAGCAGACGTGTCTTACAATCTGTGACTTCAAAACAATGAAAAGAAAGCCTGCATTATTATTATGGGCTGGAAAATTCGATTTCAGCTCCTGGTAATCATAGACACACCATATCTCCAGAACATTGTGTCTTCTCTCTGGGTCTTCAGGATTTCTGATGTCATGTTCATTATTGTAATGACTGAGCCCATCCTCTCTGCTGCTTGTCATCCTCGATGGCCATCAACTTTTTCAATTATCATCGTCTTCCCCAATATACTGGATCTTATAATAATATTCTCAAAATAAGGCAGCGTTGACCTGGTCGTTTGTGCTTCAAATGAAAGTTCAGGCCTAATTTGATCAAGCATCTACTCACTTTCCTTGTGGTCCATGATATTCTTGGTAGTCTTCAAAGACTTCATTGCTGCTTTCATATCCATAGTGTCACAGAAATTACCATATTTTTAACAATTCTGATCTTTTTTTTCTTAGAAATAAGGATTTTTTTTTTCTCTGCCAGTCTGTATTTTTTGACTGCAGGGTCTTTGTTGGCGATTGTTCTAAGGAAGAAAAATCTGCATATATTATCGCCATCAATGCTAAAGTTAGTCACCGACCATGTGATCCTGACCTTCGTTTTCCTCGCAGTGAACCACAGTCCCTTTTCAGTGCGCTGTAGTTGTGGTGTCATCAGCATATTGAGGGTTATTGTTTATTTCACCAGTCTTAAATCCACAGTTGTCTCCTTTTAAATCCGCTTTCTTTGATTATATGTTCTGTGCGCAGCCTGAATAGGTATGGTGGTGGTATGAAGCCTTGTCTAATTCGTGGAACTACACACTTTTTCCATATTCCATCCTTATCGTGGCCTTTCCTCTTGCGGAGATTCTTTATAAAAACGTGTCCTGGACATTCCAGGAGAGGTTCCTCAGCAGACCTGAGCTCTTCATTTTGTCCTGTTGGTACTGGCCCCATGTTGGCTTTTCAGGAGATCCGTTATGCTCAGGGGGATTTAGGAAAAGACCACTCCATGGCCTCAGTACTGGATATCTGTGTCTGAGCACTTAGGTCTAGAATTCATTAGGGCTGTATCACAGGATTAACAGCATGATTGGAAATAACTCTGTCTTTAAGTAGAAAGGTAATGTAAATTTCCAGAGCTTTGTGTAAGAGAGGGCTTTTCTGTTCCAGTCAGGAAATTTAAAGGACAAAACCCAAGTCACTAAAATGGGTAAACTGTCTTTGTAATGTGTAATTAATGTTATGGATGTGCTCTTTGACCTTTGACCCTTATCTTTAACCATAGAATTTTAGCAGGCATTTCTTTCTTGACACTGTTTAATTGGCTGTTACAGTCATGCTCATAAGTTTGCATACAACCATCTTAACATCTAAACATTAGCCATTTCGGAAAATATGTCATCATGTAAAACACTATTTTTTATTTAGGAATAGTGGTCAGTTGAAGGTATTTCATCACAAAATTGTGTGTCCTTTTTGAACCATGTTGTGAAAAAAGTCACACAGACACCCTGAGCGAAAGTTTCCATACCATTGCATGTGTGGCCTAACAATACACCCTCATGTTGACACCCACAGGTTGAGATATAGCTGTATAGGTCAGCCACACCTGTGCCTTGTTTGATTTTAGTTAGTATTTGTGTATAGACAGTCAATGAATCTCTTAGCTCTGGAGAAATCCTTACACATTTCATGCAGGATTACAGTGACTTTGCTGGATTGTGTAGCATGAGGAACACAACGGAAATGTCCAAGGATCTACGAGATCCTTGTTCAACTGATTCAAGAATCAGGAAATGGATGTAAAAATATGTCCAAAGATATCAAAACGTCAAACAGTACTGTGATCGAAAAGTGGAAAATTAATACCAAGCCACACCGCCCCAAGGAAATTGTTCAGGATACCAAGAAAAACCCACAAGCAACCTTTGTAAGCTTCTTGAAACAAAGTGGCTGTTTTAGCATGTTCCTTTAGGAGATACTTGAAGGAAAATAGGCTGCATGGTAGAATTGCTAAAAAAAAAAAAAAAAGACATTTCAGCACCGATGCCGCAAACCAGCCCGCATGCAATATGCCAGACACCTAGAAAAACCTCAAAACTTCTGGCAAAATCATTAGGATACCAAAATTTAACTTTATGGTCGCATGTTTGGAGAGATCTCAACAAGGCTGATGAAAAGAAGCAATGCATCCCAGTGAAGTATGGAAATGGATGTCTGCTGTTTTGGGTGTGTATGAGCTATACTGGCAGAGGGCATTTATTCAAAATTGATGGCAAGATGAATGCAACATTATCACAAAATAATGGGAGAAACTGCAGTTCATCAGGCCCAAGCTTGGACATGACAATGATCTAAAACATAAGGCCAAGTCAATCATTCAGTAGCTGCAGTAAAAAAAAGTGAAAACTTCTAGAGTGATCATCAGTCTCCTGACCCCATCATCATTCAGCCACAGAAATATAAGACACAGTTATTGGCCAACTGGTTCTCATGTAAACCGATGAATGTGTTTACTCAATGGTTTTATAATGTTGCCATCAATGAGTGAGAGTGAGCGTTTCCCCAGTTCCTCAGTGGATGCATGGATGGGCTCATTTTTGCCCCCCTCTGCGGACGGCCTCATCTTCATCCCCTACTGCTGATGGGCACATCTTCATCCTCCTCATCTTCATCGGCCTGGTCCCTGGGTAATGTAGTAGCTCTTGTTAAAAGGGCCTTTGGTGGTTTGGTAAAAGCAAGGTACTGGGACTAAGGAGTGTATTGCAATGAAGTCATTAGAGAAAAGCTCACCCTCTACCCAACAGCATCCACACGCACATTCTCCAACCCCCAAAAAAGTTCAACTTTGTTAAAGAGACATGTTTACTTTTTGATTTGAAATATATCCTGTATTTCAGGAATTGTGCATCGGTATTTCATTATAAGGCAAATGCTTTTCTGTTTATTTTCATTTGAGTAGTTTGGCTTCTTGGTGATTAAGAAAGCCTGCTTCATGCCCATCTGATGGCACCTCCTGAGTAAGAATGCCCATCAGATCCCCTGTAAGCCCGAAGCATGCCCCTCTGAGTAAGCATGAGTCAGACCACCAGCTTCCCAGCTACGGTGCAGAGAATGGATGGTGTGACACTGAGGAAAGGAAGGAGCTCATGTGCTGCCCCCAAATGCAGACCATGGTCACGTCTAAGTAACCCGCATACAGAGATTGGTGTCGAAGGGCTAAGAACACAAGGGGCTCCGATATGAATGTGGCCTACTGTCCTCCTGCATTATAGATGAGAGCAGATGGGGGGTTGTTTCTGCATCCTCGGACGAGCGTGAGTCAAGCACAGTTCTCCACGTAGGCGTGAGTGTCATGCTAAACAACAGGTGGGGCCTCGCGCCAGCGCTCAGCAATGTTTACATGCTGGACGGCTCTCTGACTCCGTTGACTCACGCGTATCTGTCGGGAAACGGTGGCTCTGTGGAGGCCGGCCCCTTTCCTACTGGTCAGATTTGAGTCCTTGCCGCTTTTTTCGGGTTGAGGGTGGGAGTGTGAAAAGGCTTTGCCGTGACTAATGCCAGCCTCATCGGTAGCCTGTGTCACGCTGCCAGCTGATGGTTGGTTTTTCATGGTCAGTAAGTCATTGTCTGGGTGGGCTAAATGTCCTCTGAATGCACACTATTGTCTCTTACTACAAGAGGAATCCTAGGTAATGACTTCATTTATACTGCTTGTGGTGTGATTTCTTGAAAAAAAGCTGATATTCAGTTGCATTTTATTCAGTTGGGAGGCCGACCCATCGCTGCCCCAATTGGGCAGGAAGGTCACCTGCCTAATTATCATTACGCTCCTCTGTGTGACTGGGTCTGGATCACTGCTATCCACCTGTCCTGTGGCCCTGGGAGGGGCTTCTGTGTCTGTGGTTTCCCTCAGAGCTGGGCGATATGCCATATTAACATCAGTATTGCGTGTCGTTATACACATGGGATTCTCACATTGCAGGAACCACGATAGCTAGGTTGTGATCAGACTTTTTCATACTTACATATTGTCTGGACATTATACCACAGTTTATGGTATTTTCCAAAATTTAATACAGTTCTGATATTTTGATATCTTCGAGATGTTTTGCTAAAAAATTTAACCCTGTCAAGGAAACAAAACTTTGCAAAAAGCAAGCGTTTGCAATTTTAATGATTGTTTTGGTTTGCGATTACCTTGTATATGTTAAAAAAATCAGTGGTACTCCCTGATTCCACATGAACACTGCGTGCGCTTCCAGTACCCATCATAATTATTTTCATCCTTTAAATCACTCTTAGGTTTGGGAGCAATTTATTTATTTTGAACTCCTTTATTTGCTCTATAAATATTGCAATATTTATCACAGAAAAGAATTACATTGCGTTATCTGAAATTTTCCAATATCATGCAGTCCTAGGTTCCATTTAGGATGCTGTGTGTTTCCGTGTGGGAGTTTCATGAGAACCGGGTCAGCTGATCAGTGCTACTGTGAGTGGCCTGGCTGTAAGAATGAGAAATGAAATGGCGTGAAAAACGACATTCGTTTAGTGACGTCAAGTGAGCATCAGAATAGCCTAATATCTCGTGCAATTAATATTGTTATGCCGAGAAGGCTTTCGCGATGATAGGCCCGTCAATAAGACCAGCTGTCAGGGAAAACATTTTCATTAAGGGATTCAAAAGTGATTTGGAAACCAAATTAGTTCTAGCAAATTGTTTTAGCCAGTGTGCATTTAACATTGGGAAGGAAGCGCACATGCGAATAGTCTCATTTGAAGAATTAGTGGAAAAACGTGAATCCTGAAAGACAATTTTAATCCTTTAATTAGCTTGTCTTTTATTTGTAAGCAGATACTGCAGGTTACGAAAAACAAACCAGAGATTTTAATTGTAATACAGTGAATGCTATAAATATCACTTTGCACTCAGCTCAGAAGCATTTCTTAAAGTGGGTGTGACAAGTTCATTTTTATTTTTTTTTAAAAAAAGAAAAGAAATTCTCCCTGAATGTTTCTAGAGGCATCTTTAGGAAACATGCATCGCTGAAAAGTTATTTTTTTTAGAGTTATGTCTTTGCACGCTGGATCGTATTTGTTGCTTTCAAAAATCTGTTCCAGTCATGTTATGCTCGGATTACGCTTCTCTCGGTGTAGTAGGTGATTGCTAAGGAGGATGAGCAGGTACTCCCCACGGTCACATTTCGAGTCAGGGGCATGACAAATTGTGAACAAAATCACCCGTCGTTATTGATTATAATCTAAAGTCCACTGAGTCCAATAATCCGTGCAAAACCTGGTCGTTTTAAGTACCGACGAGGGACTGTCTTGTAAGGGTGCTTGATATCAGGTGACGGCGATGCGGCATTGCTGACTACAGCTGCAGCTCTTAATGACTCGATGAGGGTCCATCGTCCAGGGTGAAGCCTCCAGACCTTCCAGTCACATGTGAGCAGCTCAACAGCCAAATCTCTCCTCTCGCATTCTGTGCCGTGTGGGACCCGAGTTTCTAAGACTGACGTCCGCCTCCAGCAGGATTCTTTGTTTCCTTTTTTGGGAAAATGGAATGCAAGATGGAGGGTAGATCAGAGAATTTGAACAGGCCATGCCGCAGCCTTTGATATGTCCAGAATCTGAACCTGTAAGCGCTTAGCAGCCTTGACAAACTGTACATGCGGCAGCTGCGCTTCTGAGACAACTAAATTGATGATTTATGAATAATGTATAGGATCCCTCTGATATATATGCTTAATTAGATTTCTCCCAGCATACACCTGTGCTCCCACAGGTGTGCGCTTTAAATTGACGCTCTAATCCCACACACCGGCTGAGTTCAACTTAATTAAAGCTTTGCAGTAGATATTGGAAGTGGTCTCGATGCTATAGGTGTCTGAGTAAAGGGATGGCTTCATACAGCTCTACTGAACCATGTGTGCTTCCCGGCGTCATGGAAACCCACGTGCTCTCAGTCACCTGACCTTAACTCTGCGCTGCACAAAGCTCTGACATCACCTGTTGCTTTTTTTTTTAGGTCATAAATTCCACCATAATGCCAGATGTACATAGCAAATCCATCCAGGATTGCTCACAAATTATCAATGTTACCTCAGGCAAAGATCCGGCTATATTTCTCCTTCACCTTCGATGGCCAGGAAGCTTCAGTTTTAGGAATAATGAACTGGATGTGCAAACAGAAGGTTGTGGGTTCAGAGACTGAAAGGTGGCCGCATACCATGGCGTGTATTAATCGGCTCCCAGCTACAGGTGTGCCGGCGTGGCGTCCCACAGGGCTGGCTGCTCAGAGGGCGTCCTCCTCCCGTATGAGGTAATGACCACTTTGCGGCTTCCCTAAGCGCGGAGCCGTCGCTGTTTATCAACACGGAGGAGCGCTTCCTGCTGATCCTGATTAGTTCCTTTGTCACTCAGCTGCGGAGCAGGAGGCAGCAAGGGCTGAGATCCCACCACACTTAATGATCCTGAGCCGCCACATTGCTGGCTTCTATGGCAGGGCAGAGACCGTTGTAGATCCCTGCCTTCCCCATCATGGCAATCAGGACCAGAGCCGAGTGGGCAAGAGTACGAGGGAAGGGCGTCGCTGGTCAGTATGAGAAATGGCGTTAATGCAGCACACAGCCCCGCCTGCGTAGCGGTGACCGTGGGCCAAACAAGCTCTAGCCGCCTGCCACGCGATCCCTCCCCCCCCCCAGTCACGTGTCCACCCCCCACCGGCTGACGCTTTGCCGCTCACCCGCCCTTTACGGAGGAAGTGATCTGGAGATAAAGGCGGCACCGTCCCTGGGTTGCTGTGTGATGGATCATGTGAACGTCGTGACGTCACCCCCTCCCTCCCTCGAGCATAGAGAAGTTCAATTAGCCAGCTAACCGGCCCAGGGCTGGGTCCGCGCTCAGCCGGGCCCTCTGGCTCTCCGGCTGTGTGTTTGCAGTCTCCGCCTCAGGCGGCCTCTTCACTCTTGTTCCCACTGACACACACACGCACTCTGCATTCTGCTCCACGTGAGTATATCAGGTTTACGCCCCCCCCCCCCCACACACGCGACCTGTCATGTGAATAATCTATAGGTTGCGTCACAAATTTAATATCATTGCTAATGTGACGTTTATTTAATTTATGCAAATGAGAATCCTCCATCTGATACTGTTGTGTTGCGTGCAGTTTTAAAGAGCCCGATAATGCCTAATTACATATGATTAATTATGCATTCATCATTTCCTGAATGTCTTCCTTCCCACCGCAGTTACTTGCGCTTGGCGGATCCTGAAATAGCCGCGTGCCGCTTTGTTGTGCAGGCAGCGTGGTGTGGGGTCGGGGAGCTCGGCACACGGCCCTCCGGAGAGCTGGAGAGTCCGCCGGTTTGGTACAGCAGCCGCAGAGGTGCGTCCAAAGCGACCGCCCTCTCATCTGGCTCAGACGATTGACTGGAGCCTCCTCGTTTCTGGAAGCTTCCTTCTGATATTCGGTTCGGGATGATTAACTGCGCAGCACTCAGATTTTCAGGCTCGTCTTTTGCGTTTCTGAGATGTATTCCGCTGCTCCCTCCGTCTCACTCTCTCACTGTTAACAGCACATCACGTGGCCCCTCAGTCCTCTGTATTTGCATTAGCCCAGGCCTTAACCATGTCTACCCATCCTGCCGCTCGGCCCCTCCCCCCGCCCCCCCCGCAGCCCTTCAGCATCTACCCCTATGCTGTCACTTCAGGGGGCTTAAAATAGATCTGCTCTGACGTCACCCCTCGCTGCAACTGACCCAAACACGGGCTGGGAGCCCCGCCCCCCTTGCTCCTCTCGCCCGCCAGCCCCCATCAGTGTTTCCTTCCCAGGTGGGCCAGGATGACATCCAGCCTCCGAGCCTCCCCCCCCACAGCATCGCACACAGTGCTGCCCCCCCCCCCCCCCCCCCCCCCATGCGTCCTTACAAGGATTGTAAGTAACAGAGTCGCTGTGTCGCTCACAGATGTCGGCTTTGCATTTTAAGCTCTCAGTCGTGGCAGTTTGGACGAAGTTAAATGGAAAGCACAGCAATTCCTTCTCATACTCGAGATCTCCACTCTCCGGAGTGGTGTATTCAGGGATCTTTCATCTTTGGGTTTCAAGTTGAAAGCCAGCGGCTCTTACATTAATACAGCTGAAATGAAGTACTGAGAGCCGTGGCAGCAATCATATCGATCGCAAGCAAATTACAGTATCGCTGGGAAACACCGTGATTAAATGTACCCCATCAGCAGTGTTTTTTTTTTTTTTTCCATTTGTTTAAGTTACCTGGTAGTGCGATGAACCTAAAGCATTTCAGATAAAGGAACCTGGGTTGTTTCGTCTTGAGTGTGAATTTGGCAGAAGTGGTGATTCCCCACATTTCCTCAATGAACAGAATGTGCTCCCTGGACATCATCGTTTTGTTATCGAGTCCGTCTGCTGCTGTTCACTCTCGCCTTTTGAACACCTCTCCCCTTTGTGATGGTTTGCCATCCATAGCCGTCTTGGCTCTGTCAGAGTTTAGTAAAAGTACCATGGTTAGTACACACAAGGCTAATGCTCATAGCCCTGATAGTCTCAAAATGTTACTTAGGGACCGTGTTACTTGCTAGAGAAAAGAAGGGTAAAGCAGCAGAGAGATTGTAGGCATGATCCCTGACGTTCAGCACCATCTCTAGGTATGGGCCCCCTTATCGGCGTGCTCATCAATCGCTCCCGCCCACAGCTCTCGTGACCCAGCAGCGGCGATACGGACCAGGCTAAAATTAGCGCGGGTGGGGGGAGTGCGAGATGTTCTACTGGAGCCAGCCGTGATTCGTCCTGACAGAGCTGTCCATGGCAGATATGGAGGCGGGGCCTGTGGCAGGGGTGGGAGAGAGGAGTGACATACGCGGCTGCAATGTGAGGATAATGGAAAGGTGGGGGGGACGCAGACTGGACACCCTCTGTCCTCAGCAACCACGTCAAAAACATCTCATCGTTTATCTGTAAAATTGCTTGTTAAATGTCTCATAATTAAATCCTTCCATTTAATGTGCATTAAATGTGGGGTATTGGTGCCTCCGTTCAGAGGAATCTCGTCCATTGTGCTTCGGACTGATAAAAGGCACATTGTGGGGGTAACGTCCTGTTGTTACCATGGCAATGCGAAGCCCATAATCTTTTTCTATCTGCTACCCGCGTGCCTCTCAGATTGGGAAAAGGAAGCTAATAACAGATGTGTTTGACATTTATCCAGTGGAGAGGATGTAACGTTCTGACATCAGCCAGCTGCCGTCACAGAGCTGAAAGCAAACTCTGGTCCTAATTTGTGTTTTCATAGCTATCCCATAAAACTGCCCATTTTTACACATTCTCGGTGCACCTGAGAGTTTTGTGTGTAAGAAAGTGTGTAACAATATTATTTACCAATGTTATTATTTAAAACAATATAGATAACTGTGTTCAATGAAGGGAAGTTCTCTGGCAGTCACTTGCAACTGTGGTGCCAGATGGTATCTAGTCCATTCATGCTTGCAATCCCACGTTTCCCCAGCAGAATTAACCAACAGGGGCTGACGTTGTGCGAGTCACTGCTCCCCACCTGGCTTTTACACTGTGCACCATGCCTGCTTTCCTGTGCCTGACACATGTACACCTCACTAAGTGTGCACTGTCGCTGTCTGTCTTCCTCCCGCCAGCCCTCTCTGGCCTGCCCTCTCTGGCCTGCCTTCATTGGCTTGCCCACTCTAGCCTGCCCTACAGGCCTGCCCTCTCTGGCCTGTCCACTCTAGCCTGCCCTCTCTGGCCTGTCCACTCTGGCCTGTCCACTCTGGCCTGCCTGCCCACTCTGGCCTGCCCACTCTGGCCTGCCCTCTTTGGCTTGCCCACTCTAGCCTGCCCTACTGCCCTGCCCTCTCTGGCCTATCCTCACTGGCTGGTCTTCTCTGGCCTGAGCGTTCTGGCTAACCTTCCCTTGCCTGCCCTCACTGGCCTGCCCACTCTATCCAGCTCTCTCTGCTCTGCATTCTGTAGCCTACCCTGACTGGCCGGCCTCTACGACTTTCGTCCCTTTCCCTCTTGCCGATGCTCAGTGTGTTTGACAGGCCATGGCACGATAACACATCTTTGTGCTGCTTGGGCCGGTTCAGCTCATGCTGAACCTCAGTGGACCTGCTGACACGTAACTGAAGTGACTGGTGCGGCGCTGTGGGATCTCATAACTCACCTGTCCATCCGTGTTTGCCGATTATTAAAATGACCTCATGGTAGCCTGCAGTTTAATTAAACTAATTTGGATGTCATTGGGTGTGTGGTTACATCATTGTTTGGTGAAACCCTTGACAGGAAGATCTCAGAGGGGAGTTCAAGGTAAAAGGTGAAAGTTTTTGCTGGATGCAAAGACATGCAGTAGCCTAAATTTAAGGATTTTTTTAAAGTAAATTGGTGTTGCATTCTGCAAGCGCTCCTAATAGCAGTGCTAATGTTGTGAAAAGCCGCTAACTCTATTTTTATCGAAGCTGTTGAACAAAGCGGAGTGTCTGCTGCAGCAGGACCCCTGTCGTTTTCACTTCTTTAATTTGTCCATTCATTCATCTGGCCATTAGTAATCCCGCCTTCATCTCTCTCATTTATTACCGCTGATGCATCCTTTCCATGGCTGCCGGATGTGCGCTGATAATGTATACTAGGGAAAAACTGGTTTCAGATTCCACATGCAGCATTTATGAGGTTAATGTCCTGTTCTTACCGGTAAGTAACGGGGGATTATTTGGACAAACATTGTGTCTGCTTTGACATTTGCTTTGGGGGGACAAAATTAAGTACTGTGATCCACATCGTTTTGGATGTTAAAGAGGAGACAACAGATGCTCGTGCCAAAAATACTGGCATTGGCGTGTTTAGACAATTTTTATGAGTATTTCTACATGATTTAGAATAAAGGGGATCAGACCCCGCAAGCACTGAGTTTACCCTGCTTAGTACCCAGTGCTTTTTGGGGTCGGAACCCTTCTCTGCAGCTGTATTCATGAAAAAACTAATTTTGCTTGTCCTTTTATCAATGAAATCCCGACACACTCTAATGATCCTGTGCCCCCCCTCTTATTTTGCCATTGTTGGTGATAAAAGCCATTGCATCCAAATCTCTTCAAGGGTGACATCTGTATTACAGAACACCACAGATGTCTTCCACAAAGTACTGCGATTAATGGGTAAGGTTACTAATTCTGTTCCTTGTAGCGTCCCCCTGCTGGCTTTTATTCCTGCAGAGGACTTCATTAACTTTGATTTTAGCTGTGATTTAAAAGAATTGTAGTTAAATCATGCTGATCTGAGGTCTCTAATTTTCATGCATGTTTCAGTCATTTACACCGAACATTTATGTAATTTAAGGCCTGGGTCAAAATTGTTAAGTACTGATTTATTCTGTTTTCTTAATCATAAATGCTGAAATAAAGTCTGGAATTTAGGAAGAATGTGTGTTCTGGTCTGGCCATTGAACTCTTCTACTCCTCCTTGCCGGTTCATGGCAACATGCTAATACCTGAAGCAGGCATGTGACTGTTGTGTCCCATCACTTACTGTGGGAGTGCGGGGTATCGGAACTGCTGCTGTCTGCTGTTCAGTCCCTGTATGAATGAAGTTGTGTCCATATACTTGCCACAAAGTTGAAGACTTTTACGGTGGATGTTGGCTTCCAAGGGTGTTTCTGGTCTCTAGTCTTGTTTGGGATTCAGGATTTCATGGTGCATATTTGGCTGGTATGGAGGGCTAGGAGTGATACTCCTGCTGTTTGCAGATGGTGGTGAGTTTTTGGCCTCATCCGGCCAAGAACTCCAGCACACACTTGAGCAGTGTGAAGCAGCAGGGATGAGAATCGGTGCCTCCCAATCTGAGGCCAGCTCCTTGCTGGTGAAGGGGGACAGTCAGCCCTTAACGCAGGAATTTAAGAACTTCGGGATCCTGGTTATGAGTGATGCTAAGAGGGAATGTGGGATTTATGGGTGGATCAGTTCAATGGCGACAGTTTGGTGTCTGCTAAGCAGGTCTGTGGCAGCCAAGCAGGAGCTGAATCATGAGGCAAGGTTTATGGCTGACTGGTCAGTCTTCATCCCTGTCCTCACTAATGGCCGGAACCACAAGGTCACGAGTATAAGTGGCTGAAATGAGGTTTCACCATGAGGATTACTGCACTCACTCTCCTTGATAAAGTGAGGAGTTAAGAGATCTGGAAGGGACCTCAAAATAGTCGTCGTTCCTTCGAATTGAGAGCTGAGGTGGTTTGGGCGTCTCATAAGGATGCCGCCTGGTTAGTTCCCTAGAGGGCTATTCTGGGTAGAGGCCCTGATACAGACCCAGGAGACACTGGACAGATTATATCTTCCAGCTGGCTTGGGGACATCTGTGGATGCTCAGGAGCAAGTTAGATTCTGTGGTCATAGAAAAGAGGTCTGGTCTGATCTGCTCATCATGCTAATACCGCAGTCGTCACCTGGAGAAGCAGGATTATGATTTTGGACGTGATCTTATTCCAAAGTTTCTGTGCTTTAAGTTATTAAAATTGTAACCTTCCAACTTGGGAAAAAAGTATTTTTCCCAGTTTTTTTTTTGTTGAATTTTTAAGCTGGTACTTGTTTAAAATGATTTGCAGATTTGTTAGAAGAATAGCTAAAATCAGGACTATTTAATGAAGACTACAGTCCTCATCCTCATAGTGGGCTCAAAAATAAGAATAAATTTTTGGATCTTCATGAAAAAGTGAAATCAGTGAGACTGAGTAACATTTCTCATTTCCTTGGATGGTGGGAGGTTTTTGTATTGATTCTGGAAGACTAATATACTTGAGTGTGCTGACGAAGGTCTTGGGGAACATATTGCCTTATTTTCAAACCATATTTGAATTGACTGAAACAAGTTGCACGTACCTTGATCATTGCCCTAAAACAATTCTCTGAAACTGCACACAGATTAAATACTGAAACGGAATGCAAACAGTTATGCTAACAGGAGTTTTGTTTACTTTGGTGCATAATGCCTTTGTGATGCATTCAGCAGGACAATAAGCTTGGTTTGGATGTGATGCTGTATACAGACAGATTTACGGCTGTATCTGTGGGGAGTCGCTTCAGTGTCTGATGTAACATTCAGGGAGTGGCCGCAGTGGGTGCGAGTCTGCTTTTATGATGTGATGTGCCAGTGCTGCATGTTTTCCTGCGACGCTGAGGCGGCTGTGTCTATGGTTAATGTGGTGTTGCTGCTGACTCCACCCTGGTGGGTGGTTGAGGAATAGGCATTAGTGCGTGTGAAGCACAGAGGGAGGGTAACAACACAACGATGTCTGACTGGTTTGAATGGCTGCTCATCACATGGAGCACTAACTGATCTCGTGACCCCAAATTCCCTATTTCTGTATCCATTGCTATTCTGGTACAGGATCCTGATTAGCATGTTTGCATAGGTTTATGGTAAATGTTTGTGATTATATTCAACATGCCATAAAAAGGTGAAAACTACATTTCTGAGTATCTCTTTATAGAATCCCCAACTTGTTTAATGTAATAAATGAAATAAACTCAAACTAAATGAACCGCAGATTCCAATCTGCGTCCAGTATCGTGCCACATTGACGGTGTTGAAGGCTTGCTGAGGTGTTTTCAGTTTGAGCGTAGGGCTCCCCGTTGATTATGTTTGCCGCAGTCCCATGGCGCTCTGAGTGCCTATTTATTAATCAATGAATATTTAACAGCAACACTCTCATTGCTCTCCTCGGAGGCCCGAAATCGATCCACTGCCGGCTGATCACTGGCTTTAGGGTCTGCCATTGCTGTGCAGAAACAACACCCCCCCCCACCATTGCTGATTAGTGAATATGCACAGAATGATGCTTGTTGTCTTGATTATTGTAGACTTTAACGTTGAGCTTCAGGCCCTGCCGTTTGATAGTTGCGTCTTGCTTCATTTGTGATACTGAGACATTTAAAAATTTTATTTTTCTATTTCTTTTTAATAAACCGAATCGCCCGTACGTCATCTGCCGGTGGCCAAGGAGGACATCTGTAGATATAGATAATCTGTGTTTCTAGTTGCTTTGGTTAATTGAACCTCCTGTGCAGAGCAACTGGGATTTATGACTGAAAAAAGGGATTCTGGGCTTCAGTCCCTACCGAGGCGCCAATGCTAATCCAAGGGCAAGTCACCTGCTTCTGCTGCGAGCTCTCTGGCTGTGTCATTCATCGCTGTCAACATTAATGTAAAATGAGCAAAACAAACAAACAAACCAAGAAGCAAGTGGTACCATTGAAGACCAAAAGGCTGTTGAAGAATTTCTGTTGCCTATTGTCATTTACCGAATTTGAATTTGGAAATGTTAGGCTACACATAGATTAACATTATGTGCTGTTTGTAAGGTCATAGCTAATTCCCTCTCTGTGAAAGTCCTGTTAATTATGCATGTGTGCTGCACGCTTCCTCTGGTGCAGTTACTTCATAAACGCGTGTTCTGGAAATGCAGCAGAGAGTCTGCTGACAGCTGGGTTGGTTTCCTGTGGCAGGTACTCAGAAACAACGTTGATTTTGGCTACAGTCACTTGGGCTGTTGTTGATTTGATTCTGAGGCTCTCCGTGAGGTAGACTCGTCTTCCCCACCTTTACCGTTCCTTCTCTGGAGAGATGTCCTCAGACAACCTCCTTCTGCTCAGGTGTGTGTGCGCAGTGTACAAAGGAAACGCTCGCTAGCTTAGGGTTACCTATGGGTCTGTTCTCTGTTTAAAGAGAGGAATGATGTATTCTTGTAGCTTGTACACTTAGGTGCTTTTTTTAGAAGCCTGTGATGTTTTTAGACGCGCACGTGCCTGCATCAAGCTGAATAATTTAAGCATATGAGGATCAGGGAAAATGAGGTGAAAGAACGCATTTATTTTTGTGACATTGATCAAAGGAGTCACAGTCGAGCCTTTTCTGCCATCCCTCCATTTATCTCAATGCCCCCCCCCAACCCCCACCTCGATTTTCCTGTCTCACAACTAGTAGTTGTGAGGGCAGAAAGGGTGTGCCGATTTTCTATTAAAACTACATGTAACCTTTCGCTGTGGGTTTCCATCTCGTGTGTAAACTGTCAGATGTTACATGAAGCATGAATTTGTATCAACACCGATCTGGAATTTACATTGCATGAAGATCATTTTCCTGCCTGGACAGGAATGAGTACCTTTCTGCACTTGGGGTGAGAATTCCACTCTGCTCGCTGAGCGATGCAGGTACAATTACGCTGCCGGCCGAGTAGAATGGAAAAAAGCGAGCCATGAAACGATGCGGCGGTCTAGGGGCAATGGACCGTTGTACACACTGTAGCAATTATGTACTGGTCTTGGTCAGTGGAGCGTTAACTTTTATTGCGTTATCAGAATGGTAATACCTTTTTGCTTGTTTAGATAACTGCATTCGCAGTTAATACGTTTCGTTTCTGCTGTTCATTTAAATTTAATGCTATTATGTTTTTCCAATATAGCTGCCGCAACCTGCTCAATAATTATTTTGCAATATTAGAATCGTAGGCAGACTTAGAAAAAGGTTATTAATAACAACTTTGCTGTAAGGCAGTGTTTCCCAATCTGGCCCTCGTGGACCCACAGGCAGTCTACGTTTGTGGACTATCGGGCAGGGAGTTTGGGAGCAAAAACATGGACCAGCTGTGGGACTGGACTGGGAAACCCTGCTGCGAGGGGTGGGAAAAGTCCGAGGCCCAGAGTGGAAACGCCACTGAAGCTCCCGACGTGTATTAAGGAGGGGGAAGAATAATTTGGGGGCCATTGTCGGCTGACAGCCTGCTGATGTGCATGTGAGGTACTGGACTGCAGTGATCATCTTCTGCTCATGCCCCTGTTTGGGGAGATGCTCTTGATTCGAAGGTGACCCTGGGGTGTCGGATTATGCCAGTCATATCAGGGAAGCCACACGGCTCATACTGGACTGGTACATTCACCCAGTATGGAGGACAAGAAAGATACAGGCAGATCAGTGCTGATAGTGAGCACTGGGAGACACACAGCTGCATATTTACCATAAGATATACTGAAACTAAATTAGAGCTCAGGAGTAGTAATAGAGTAAATAGGGATTCTGTCTAGATTAAAATATTGAGAATAAGGCAGCATCCCTTATGTTGGCTGGCAGACTATTAAAGGACCAGCAACTTTTTAAGAAATTAAAAATGCCTGAATTCCCCCCCCCATCCAAGGTCATGCTCTTGATTGTTAATCAACTTGGATAAGTAGTCCTCCAGGGCCTTATAAGGGAGAGAACTTTACAGACAGTCTTCCTGCCTTTGCGGGAAGGACACAAAATGACACAAGGTGGAATTTGATCATATTTTCTGCATGGATTTAAACATTTTGAACTTAAGGTCAAACAGAAATCTTGATTAGATTTACTGTCAGGCACTTTTCGGACATCCACCCATCCGTATATCTTCAAATCTCTTCCCCCGGTAAGAGTCATGGGGCTTTGTGACATTCACATGAAAATTATGCTTAATATTGTGGTGATATGCGTTTGTCAGAACAGTCCCAAGTTCGGGTTTTACACAGACAAGGAGTGATAAATGCACGTATGTATGTTGAAATCATCTAATATTCCAGCTTTGTCAATGTGAAAAGCTATGTCAGTAATGGTATCAAATTCTGAAAATGATGACTATGGTCTGTGTGGGTTTTAAAGAGTCTGAAGGTTTGGCATTTCAGATGTTACAGTATATTAAATGTGTGCTTCAAAAGAGAAATTCTTTTAGAGATTTGGATTCTGCCTTTTGGTGCAGTGGTTAGCACTGTTGCCCTCTGGGACCCGGGTTCGAGTCTCCGCCTGCGTTACATGTGTGTGGAGTTTGCATGTTCTCCCCATGTTGTCAGGGGGTTTCCTTCGGGTATTTCAGTCCCCCACCCCCCCCCCCCCCCCAGTCCAATAACATGCTGAGGCTAATTGGAGTTATTAAATTGCCCGTAGGAGTGCATGATTGGGTGGGTTTGATTTATTTATTTTATTTTATTTTTATGGTGTAATAGAAATCAGAAATCATCCCATTAAAATATGGCCGACTGGTGGAGCATCTAAAGTCTAGCTTTGGTCTAATCTTTATCTAACTGCAGTGGCTATTTTCTGGTTAGTTAATTATTTTGCCATATTTCTTTGATTAACAATAATGATCCCACAGCTGCTGGGATGGAGCTGACCTTTCATATAAAGGCCGGGGCATGTCCAGAATCATCCCAGTAGTTAATGGGAACTGCGTTTTAGACGCGTGGCTGGCCTTAGCAGCAGTAAAGGCAGTGTGGCCTGCTGCAGCTTGTGTCCTGTACAGTGCAGGTAAACGGCCGGGTCACTCAGATTCTGACATTTTTCTTCTATTTATTGCATATCAGTATGAACCTTCTTTCTTAATTCCCTGTTGCTGAGAGCTATATTGCTGGCAAAGAAGACCTAATTTATCTTGCCCCAGTTGGGGGGGGCATTTCGCACAAAGCACTGGATACCAACATCTCAAAACATCCAGTCTCCAGACGTACTAATGTAAGCAGAAGGTTTAGTTATCGACGGGCATACAGTGGGTCTTTGAGTTCTTGTGTCTTTATCTGTTCATGGCTCAGGACCTTGTAGTTTATTGCTTCTGAGGATGGAGACGCAGTGGATGCAGTTAGGTCTGGATGGCCTGCGGCTGGAAGCAGCATGTTTAATCTGATTGGGCCCAGTCAATCCAGTTTTAAGTCCCATTCATATCTAGTGAATTCATTATGTACATTCTGGCCCTCAATCATTAAGCTTCTTTGACCTATAGCTTTATAGCATGTTAGCCGGATAGCTTGTGCTGTTACAAATCCTTTCAGAGATTTTTTCACATGGACCGTTTTTTCCATCCGTTTGCTGATCCAACCATTTAATCTGGCCTGGAGCCCATCGCAGGCAGCACAGACGTGCACCCAGGTGCCTTTGGGCTACGGGGGGGGCGACCAGAGCACCTGGAGAAAAGCCACATGACATGGAATGAACATGATTACATATTGATTATTTGAAATAATCACTGGTTGGTCCAGTGTGACATTATGCGCATTTTTTTCCTCTGATTGGACTTGCTCAGATAATGGTGAGACATTGACTGGTCAATGATGGAAAATGGATTAGATGTACTGGACAATCATCTAAGAATATTAAGAGAGTATTCAAGAGCTTGATCTCTGTAACAAAATTTAGTTTGACCTCCAGTGTTTTTAACTCGCATTACCATAGGATTTATTTTAAGACAATCTTTAAAATGTTTCTCATTTTAATCCTTCTGTGAATGACATCAGCCCGTACTTCTCCATTGACTCTTAGGGGTACAACATGGCATTAATAGAGTAGCAGTATAATGTTTTGTGGATGAGGAATTTTGACAATAATAATAATAATAATAATAATCTATACCAAGTAACTAAAATTACCCTCATTTTTCTTTAAGGCTGTATTTAAAACTGTTCCCTATTCCCTACAGTGTGCTATATACAGTAGTGTGTCTGCCAGTTCGTTGTGCTGTCAAAGGTTGCTTGCATACCAACGTCTTTAAATATGTCCAAAACTATAATCTTGTTTCACTGACTAATTTGCTATACAGTGAACTATATAGATTTTTTTATATATGTGGAAGTTTGAGTGAGTGAATGAGCAAAGAAGTAAACCATTTTTAAGACAATCATGCATCCCCCCCCCCCACCACCACCCACCCAACTGATTCTGTAAATTACCACAGCAATATCCTTAGCCTAATGAGGGCCAGCTGGGTTTCCTTCACGGTGTTACCTGTAGGCCCAGGGCTGCTGATCGCTCACCATGACAATGCAAGCGATCAGCCAGACCTCGCCCTGGGCCATTACTCCACCTCCCGCTGGTTCACAGTACCTAGAACTGATTGCAACCACTGGTGCGCTGGTTTATTACAATGTCAGTACTACACCACTGCAGGCTATGTTTCATCAACCCGGATTTGAAGTTCCAATGTTTTGTGCTTCAGTGATGTTCTGTCCTCTAAAAGGAATTTTTCTTACTGGGGTGTGCTGGGCCAGAAATAGTTTGCAAAACAAATGTGAGCAGAAAATGAACTGTGTTTTATACAAAGGTAAGATTTGAAACAATGATCTTGTTTCAGTCCCGTCAGACCTTCCTTGCCAACTCTTTAGTTAAGACTCAGTTATGGAGAAGATCCATCTAATCTGTTGCTCTCATGCATAATGGTGTCTGGTCACATTGCCATCTTTGTCCCGACAACTAAACGCAATTCATCACACACCTGTATTCTGTTTATTTTCCTTCTATTGGACGCAGCTGGTCCCAATCCTGCTGCAGGATGATGTTCGTACCACAGGGAAAGCAAGTTACGTAACTGTCCCTCATGAGAGCAGATTTATCATTAATAAAACATGATGTTATGAGCAGTGACCTATTGGTTGTCAGTGTGTGTCTAAGCCTCTGTGCCTGAGGTCAGAAGGTTGCTGGTTCGAGCCCCGGCCTCAGCAGAACAGTCACATGTCCGTGGGCCATTGAACAGGGCCATTAACCTCTGAGCTGACCCTGCGCTGTGACCCCCAAGCTTGCTCTCACCTGTATTTGTCTCATGGAGAGTGAAATGGGGTAGGTGAAAAGAGATTTTCCCCATAGGGACTAATAAAGTATCTTTATTCTGTCCAGTCCCGTACCATTAAAGGTCTGCATGGCATTTTTTGACCCCTGCAATCATTATCATGGGTGCAATCAAACTCTTTCTTCTTGAGACATTGTCTGTTGTTTGCCATTTAAAAATAAAAGAATGACGTCACACACAAAACGATGGGCATGAATTCTAGACTGACTTAGAGACGTTCGTCAGCTCTCATTTTGCACTATCTATCTTCTTGCCGTGAGAGTGGTGTAATTAAAGTGCGGTCAAAATAAAGTGCTGCTTTGATTTGTGTCGATGCTGTAAATCATACTGTGTAGTTGATGGGGAAAAACAGAGAATTTTTTCAGATTTTACCCCTATAAAGAATCCCTCTGTAGAGACGGCATTCCGTGAATAACAAGTAATGTCTTTGCAAGACAAATCTTGGAGGATGTTTTTGGCCTTGCTGAATTTATTAAACCCTTTTACCAATCTAGCTGTCCTTGCTTAAAAGGAAGGACCCTGGCTAATTGACCGTCGTTTATGCAATAATATGAGTCTCTTAGGATGAACAAAGCCAGCCTCGGCATGTTTTAAATTTTCCCTAGTGTTTTAAGAACAGAAAGAAGTTAACTCGCAGAACCCACGTAACCTATTCAGGGGTTAATTCAGTTGCATGTTGCGGATCATTTGGGATTAAATCGGCTTCCGAACCAGATGATTTTTCTGTAGATTAAAGGAGAATCTTAATGGTTATTTGAGAAGATAGTAGTGTTCGAATCTACCACGGTGGGCTATTCTGCAGCTTCAGGAACTCTGGTGTGGCATGAAATTATAGCCAGACAACTGTCTCTTATTTTGGAACCCAAATGCAGGGTGCCACTTTCTCTTATCAAGGGATGAGTCTGAATTAGTCAGAAACTCATACAGTCACATGCACTTAGAGGACTGCACTGGTGGCCTTCTGCATGTGCAGACAATAATAGACAGATTACTCTCTGTCCTTCCTTTCTTTCGCACTCACATACTCTCACTTTCTCTCTCGGCTCTGGCTCGTTCATCTGGCTCCGCAGACGGATGGGGAACTGGTGGGAGAGCATGCGCTGCCCCCTCCGTTTCTTTTTTCGTCGGCAGCGAGAGCCTCCCGCCGCGTTTGTCATGAACGCGGGCGCCTCCGTGCCACTTTCGACGTGGACAGAGCGCCAGTTTGCTATGAAGTTATGTTTCGGCCGCCCCAGTTGCTTTCATTTCGATGTGTGGCTGCGGCACCGACAACAGAAATGGCTTACGTAAGGGTTTTATTCCCAGTCATTAACAATACATGTGTGTATTAAGGTTTATATCATCGTGTCGTGAATGATGACGTTAATTGCTGTCACTGTATGATTTCCAGAAGCCAATGGTGTGATTGGTGTTGCCTTGCTCTCCGCTGCCTACATGCACATCAGAGTCCTATTTCCAGTCTCCCCGCAGCATCTTGGGTGTGGAAGCAAGAGGATTATGGGGGTGGGAGGTGAGCAACAGTAGGACAAAATGGGCCTTGCTTACGCACTGTGTTGCATAATGCAAGCGCGTCGCAAATCCACAGTGTAATGTCAACGCAATTTGAAGAGACGCTGGAAAAGTCCTACTTAATGAATGTTAGATCCCAGTAAAGCGCTGGGAGACTGATGCAGGAGTGGGAACAGACACCCGGCCCAAGCGTTTGGGTTCTGCATAGCTTCAGGACTTCAAAGGCCTGGCGTCTTTGAAAGCTGACAGGAAACATCAGAAATATCATTGGTCTTGCATGCATTTGCTTACGGAGAACAGAAAATGCTGCTCAGAAAAGCAGGATCCCAGATGAGCTTCGGTACAGATGGACACTAATGCGGCACTTTATATGGAGGCAAAACACATTAAAAGTCTGGTTTTTTTATTTTGAAATTTTTTATTCTTAAAATTCTCGTAAAATAACTACAAAAATAAAACAAATTCTGACCTTCTATGTGCTGTATGCCGCCTGGGATTTATATATAATGCGCCGCATGTATGTTTCAAAAATATTCTTTAAAGAAAATTTTATGTTTTCATTTGTTTTCTTCCAAAATTCCATTGTCTGACTGCTGATTTTTTTTGCTCATGTTCATTTACTGTAGTTTAGCTTAAGAAGAAATGTATTGGTTTTAGTATCATAACATTGAGAGTGCAGTTTTGGCTTTATCCAGCTCTCGCCCAGCCTTTTTGCACATTATCTCTGTCTTTTTGCTTGTTTAGGGACCGCTTATTCATGGTCATCACCTCGACTGGGGCCCTCGCTTTCTCACACAGTCACTGAAGTAGCTAAAGTATGTTTTGGCTCAACAAGGAAACAAGATTTTCCTATGGTGCCTGACTGCGTTTCCATTTTGACTCGTTCCTTCAATCCCACTAAGTTACCATCCTTTTTCAGGGGAGAATTGGCCTACACTGTGAGGATGATTATTATTGGCTGTGCTTCAGGCTAAATGTTTAGCATATTGTCTGGCCACAACACCTGTTTGCAGGATGCATAAAAACAAGTAAACAAGCACTTGTGGCTGTGAGTTTGTGAAATAGGGTGAATCTGAATCTTCCTTTAACGCTCAGCTATGGTTTTAGTGATATTAAATATTTTACACTGGGGGTTTAGGATATAGAACATCTATAGTTCTCTAGGTACAGTCTACAGTATCATTGCTTTGCTAAGAATTAATATTCTTTTTTTAATGAAGCTCCATTGTAGGCATAAACAAGCTCTTGAACAGTCACCTCAATGCAGAATTTATTAATTTATTAATTGTATGTATGATTATGTGTATTTTCTGTATATTATGATTTTGTTTAGGTATGCTAGACAAAATACAATGAGTGGCTGTGATATGTGCTGTTTGAGCTCAGGGTGAATTATAAGATTCCCTTGTTGTCACAGCCCCAGGAGATCCTTAATAACTCTTCATTAACCTTAGACATAGATATAATTATACTTGAAAGGCCGCAAGTGTAGTGAATGCTGTTTGAGTTTGGCCTTGCCAAAGATCCAGGCACCGGAGAGATTTTAGACAGTGTAAGAGCAAGTAACTAGGATCATGTTAGGACTCCTTAGTATTACGTAATTGCATATTTATCACAAAAAAAATTAACAGATGATCAACAATAAGAAATATAAATAGGCCACATGCTTGTGATCGGATGCGTACTGCAGCCAGGATGCAAAGAAACAGCCTGGCTGTTGGTTAGATGGAGGCTTTGGACCAGAATGACAGAAACTAACAAAGGGGGGTGGGGGGCAAAAAATGAGCCAAAATAGAGGCATCGAACCCTAAAGTTCCCAGTCTAGTTCCCAGGGGGTCCTGCTGTAGTTTTCTTGAGCATGGTACCTAACCGAAATTATTCCAGTAAAAATACTCAGCTGTATAAATTGGTGAAAAGTACATAGTTCTGGATAAAAATGCTAACCAGGCAGCTACATTTCAGGTAAATTTATGAATACTTGCTTTCAGACTGGACAGCCTGTGTTGCAGAAGCATTCAAATAAGTCTTTGAATTGTGTCGATCTTTTATTCATAACTTTCACCTTAAGCTGTTGACGAAACCCAAATAACCAGAGTAAAAATACACTCACACTCACGTTGTGTGCATCAATATGATCCAGGGCACCTTAGGTGTGTGTGTGTGTGTGTGTGTGGGGGGGGGTGTTAAATATAAGTTAGTTAGAGGAGCATATGGAGATAAAAACTTGTTTTCTTGTGTACACCAATTTGTTTTTTTTTTATGAAAAAAAACAATGGATGAGTTTTGCTTCATGGATAACCCGAGGCTAGCGATTATTATGCAAAGCGGGCAGCTTGCATTGGGGGGAGGGGGGGGGGTGTTAGCGCCAGTGCGCATAGCTTGCGATGCGTTAAAGAAAATTAGTAGCTGCCTCCTTAGCCGCATATCAATGCCACGAGCTCCAGTTGTGAGGTCGTTCACTTTGTGGGTGCAAAAAATAAAAGCGTCAGCCAGTAAACGTGAGACCACACAGCTTACGCCACCTGAGATTCCCAAAGGTATTTCATTTAGCTGTGAGAAATGCTGCTTGAAAACATTTATTGTAATTTGTGTGTTTAAAATGTGCATAAAGGGTAACAGACATTCTTAACCTGTCTACGGTGTTGTAAATAAATGTTTTCCTGAGAACATTTGTGTTTCCATTCTGGTGTTCGACATTATGCATTAACTTTGTGGGTCACAAAGGTAAGAATTTGTTGAGGGTGTGAAAGCAAGCCGTTAGTTTTGTATATCGCATGAAATCAGCATTTTCTTTAATATTCTCCTTGGGTAAATGTGTATTAAAAAAAACACAAACAAGCAAGGTGACCCTCTGCTGTATATCTGTTACTGTTATGTCAGTCACTCACGCCTGTCTGGCTGCTAAAATCCCAGCCTCCACTGTGTATTCAGAGGAGGCATTTTCCCCGTAATATATCTTGAGCAAAATGAACCTCTACCCTCTACTCTGCAAATATTTGATTGTGAGGCAGTCTTTGCGTTTTCAGAAAGCCAAACTTCACTCACAGGGATATTGCGTTTTTTGGTGGTGGCACATGAATACTCATGTTCTCCCTGTCAGTTATTTTATTGTTTACAGTGTGACTTTGGTTGGTCTCAAACACTGTGTTTACTTTGCGATAACTGAGCAAAGAAATGTGATTAATTGGCTTTTTGATGTTTCTTCAGGTGCCATAGATGGTAAAGGAGCACCCTACCTAACAATCACGACTTCTTTCACCTTTTTCTTTGAGGTTCCTTCATGTGAGAATTTTTCATTTCAGTTTAATTTCTAGGTAATTCACCGCCTTGAATTTCTTAAGAGATGCTTTGTATTTTTTCATGCAGGGCCTCACTGTGTACATATCATATATGACATCTCACTGCGGTTTTGTGTAGTGCGTTTGATTTGGATGCGTGTATACTTTATAAATTATTAATATTTTTGAACTAGTAAGTAGAAATTAAAGAAAAATGTGTGCCAAAATATCTATAATCAGGCTGTTAGAAACATACATAACGTACAGTTAGTTCTACCTTGTTTGTACATCTTGTTTTAAGCGTCAATTTGATTATCTTCCAAGAGAGAGTACGCTAGTGGCTAATGCTTAAATGTTTTCTCCCACTGGGAGCATCGTTACTTACACTTCCTTGCCATAGCAGCCCCTTGTGTATCACAGGCTGTAGAGAGCATGCGAAACAGCCCAAGCTAGTGACTCCCAGATCACCCACTGCTTCTTTCATGTTACTTGTGTTGTCAGGCATAATCGCCTGCACTTTGTTCAGTGGGATTTTCCACTAAACGCTGCTTCCGCCTCTCAGAACTTAGTTTTTACAGAGATTGCAAATCGCCGTGCTACAAGTTGCTGTTGAAAGTGTAAAATACTTCTAGATCGTCACCCTGTTATCTGATGTTCTGATGCGCTTCTCGTACGACAAATGATCGCCACAACAGGAGAAAGTCACTGCGCTCACACCCGCTGAGTGGCCAGAAAAACTGAGTGGCAACGTTAGCGTTCAGCTTGAATGCTTCAAAAACATCAGAATAAGGAAAGAGAAGGCGTACGATTGATTGTAGAAATTGATTTAATCAGAAATAGGAGCTATCTTTTTACAGACTGCCAAAAACTAAATAGGTAGGTATCGGATGTGGATCGGTTCCATACAGCCGATATTCTAATGAGCTACGAATCAGTGCCGATACCGATCTGAATGCTGGATCCACTTCTGCCTTGTTTGCCTCACCAGCTCTTCCAATGGACTTATGCTAGAAAAAAGAATAGTATTTACATAGTTTTTTTTTCATGAATCCCCCCCAGATGCGGCATCAAATAGCATGCAGAATGAAATAAGATAATATGAGATAATTGTATTTTAAGGCTTTTTAGTTTTCAGATTGATGCATTCCAGTGAAAGAGCTGGGCTGGTTAGGAATGTATGGAGGAGTAACTTTCAGGCAGCGTTCTGCCAGATTCATTTCATTGTTCATTTTGTAATTTACGTTAAGGCTGGTGATGTACACTTAATTGAGAGACACTGGACAAAGAAATAAGAATTCCTTTGCTGTGAATAATCAATAATATTTTCCCATTGGCTACAATGGTAGTTATTGTTGTTTCTGTATTTTTTTAAACATTTACATTTTACATATATTTTAGCAAACACTTTTATCCAAAGTGACATGCAATTGATCAGACAGTCCCTGGGCCAACTGGGGGGTTAACGTCGCAGTGTTGAGTTTTTTAACTCAAACCTCAAAGCATAATGAAGTCTTTTATAATGTATATGTGTGTGTATTATATTACGCAATAATACTTTCTTTCTGCAGTATGTATTAAGCATTTCATACACACCAGGGAATCATACGAAGCGGCACTGAAGAGAGCAGTGTGGCAGTAGTAGCTCTGTAATCAGTTTTAGGGACAGGTGGTGCTCAGGGTCCTTCTTTTGATGAGCAGGATGCTGTTTTGGTGCCTGAGGAGATGTAGTGAGGGGCCTCACATGCAGGAACGCATGTTCTGGAGTGGAACTTCAGGTCGTTTCCCGCTCTCCGGCACAATGGCCGCTCAGGCCAGCATCGCATAATGTCACCTATAATTATGTACAAAAGCCGATCAGAGAGAGAGAGGAGGAAAGCGCAGAGGGTGGAGTCAGGGTGGAGGGGAGGGGTCAGGTGGCGGGTGGGCTGCTTAACGGCAAGAATCTCTGTTTCTCCTTCTCATGGTATCTTCATGGCATAATGTTCTCGTATCTCAAAGGATGCCAAAGACAATCATATGGCATATGTAATATTAAAAGTACGAGAATAGAAAGACATGAAGTGTCTGTGGTGAGCACAACAGTCTGGTGGAGATGGTCACCAGCTGATGAACTCCATGGAGTTCCCTGTACAGCTTGACAATACGTGAAGCGTTCCCAAGGTTCCTTGCTTCCTCGCATACTAGATGTTTGTCCATTTGCGGATCAGATCTCTCATAACGCTAATATCTGTGAATGCAGTTTATAAGCTGGACCTCACCTGAAATCTCTCTTGGAATTCTGCATGAACAGCCTGAGCTTTCGTGCTCCTTTGGGATGCTTTCTAATAACAAAGCTAACATTGATTTCAGGGTTGCCTGACTGCTTCTGTATTCTCAGTGAAGCAAAATATTTTTCCACATCTTCTAGCCGTGCCTTGAGGGGGAAAATGGGGGAGAATTTGCCTCGCCTGACCTTATTCTATTTGCAAAACCATAACATGAAAACAATGTAGGATGCAAAAAGCTCTTTGTAGTAACGAAATAATTTTACCTTGTTACACATGATAATTACTCCTTGCAAATAATTTTTTTCCAAAAAAATAATTTATGAGTCTAGGTCAAAATTGACAAAATATTTGGCAAGAAAACTAGAGGAACAACAAGCTGGTAATACATCCTGCCAAATAAAAGCCCCTGACTCTGAGTCTGTATAAATGGACAGAAATGCAGACTGTTCAGAAAATATGGCCCGATATTCAGGAAGTGGGGGCCAGACAGCCGCCTTTTTAAAATCCACTTCTTTGACTCGCCCTTACTGGCAAACAAAAACTTGTTGAGAACTGATAACTTCTGAGGACTTGATTATGGAAATAATGAGGCTCAAAGTAAATGCACTTCTGGGCATCGATGAACTCTGTTCTGAATGGTACAGAATTCTTTAGTTTGATTTTCCTCTGCATCTGGCTGACGGAGGCTTTCTCTCTTATCCCCAAGGAGACCTCGAAGGATGGATAGGACGGTGGATTGTTTCAGGGAGTCTCTTTGCACAGCTTTCTGGGCTCAAAGATCCTCCCTTAGCTCATTTATTATGATCATACAGGTTTTGCTCAGCACAGACAAACTAATGACAGCACAAGACACCCGTCGCATAACACCCATAGTCAACAGCGTGACTTGAAAGTTTTCTGGTAAATTTAGATGCTGATAAACCTTTTAACACAGTCAAATGCAAAGACCTCTGTAGCTGTTTCCTAAGGTTTTAGTTTTAAAATGATCCCGTCGTGCGTATTGAAGCGTCATATTAAAGGCACAATGATACATATAAAAATAAGTTATACCTGCCACATGCGGTTGCTATGAAATGTGGGATGACACGGGATTACCCTGTGCCTTTCATTAGAGTTTTTTCATGTACTCTATGGATCTTCCTTAAAACACACACATTAGGCTGGAGGTGGAGCAGCTGTTGTGGCAGTGGACAGAAAGCCCATGGTTAGCGTCCATAAAGAAGCAGAACGGGAGGAACGGGAACAACCAGCATGTTTTGTATCTTTTAATTTTGTGTTACTTATTTCTGCACAAAAGGTTGTCTGTATTGGGGGCTTCATGTATTGGTGCTGAAGACCACGAATGGACTCAGCGCTGCACTTGGGATTTCTCTACACGTGGGGTTAATTGCACATTTGCTTTGCTATTTCCCTGTCTCAGGAACTGCGCTTCGCTCGTGTCGTGTCCGGTAACGCGCACGGTGGGTGTGCCACCGTCTCTGGGAGCATGTTTACGCAGAGCGGGTTCATTCCTCTTTTCATTTCTCAGAAATCTACCCAAGCTTAAAATGCCGGTTCCCTTTTCGGTCTCACAGGTAGCCCCCCCAGCCTGAGCTCATGTACAGTAGCTCTCCTTCCACACTTAGAGAGACGTCTCCGCCGTCTGTTTCACGGTGCTGACGCTTGTCTGTTTTCCATCGCTTGATGCCTTTTCTGCTGTGTGGGTTGCTTAGCTGTGTGTCTCAATACAGTATTACTCACCACATCTTTCTTGCTGGTGGGAAACCTTAGCAGAGCGAGACTTCCCTCCCGTGACCTCAGCGTAATTAAATCAGAGTGTTCTGCCTCTCCCATTGGCCTCTAAGTTTAACGGTAGTTTGTCTGGGCCTGGTAGCTCTCCTATTGCCTGGCGAGCAATAAATATGCATAGAGGAGAATGCGGGCAGTCTGTTTGCTGAACGTGTCACTGCCTTGTGACCTCCATGCTGGGCCTGTTAGCCGCCATCCAATTTGTGGTAACAGAATAATATGGCCTCTTCCACTGTATTCAGGAGGGTAATCTCGCTTTCAGAGGCGCTACTCTGCCAAGCGAGGCAAGGAATTTTAAGAATGAGAAGCGAGGTCAAACACTTAAAAGAAACTGCAAAACTATTTCAAAACACTCCAGTCGTCAGATGTTACCGGATGTCAGATGCAATCTTCTGTCTTCTTGAATCTTCCACTTTGACTGCTGCTTAATAATAAATAAAAAATAAAGGCCTGGCAACAGGCTGTAAGGGAGTTGTGTGTGTGTCTGTGTGTCTTTTGTGAACAGTTAAGGGCATCTCTCCACACAATCGGAAGGAATAAGGATTGTGTGACGCCTGGTCAAGAAGGGAAGCAGGGATCCAGAAATGCGAACAACCTGACGGTTTATTTGCAATACGGAGTTGGAGGTAATCGAAGGGCGAGACAAAGAGAATGGTCGTAGAACGTTAGCTGGGGTCCGGTACCAAAAGATCTGTCCGACGAAGAAACACGGGACACGCAGACAAAGGGAGAAGGGGACAAGAGTAGCCGGTCTCAGCAGGGAAGGTTGTTCAGGTGCGGGAGCGGGTCTGGGGAGAGGAAGAGGACAAGGCAAGGTAAGTACACTAGGCAGACGGAGCAGGGAGGAAGCAAGGGGTAAACGCAAGACAGGAGATTGCTCGGTAAGGCACATTTGCATGGCTCAATACTTCGCACTGAACTGCTTGAGTCTCCAGGTTAAGAATGGTCTGTCATTAGCGGCATGCGGAAACACCCGCCGGGTTCCACCTATGTAGGCGGGGCTACTGTGGAGTCTGCGGCAGGTCTGGTCTGCCTGGGCGTGACATCACCCCCCCCTTGACGCCTCCCGGAGGCCGATGACGCTTGCGAGGTCTGCCGCGCGGCCGGGGAGCTGGCCTCGTAGGGTGTTGTGCATGAAAGGAGGCACGAACTGAGGGATCGATCGGTGAGGTTGCCGGGATCCAGCTTCGCTCCCCCGGAGAACAGTCCACCCATTCCACCAGGTACTGCAACCGACCCTGACGACGACGGGAGTCCAAGATGGTTCGGACCACATCGGAGGGCTCTTCGTCGGGTGTCGCTCCAGGAGCTCCCAAGGGCAGGACCGACTCCGATCTCAGGGGACTGCGTTTGGCGGGTTTGAGGAGAGAGACGTGAAAGGTAGGACATATACGGTAAACCCGCGGCAGCTGGAGACGTACGGCAACAGGACCTACTCGGCGCAGAACACGAAAAGGGCCGATGTATCGGGCGGTTAGTTTCTTACACCCTGGGAGGCGTAAATTTTTCGTTGACAACCAGACCAGTTGCCCCGCCCGGTAAGCGGGTCCCGCACGGCGCCGACGATCCGCATGCTTCTTCTGTCTCCCCGCCTGTCCCTTTAGGGACTGCTGTATTCTCTGCCAGACTCCTCGACTTCTCTGGTACCACTCCTCCACCTGGTGTACGGATCCCTCCGGAGAATCCCAGGGAAAGAGGGGAGGCTGGTACCCCAGGACGCACTGGAAAGGTGAAACGTTAGTAGTAGCATTTACCCGTGCGTTTATGGCATATTCGGCCCATACTAAATGAGTTGCCCAGCTGTCGGGTTCTCTGTGACAGAGCGTTCGTAGGGCCTTGGCTACCTCCTGATTGGTTCTCTCGGCGAGCCCGTTGGATTGGGGGTGATAAGCAGATGACAAGTTCAATGAAATGCGGAGTTTCGAACACAACTCCCTAAAAACCCGGGAGCTAAACTGGGGACCCCGGTCTGAAACGATCTCCTCTGGTAAACCGTAATATCGAAACAGAGTGGAGATAAGCAAGTCAGCCAAGTCACTCGCCGTGGGGAGCTTGGAGAGCGCTACTAGTCGGCACATCTTAGAAAATCGGTCTACGATGGTTAATACAATTGTTCTACCTCTCGACCTGGGTAGATCAGTGATGAAGTCCATCGCGATATGGGACCAGGGTCGAGATGGGACTGGAAGTGGTTGGAGAAGCCCCGCGGGAGCCTGGTGAGAGGCCTTAACCTGAGCACACTCGGGACAGGAATCTACATAATCCTGCGTATCCCTCCTCCAGCTGGACCACCAGTACCGCCGGGAAACCAACCTTTGAGTTGCGTTCACCCCGGGGTGTCCACTGCCGAGGTGGGTGTGTACCCACCTTAACAACGCCTCTCGATGGCTTCGGGGAACATATTGAGCCCCGGGAGGGCAACCCGGGGGTGGAGATCTTCTCTCGTTCTCCCGCCGGATGGTCTCCTCCAGGGTCCAGGTGATGGTCGAAACGAAACATTTAGGATCAAGGATAGGTGCCGCTTCCTCGGTGTTGGTGGGGGGATCGTATTGCCGGGAGAGAGCGTCAGCCTTCACATTCTTGTTTCCGGGTAGGTATTGTACGGTGAAATCGAAACGTGCAAACCATTGCGCCCATCGTACCTGTCGGGCAGAAAGCCGCTTGGCTGACTGGAGGTACTCTAAGTTCCGGTGATCAGTCAGAACCAGGAAGGGATGTCGGGCTCCCTCCAGCCAGTGTCTCCATTCCTCTAAGGCAAGACGTATAGCCAACAGCTCACGCTCTCCCACTGGGTAGTTATGTTCAGACGGGGATAACTTGCGTGAGAAATAGGCGCACGGATGCCTACGTCCAGTCAGTGTGTTACGCTGAATCAGGACTGCTCCCACCCCAGCCTCAGAGGCGTCGACCTCTACTTCGAATGGGATTTCGGGATCTGGCTGAGCCAGCACCGGGGCAGAACAAAATGCTCGTTTTAACCTGTCAAAAGCTTTGGTCGCCTCCTCGGTCCAGGTTAGGCGAACCTGAGCTCCCCGGGTTAGTGACGTGAGAGGAGCCGCCACCTGACTGAAATTTCGTATAAAGCGGCGGTAAAAGTTTGCAAACCCCAGAAACCTCTGTAGCTCCTTTAGCGTTCGGGGTTGGGGCCAGTCTAAGATGGCTCTCACCTTTTCCTCCTCCATCATTACCTTCCCGTGTCGAAGCACGTAGCCTAGGAACCGGACCTGAGATCGGTGAAATTCACACTTGGTCTGCTTGGCAAAGAGGTGATGTTCCCGCAGTCGTTGAAGTACTTGTCTTACGTGCTGGATGTGGGTCTGCCTGTCTGGGGAGTAGATGAGGATGTCATCTATATAGACGATTACACACTTGTGTAGGAGATCCTGAAAGACATGGTTCATAAAAGACTGGAAAATAGAGGGACTATTAGCCAGGCCATAAGGCATTACAAGGTACTCGTATTGCCCCCTACTGGTGACAAAAGAGGTCTTCCACTCGTCCCCCTCCCTAATACGTATCAAATTATACGCACTTCTCAAATCCAATTTAGTGAATATCCTCGCCTCCCTGAGTTGTTCTAGGGCCGAGGGAATCAGAGGGAGGGGTTCCCTCCTCTTCACCGAAATGGCATTGAGAGCTCGGTAATCGATACACGGACGCAATCCCCCGTCTTTCTTCCTTACGAAGAAGAAACCTGCCGTTACGGGTGACGTGGAAGGCCTTATAATCCCCTGCAGAAGACTCTCACTAATGTAGTCCTCGAGCGACTTCTCCTCTTGGACAGACACGGGGTATAATCTTCCCTTGGGCAGGATGGCTCCGTCCCGGAGGTTAATCGCGCAGTCGCACTCCCGATGAGGGGGAAGAGTGAAGGCTCGCGATCGGCTGAACACATCCTGGTAATCCTGGTACTCCTTGGGAAGCAGGTGCAAGTCCTCGGACTCCGGGCTCTCAATGCTGGAAGCACGACAGGGCAGAGACATGCAGACGGAGAGACATTCCGGGGACCAAGAGGTAAGCTCACCCGTTCTCCAGTTGAACTGCGGGTTGTGCCGTTGTAACCATGGTAGACCCAGGATTAGTGGATCCTTGGAATGAGGAAGGAGATACACCTCAATCCGCTCCTCGTGAAGAACTCCTACTCGCAGGCTGAACGGTTGCGTACGATATCGTATTGTGCCTTCACGGATTCTCGCTCCAGTTACCCCTAACACCGTGAGGGGACATGCGAGTTTAACACAAGGCAGGCCCAAACGCCGAGCCAGCGCTTGGTCAATAAAGTTACCGGCTGCCCCACTGTCCACTAGGGCGAGGGTCCTCTCCGCTCTATTCTGTGAACCTAGGAAGACTGGTAGGGTTAGTTGGTTACCGGTAGGAATTATCTGAAGCGGAGCACCTACCGGTGGCGTGTCCTCCTCCTTGCCTGGGCGGACGGGACAGGACAGCCGCATGTGTCCAGTCTCTCCACAATAGAGGCAAAGTCCCCCTTGGGTTCTCCTCCGACGCTCCGCTGCCGAGATGGGAGCTCGCCCCAACTGCATGGGCTCGGGCTCCTCTGCTGACGGTCCGGGAGTGACCCGTCGTGCCTCTGTCAAGACCCGTCGCCTTCTGCGGTCACGGACAGTGTTGTCCAGCCTTACTGCGAGTCTAACGAACTCCTCGAACGTAAGAGCCTCTCCTCGGGAGGCGAGTTCGTCCTGCAGGTCTTGATTCAGACCTCGGCGGAAAATGGTCATGAGTGCGTCATCAGGCCATTGGAGTCCGGCGGCGATCGTACGAAATTCTAGCGAGTAATCAGCAGCCGAACGACCCCCTTGCTTACAGTCCAGGAGCCGATCGCCAGGTCTCCTTCCTACAGCAGGATGGTCAAACACCTCTAGCAGTGCCTGATGGAAATCTCTAGCAGAGGTGATGAGTGGACTCTCATTTGCCCACAAGGCCGTTGCCCACTCTCTAGCGCGACCGGTAAGGAGAGAGATAACGAACCGTACCTCAGCCGCTTGGGAGCGGAACATCGCAGGATGTTCCTCCACGTAAATCCCGCATTGCATTAAGAAACCCCGGCAGGTGTCGGGATTACCATCATATCGCTCGGGCAAAGCGATAGGAGCCGCGGCAGCAGGGCGAGGTGGAGAGGCAGGTAGGGGAACCTGGGCAGCTTGATTAGCGAGGAGCTGCTCAATCGCTGCGAGTCGATGCTCCACCGAGGGGTTGTGCGCTGGATCCATTACGAACCGGCGAAGTATTCTGTGACGCCTGGTCAAGAAGGGAAGCAGGGATCCAGAAATGCGAACAACCTGACGGTTTATTTGCAATACGGAGTTGGAGGTAATCGAAGGGCGAGACAAAGAGAATGGTCGTAGAACGTTAGCTGGGGTCCGGTACCAAAAGATCTGTCCGACGAAGAAACACGGGACACGCAGACAAAGGGAGAAGGGGACAAGAGTAGCCGGTCTCAGCAGGGAAGGTTGTTCAGGTGCGGGAGCGGGTCTGGGGAGAGGAAGAGGACAAGGCAAGGTAAGTACACTAGGCAGACGGAGCAGGGAGGAAGCAAGGGGTAAACGCAAGACAGGAGATTGCTCGGTAAGGCACATTTGCATGGCTCAATACTTCGCACTGAACTGCTTGAGTCTCCAGGTTAAGAATGGTCTGTCATTAGCGGCATGCGGAAACACCCGCCGGGTTCCACCTATGTAGGCGGGGCTACTGTGGAGTCTGCGGCAGGTCTGGTCTGCCTGGGCGTGACAGATTGTTTCTTGTTTTTAAATTTTATTTAGAAGAACGGTTACCTGTAGACTGCACCCGGTAAATTAGAGATTATGGATAGCTAAAAGAGATTAATTACCCCATCAGTCTGATGACAATACAGAACAACAAAAGTGTACGGTCAGCCGTTGGTAACTCCGTTTGAATGTTAAGGACTTACACCAGATAAAATATATTTAGAAATGCACCAGTATACCCACCAGCATATATGTAATTATTGGAATATATGTTCTTTAAAATGATTTGTCTGCTGATGGTAGGAATGCTCACCCCACATGGCTTAATGGGCTGAACGTACACCCATTCCTCCCATCATGGATTTGTGGCTGGCTGGGCGCTAGCTTCATCTTGTTTGGGGGCACTGTGTGGTTCAGCAGGTTAAGCCTCTGTGCCTGTGATTGGAAGGTGACCAGTTTGAGCCTGATCACAGCAGAATAATCACGTCCGTGGGCCCCTAAACAAGGCCCCTAACCCTCGGCTGCATGGGTGCCCTTTGCTGCCAAGCTTGGTTTCACCTAGATACAGTTGTGGTCAGAAGTTTACGTACACTCATCTGGGCCATGAATGTCATATTAACTTTGGGCTTTTAGTGATTTATTTGAACCGTTCTTTTTCCTGGGTGGAATGATTATACAACATACAGTACTGTGCAAATGTCTTAGGCAGGCAAAGAAAATGATGTTCAGATTATCCTCGTGTTGGTGTAAAACTATGATATTATGCCTGTCAAAGTGTGTCAGCTTAGCCGTTTCAGAACCTCTGCTAAAGTCATCCTGGTATTTGCAGCGACCGTCCAGTGCATTTTTTGACTTGGCCACTATCACACCTCATACAGCTAGTCAATCTCTCACTGACTTTTTAAACCAATATATTACCAATATATTACATTATTTAATTTAGCTGTTGGTGAAATTTAACAAAATCTTGGAACGGCTGAAGCGGTGTTCATCCAGCCATCCAACTAGATATCAGTAACTTTTTAGAAAACAGAAGACATTATTACTAGTTTTTGTTGTATTACTCTTAATTTGCACATGTTCTAATGTTAAATTGTGTTTTTTGTTCTAAGCCAAAGTACACTTGCTACCCAGATAAACAGCTTTAAACATTTCTTTGGACTGCCTAAGACGATACTGTACATCAGTGATTTTTGAGAACAAGAATTGAATTGAAATTGAATTGAAAAATTCAAATATATTTAGGATTTTCTGCAATCCACGCAGGGTCAGAAATATGCATACAGGCTCCAATATATTCATACACCCTGTCAAATACAGTATTTAGTTAAATGCCCCTTAGCAAGCTGTACCTCGACTAGGCGCTTTTTGTAGCCATCAACAAGTTTCTGGCATAATTCTGGCTGGATATTTGACCACTCTTCTTGGCAGAATTGGTGGAGTTCATTTAAATTGGTTTGTTTCCTGGCAAAATAATTATATTCATGCCCCTGATGAGTGATTGTAAACTTCTTTCCACAACTGTATGTGTCTGTGTGTCATGGACAGTAAGATGGGGTAAGTGAAAATTGAGTTTCCCTATGAGGGATCAATTAAGTATTATTATTATTATTATTATTTAGTATTTGTCTGGCTGGATGGGAACCTGGAGGGAGCAAAAACATGGACCAACCATAGGTCCCTGAGGACCAGATAGGGAAGCCCTGATTTAGAGGCATTGACATTTCACTGGGATTCATTTGCTGAGCGGCCTTCCCCGTGGTGTCCATGCATTGAGCGATCTTCCCCGCAAAGCAGCCTTCCCCATAGTCTCTATATGCCGAGAGGCCATCCCGGCTTTATCCATGTGCCGGGAGGCCTTCTCGCCTTTGTCCGTGTGCCGGGAGGCCTTCTCGCCTTTGTCCGTGTGCCGGGAGGCCTTCTCGCCTTTGTCCGTGTGCCGGGAGGCCTTCTCGCCTTTGTCCGTGTGCCGGGAGGCCTTCTGGCCTTTGTCCGTGTGCCGGGAGGCCTTCTGGCCTTTGTCCGTGTGCCGGGAGGCCTTCTCGCCTTTGTCCGTGTGCCGGGAGGCCTTCTCGCCTTTGTCCGTGTGCCGGGAGGCCTTCTCGCCTTTGTCCGTGTGCCGGGAGGCCTTCTCGCCTTTGTCCGTGTGCCGGGAGGCCTTCTCGCCTTTGTCCGTGTGCTGGGAGCCCATCTCCATGCTCAGAGCGGCTTTCCCCCTAGTGTCCATTTGCCGAACTACCTTCCCCACAGTGTCCAGGCCAAGGGCATGGCTGACTGGTGCTGCACTGGGCTGCAGAGTGGGTGTACGTGGGAGTTCACCCGCCGCTTCTGGGGGAGTGGGAGGATGGCACCGTGTGCTCAGCACTCGCCGTACAGCCTCTGCATGCATAATTACCACTGCTGCATGACCCTGCCTTTCATATTCTGTGCTGTTCAGCCTTCTGATCCAAACAGTGTTTAACTCCTTGGCCGCCATGTTTGGTGGACGTCCGTAAAGAGCCGCTGTTTCAGAGCCTTGCCTGACTAATTTGTTGTTCCTCTGGTAAGTGGCCTGCACCTGTATTCAGTGAGCACTCTGCTGATCTCTGCTTCTGTATTTCTTCCAGCATGCAGTAGGTGCCATGGACATTATTAACTGTCACACGCCTCTGATTTATTAGTATCAATAATGATATAAATACTGCCGAGTATCGATAGGGTGCATCACTGGGCACGATGGCTTCTTCCTGCAGTCTAGAGACATAAAGTAAGGTCTCTGAATTCCCCCATGGTGTGTGTGAGGGTGGGCGTATGTGCTCTGCAGTGGGGTCCTGTTTCTCCAATGTCACTCTGCAGAAGATGGGTGTATAATGTTGATGGGGGTTTTGAGTAAAATGTACTCGGTATACGTATTCTCTCATATAAATCGGTTTAATGTCTATGATGTATATTTACTGTGCTGGTCTGTTAGAAGCAGCCCTTTGATTTAATGCTGTTGGTTCTACAGCTTCAGTATGTTTTGAACCCATCGTTTTTTGACCATTGGCTTGCCCCAGGAGATCATATTAGTGCAGTCTGTGTGAGGGACTGTTCGTGTCGGCTTTGCTGACACATCCGCACACCGGCACCCTATTGCTGTCTCCCTGTTCCTCGTGCCTCTGCCACCCGTCCTTTGGGCAGATGAGCAGCCCTCCCTGTCATGTCCCCCCTGATTGTCGGACTTCTGGCGCTAAAGACTTCCCCGGCGTGCACCCTGTTTAATGTCAGCATCTCCTCCTGCCCTCTTTTTCCTCAGCTGGCTCATTTAATGCTTTTAATACCATTGCATAAAAAGAGAGAGAACTGACGGCTGCCCAGTGGCAAAGGCTGGAAGCAGAGCCCCATGGACTGTAGGCAGGGGGGGACTGTTGTAGGGAAACTCACTTTTATCAAAATTTGTGACTGCGATGCCGAAAGACTTGTTAGGTTTCTTACATATATGAATACGTGTGTGTGTGTGTGTGTGGATTATTTTTATATTTCATTGGGAGGAACCAAATGCCCCCCACAATGTAATAAAAACCTGCTTTTTTGATGTGGGGACCATTTTTCAGTTCCCGTAAATATCTGTGAATGCAATCGAAAAAACGAAAAATGCCAAAAGACTCGTATTTTGTTTGGTTACTTATGGTTAGAGCATTTGACCAAGGCAGGCAAACCTGTACAAGCATTCCACAATATAGCCAAGAAAACACTCACAGCGAAAACCAGCTGCGTGCCACATTGCATTCACAGGTAGTGCGCTTTTCCAAAAAGAAACTTTGCTCGATATATTTTAGGAATTGAACAGATGTCATAAAAAGTTACTCTTTATTAATGTTCCAGTAGAAGTGCTGAAATAATCATCCAAGCACAAGCTTAACGCTTTCAGGCATACGATATATACAGTATGAAATAAGAGAGCCTTCCTTCTGTGGAGACCCATAGGTGGATTGGTAATGGTTCAGGAAGCTATCAGAGGGAATCAGTCTTCAGTGTGGCCTGTTCTTGGTTTTGCATCTTAATGATGCACACTGGTCACTGCTCTCTGTGTCCACGTCCACTGCGTCCCCCAAGGTCACGTGTCTCCTGCTGTCCCTGTTGTCTTTCCTGATGTGTCCCTGTGCTCAGCCTCTCCTGACACTGACCGACCCATAAGGTATAAACAGTATAAGTATGTTCAAGAGCCCACAGACAATGGAAGGTTAAGTATTTACTAAATGTTTTTGTATTGTGCTGCAGGTTGAGGGTGGTAATCTATACAAGGATGTTCAAGTATGTGCCTGCACACAGTGTTCACTGTTCGTGTTCTCCGTTTGTGTGCATGTGAGTGGCTATGTGCATGAGACGCAAAAAGGACTTCTGCATTTGTCTTAAAAAATATTGAAAATTGGATAAAATACCACACCGCTTATAGAACATTTGAAAGTATACTAAAAACAACTCTAATGTCGAAAGATTTCCTCCCTTTTTCGAAGCACTAAAACATGAATGTACATAAAAGTACAGCGTGCCGACGGGCAACCGCGGCAGCGGCTGTTTCAGTGAATCCTTTGGATTAAATTTAGCAGGTGCGCGGGTGGCTGCATGGGACACCAAGCAGCCGGGTGACAAGGGTAGACCAGCCCGCCTCTTTTAAATGGGGGCAAAAATTTGGGGGCAAAAACTCCTGTAAATGAACGGAGAGAACCACATGCCATCCGCACATGCTGTAGGCTGCCCGGCGGCTTATGTTCACAGTGAGTCCTGCATGACAAAGCTGTGAAACACTCAAAGAAATGACTGTGCAGTTAATCCTCGGGGATCCCCAGACAGTACTCATCCCCAGACAGTACTCATCCCCAGACAGTACTCATCCCCAGACAGCACTCATCCCCAGACAGCACTCATCCCCAGACAGCACTCATCCCCAGACAGCACTCATCCCCAGACAGTACTCAGTTTTGCTGTCTCTTGGCTCCCAGCCAATCAGTAACACCGAATATCTGGTAGAGGTGTGTTGGGAGTTCGGAGAGAGCAGAAATGTGGACCGTCTGGGTGTCCCAGAGGACTGGGTCGGGAAACACTGGGTTAATCTGAACCCTGCTAGTGCGGTCACTGGGAATGAGAAGAGCACACGCTTTCCTGTTTAACTTCACGGCTGGCAACTTGGAATTTCTACCTGGGAAACGCAATGATGCTACATCCTGTGATTTATTTTTGCAAAAGGTGGCCATTTATTTTAGGCTTTTGAAATGTTCAAGGCACCTACAGTCTCATTTAAAAATCTAATTTTCTCTGTTTGGGAGGGAAAAAAAAACTGTTTGATAGAGTAGGCCATAACGCACCGCATTTTAGAGAGAGTGTAGCTTTTGGCCTGCTTCCCAGTTTTATGAGAACGATTGAGTGACTCCTCGGTAATGTTTTTAGTCTACAGGAGCTTCTCTTTTAATCACTCCGGAGAAGATGGGAGCCGGAGATGCAGGAGCTGCGAGACAGGCGGTGGCTGGTCACCCAGAGAACTTTCAGGCAGGAGGTGTTAACTTGTTACTGGCCAGTCCTGACACCCATACTGCCGCTATGCTGGGAGTCCTGTACTGACCTCGGGAGTTTTTTTCTAGGACAGTGTGAAGGGAAAACAAGGGTATTTTTTGTACCTGAAAACAATGAGGGCAGGGCTTAATGGATGCAGGCAGTCGGATGTGGGTTTTCAAACGTCGTGTACCTTGGAGGTTATCTATCAGAAGCCACCATGCTTTACTTCCTCAAATATCACCGTGTTTGCGATGGTTCACAGTTATTATCAGTAGCAGTATCTGAAAGCAAGAATAGTATGTGAAAGACTAGGGAGGCTGCCAATCAGTTTTGCAAAAGCAAATATGATGTCAGCTGGAAAGCGTTCGCCCAGAAGCCGCAGAACTTCAGAAACACCTGTATTTATATTCATGCTTATATGCAGTTATTGAGAAACGCACTGGGTGAGCAGATTTGTTAAATGACGCAGTGGGAATATGTGTGAAGAAGTAAAACATTTACTAACATCAGTTAATTGTTCCCCATGTTGTGCTTTATTTACTTGAAACAGCTGCATTTTTTTTCTTGTTGGTCAGTTTCAAATTTTGGATTTTAAATAGTACGTACTGCATATTATTTTTGGCCTACTGAGGGCTTTCATGACTAAAATTGGATCTTTTTAGTTGGTAGGTGGAAAACTGCTGCATGTAGGGAGACTTTGGAGGGTAGAAGGTCCCACACCTTTCAATGTTAGTGAGGAGCAAGTGGAGAGCATCAAAGAACCAAGAGAAAAAAGCAACTGGTTACTAGTAAAACGTCAGTTTTGGTGATCCACGTGATCGTGATAGTTAAACAGTTTTCTGTTATATATAATAATAATTTTAGAAGACATTATTCTAATAATTTTAGAAGAAGAGTTTCTCATTATTTGCGTACACCTAGAGGAAGTGTAAACTGCAGTGGGGAGGGGGTCTCTGCTACTGAAGATAACAAATATTACAGTTTGCTGTACCGATAGCGACCAATTTTTGTGGTGAATCAAAGAGGATACTTTGAATTAATTAGAAAATGTGTTCATACAAGTTTAGAAAGAAAACTTAATTTGAAGTGTTAACAATCTGTGGAGGCTGTAGCTGTTTTTGCACCCTAGAAATGACTGGTGTCTCTTTAAATAACTTTTAAGCTGAGTGCAGAGGGGAAAAAAACCTAAAAGTTAAGCAGAGACAAGTTTCTTTGTATGCTGTTAGAAAGACATTGAAACGGAATGGCAATTTTATTACAATTATCACTTGCAAATCAGCCTGAGTCACAACTTTGTGTCTGTGGAACAAGAAGAACAGACTTCCTCGTCACTGAGTAAGAGCTGGTTTGGGGTAGCCTTGTTAATGTGGCCTGTTAATAGCATATTTCCTATTTTCCAACCGCCTGTTGTAAAACCCTAAGGCCCCAGATTAGGGTTAGCAAACTGAGGCTAAGGTTAGGTTTAGAAAAAGTATGGCATATCCAGACATCACCATGTGTTTTTATGACTGTTCTGCTCCCCCGTAGGATAGAAAACCACAATTTAGTATGTTTTAGTAGCTTATTTCCTACTTTCCAACTGCCTGTTGTATAATCCTAAAGCCGCAAATTAGGGTTAAGGTTAGGCAAAGTATTGTATATCCAGACATCAACATGTATTTTAATGACAGTTCTGCTCCCCAGTAGGATAGGAAACCACAGTTTAGCAGGCTTTAGTAGCATATTTCCTACTTTCCAACCACCTGTTGTATAACCCTCAGGCCCCAAATTAGGGTAAGCAAACTGAGGCAATGGTTAGGTTTAGAAAAAGTATGGCATTTCTAGACGTCAATATGAGTTTTTATGACAGTTCTGCTCCCCCGTAGGATAGACGACCACAGTTCAGCATGTTTTAATAAACCAGCGCTACTCAAACAGCAGTCACTCTGTGTAAGATAAAGGCAGAGCTCACTAGGTCAACCCTGCGATGAGGGGGAGAGAGAACTGCTACGCAGTCAGGCAGTCTCCCAAAAATGGGCTTCGATCTCACTTCTGCCACTGCTAAAGTATCTGCCCAGTCATTTCAGAAGATCACAAACTGCTGTGGTCTTCCTGGGGAAAGTGTTTGCTATGATACTCAGAGGTGCCGCATTGGGGTTTGCTAGTGAGACATGATGGCGGAGTATGGGGGAATATTCTGGATGTGTAAAAACAAAAAGAGTTGAAATAGCACATTTGGATTAAAAATATGTAGTGGCAGAAATGGCTAAATTAGAAGGTCTTTGTGTATATGTGACTTTTTTTTTTAAATACAAAGTGATGCTGCAAAATTAATTAAGTAATGGCTAAATAGCAGTATGGTCTCACAATCAAATAAACATATGTTGCATCGTCCCCTGCCAAGTTGGCACCAAGTGGCTGTAGAGAGTCATCCAGTATGAAGGACCCTAATGTGGAGAAGTCTAGTGGCTCTGTCAGCCCTAATATTCATTCTCCAGGACTACATGCAGTTTTGTGTCTTGGGGAATAGTGGCACATGCAGGCTGTGCAGAATTCTGCTATTCCTGGCTGTCGGTATAATCCCTCAGCAGTGAAGGTATTGATACTGTAAGGGAGTCTGCTGCAGATTTAATTAGTAAGTCACGAACATAACACTCGCCTTCTTGAAGCCACCTTCTCGCCTCTGTGAGCTTTTAAACACAGCTGGGGCTGAGGATTGGTGTGGGGCGATGTCTCAGTGCCACGAGAGACGGGTACGTCTCACAACTCTGATCAGCTGTCCAGGCTGTGGTGGGCTGAGATCCTGCAGAGAATTAATTTTGGCGACCCGATGTGACAGTAAGCTTCATGAAAACGTAGCTCGGAACTTGCGTGGCCGTTAACAGCTGCCCTTGTGCGCCTGTACGTTTGTACCTCTAGTATGGCCTTCTCTTATCATGGCAAGACAATTCTGTTAAAAGCCAGTTGTTCAGCAATTCACAAGCAAAATAACTTGAGTGGTTGTTATGGCAATAATTATAAAAAGAACAGATGGCTGCAGGCATCAGATGCTGTGATGTTATTTTTAGTCGTGTGATGGCACGCCTGCAACCTTTATGGGAGCCACTCAAACTCTGTCAGCTTGCCTGTTTGCACTTGAAAAGACCGCGTTCACCTACATAAGCAGTGGACATTTCCGCCTCGTGTCCCCAGTGCAGCCACCATGTTCCTGTCTTCCGTACTGGAGCGACTGGGGGGGGTCCCTCTGCACCCGCCATCACCCGGAGGGCCCTACGTCCTGTTAAAACTTCCCCTGCAAATTGCTGTGGAAGACGCTGTCCACTACCTGCTCCAGAAATAGGTGGGGAGCAAACTGTACGCCGTAGTGGAGTCTCTGTTGTTCTTATGATCTTTCTGGGACCTTCTTTGGTGCCTGTCTGTTACATACTGTCTGAATTTTTAATCGTCCCCCCTAGTGTACAGTATTGACAGGACAGACTGGACCAAATACCTTAAACAGACTGCAGGAGTTGGAAGGTTTGAGGCTTTTAGTGTTTCCAGACTGCAGTAGTCGCTTCAAACCTTCACGCATGGCTGTGCTGTACCTGACTTTGCCTTGGTGGGATGGCTGCCCGTGGATAGATCGCTGTTATAGTCATCATGGACTTTAAAATCAATGTTGGACCCTTAAGAGAACACAGACATTTAGAATTTTAAAATCTCCTTGGCAAATAAGCCGACTACTTTGTATAAATTAAATAAATGGTGTTGAGGGACTGAGTGGAAATAGACAGTGAGATATGGCGTGAGGAGGATGTTTGTTAAAATCGACAAGGGCGGCTTGACATAAAAAGTCAAATACTGTTATTGGATCCATGTTTGTTTTCAAGTATAGATAGTATCATTTTTTGAAAGATCATAAATGAAACTATGCAGTTCCTTTTGGAAAATGATGGTGGTGATAGATTTAAACCTCAAAATTTAAAATCTTTCAAATGAATGTGTCCGAATATATTTACGAAAGAATTACATGGAATTTTACAGAAGTTACTGATTTCAATACCAGATATCCTGCTAAATAAAGAAAACCCCCCATATGAAACCTTTCTGATTCCATTCATCATCCTTTTTACAGTTAAATACCATTTTCTGCATTTATAAAAGGGGCCTTCCCTGAACATATTGGACGAAAGATAAAATGAAAGCACTGACGACTCCTGCTTTGATCAATATAAAAACATCACCGCTTATGGTAAAGAACTTTCAAATTGCAAAAGTGTTCAAAGCCAGCTTGCCTATGTTTTTGCTTGCAGATGTGTTCAAACCTTCCTCCAATTAAGTGAGCCTCTTTTGAACCGCTTAATTGAGCTTATGTTTCATAATCCAATGATGCAATTTCTGTTTTGTATTGATATTGCACATTAGTGAGTATTATCCTTTATTTAGGATTTATTTAGATGGCCAAAAGACTAATATAACCTGCGTTCTACTTGTTGATGAATTTCTGCCAGTTTTTCTCACATGTTCCTTTGTTAGTTTCACAGGATAGTACGAGTACCTCTCCAGCATTCTAGCAGAGTGCTTAGGCCACCTCAGATGAAATAAAATGAATGAAAGCAGCGGTGCAATCATTTAGGAATGATCTAATTCTGAAGTAAGAACCCTCTAATTGCTGCCAGTAACAGTCTTTAAAATAACATTGTGTCTCTTATGACCCTTTTATGTTTCATGTATGTCATCACATGGATCTGCAATGTTATCAGCTCTCTTTGACTGATAACCATCTGCCTTGCGTACAAGCATTTACAGGCTTTAAATAATGCTTATATCCTTAATTGCATCCTACACATTTCATTTTAGCCTTCTGCACAGTACAGTACAGCACTAAAATATACAGTAGAGCATCTGCACAGTACATCGCTAAAATATACAGTAGAGCATCTGCACAGTACAGTACAGCGCTAAAATACAACAACAACAACAACAAATTTATTTTTATATAGCGCATTATCACAACATTACATTGTCTCAAAGCGCTTTACAGTATCCTCACCCAAAGGCCCCAGTGAGTAAGCCATAGGCGACAGTGGCAAGGAAAAACTCCCTAGAAGGAAGAAACCTTGAGAGGGACCAGACTCAAAGGGGAAGCCCATCCTCCAGGGGCCGGCAGGGATAGTCAAATAGAGAGAGCCGAAGCCGAGTCTTCTTCCAATTGCCAGGCAACCAGAGGTAAGGCAGCGGGTCATACACGGAAGAACAGAACGGCGAGCTGGATGCAGGGACGTCACTGGTGGTGGTCGGGTGTGCTGGATATCTTGATAGATTGAGGTCTCCAGGCATCACCCCCAGGAGGAGTAGGGGAAATAAAATGTACATTTATAAATATATACAGCAAAATATACAGTAGAGCATCTGCACAGCACTAAAATATACAGTAGAGCATCTGTACAGCACTAAAATATACAGTAGAGCATCTGCACAGCACTAAAATATACAGTACAGGATCTGCACAGTACAGCGCTAAAATATACAGTAGAGCATCTGCACAGCACTAAAATATACAGTACAGGATCTGCACAGTACAGCACTAAAATATACAGTACAGGATCTGCACAGTACAGCGCTAAAATATACAGTAGAGCATCTGCACAGTACAGTACAGCACTAAAATATACAGTAGAGCATCTGCACAGCACAGCACTAAAATATACAGTAGAGCATCTGCACAGTACAGTACAGTGCTAAAATATACAGTAGAGCATCTGCACAGCACTAAAATATACAGTACAGGATCTGCACAGTACAGTACAGCGCTAAAATATACAGTAGAGCATCTGCACAGTACAGCACTAAATTATTTAATGCCCACACACGATGTACAATACATATGTTGATATGTTCCTGAAGTGTGGTACATTTATGGCATGTGGGGGCATTAAAAAAGCATTGTAGATGAGGTACACCCTTGAAAACATACATTTATTTATTTGTTTGTTTATGTGACGTGGACAACTTTCCAGAGTGATTTTTTTTTTTTTTTTTTTTTTTGCTGTTAGGTATTACTGTTTGTCAGAAACTTGTCTTGTTGACAACAACAATTATGATGTTGATATTTTAATGCCAGCTGTTAGTATAATATTGTTTCAGCAAAAGGATAATGGGTTCTGTTATGGGCTGTGTAAGTCTGGGCTGGTCCTGCCTGTAGCCAATGCATTCAGACTTCAAACTGCAGGAGCAAAGACACACATGGTCACGAGGCCAGAGATGCTGCTCTAAGGTCCCTGCTTGTTTTATGAATGGGCAAACACAGAACGGGTGTAGCGTTTGCCAAAAATCTTTCTGGTTAAGATATTCTCTTTGGGAAATGAGTAAAGAAGTATGACGTTCATCTTGGCCGGGGCACAGTGGTTAAGATCTGCTCATGAGGTAATCTGAAGGTGGGACCTGGTGGCTGTATGTTTGAGAAAAACAGGCGATTGTGATGTGATAAACACACCGACCGAACAGTAACATCATAATAATAGCAAGGACATTGACGGGGGCAGGGTGACCGTATGCGGCAGCTGAAGGGGCTGCTGGGAAGCAGTGAGATGAGGAGGGTGCCGAGACCTCCTCCGCCTGTCCCGCGGTGCTGTGTTACGCCACCAAGGCCAGTTGCTGTGGTGATGCCAGAGCATCATGTTTCCATGCTGATTCGGACGGACTTTCTCAGAGCAGATTAATGACGCCGGCATCTGTGACATCTCCCATGCAGACGTAAAGCTCCTCACAGGGGATTAGCAGCGTGTGCTAAATGGCAGACCTACACGTGCTGTCGGAAACTCTTGCCACTCTGTGCTAGGTACCACCCCCATGTAGTATTTAAGCTGGAGCAAGGAGGGTTGAAATGCAGCCACCTGTATCCTGTCCTTTGATAAATACCCCACTTAAACCGGTTGATGTCCAATGACCGTAGATCTTGCCTGGTCAACTGTTTGCTGAAATATTCCTTGAAAAGGTTTGAAAGATGCAAACAGTTTGTGGTACATTTTTGCATCTGTAAGTGATTGTGAGATAGAACGAGTTTAGTGTCTTTTTAATGCGGTAGTAGTAACCCCCCACCCCCACCCCCCATATGAGAGAGCTGGGAGTTTTTATCCGAAAATAAAGTCCTTTAATATGTGCCATTAATTCTAGCTCATTGGGTTTCTATCATGCTGGCCCCTAGGAGCTGTGTTTATTCAGCCCCCGAGTGGCTGCTGTAAATCACGCACCTGCTTAATGGAGGTCTGGGGTGGGGGGCAGAGGATGGCAGTGGATAGCTACCTGCTAAACGTTTCCAAATTAGTGATCCAGTTCATGGGAGGTTGGGGGGATTATGTTCGCGATACGCTCCCCCAGCGTCAGGGCTTGTGATAAAGCACGTCTATTTGTCAGCTTCTGGCTTGTAAATCGACTGTGGATGAATTGCTGAGGGTTCCTTGGGGGCCATCATGCCCTGGACGTACGGGCCAGGCCAGTCAGGGCCGCTACTTTTGTATATGCCTAAAAACATCCATTTAGAGTTTGTTTTATTTTTTACTTTTATTTAGGCCTTGGGTTCGGAATGCGTAACTATTGCAGGTCATATGGGAGAACTCAGCAAAGATTATTAATGCAGATCATACAAACATCGTTGTTCTTACAGATATTAATTAATGCCTTTATGTATTGCAGAATGTCTGATTACCCTAATGTGAGTCTGCAGACTAGGCCACTGTGAAAACCTGATGTTCTCTCTGTACCCACTATCTGTGATCCCTTTGACCATTAATTTGCTTATTACCTCACATTGTTGATTTGGAAATTATTGATTGCATTACCTGTACTATTTTCATTAATCATAAAACTATATTAAATATTTATATATTTTAAATATATTTAAAAAATTTGGCACATTCCAGTTGAGTACTCTTGTGTAGGGAACATAGGTGGTGTTGGTCCCATTCATTTTTCAAATGCAAAGAGATGCAAATCAGTCATTTAACTAAAATATTATCAGCATTATGGGTTGTAATAATTGTGACATTATTCATTTTACTGTTTAGTGTAATGTGTGGTAATAAGTGCTCACGGCTGATATGCCGTTTGAGTGACTCCTAAGCAATGAAGAGGGATAATTGCCGTTTGTCTGATAGCACAGGCATGCCGTCCACTCAGCTGATTCCTCGAGCAGATCAAACCATTATATTCTTTAAGTTCATCGTGGAAGAACGTGTCGTCGTTGTTTAGAGCAGATGTACCTACAATTTGCACATCTCCTAGCAACAGGCCTTCGAAAACTAAATATAAGTACTTAGTGGTGTGTGGCACGGGCCCGGGGACGCCGCCGGCCCGCTGTGAATATGCACGGCATAGCGAGTGTAGCATCCCGCCAGCCTCTGGGAGCCCGTCGCATTTAAGCCAGGATAACGAGCCCAAGTCGTCAGCGGACAGTGTGCCGTCTGCCATGTGAACACCCCCTCATTAGAGCCCACCAGGGGGAGGACACAGCAGAAGTATCCTGGGGGCTTGAGATGCACCCCCACGCCACACCCATCTTCATACCAGCCCAGTCACTGTCAACTGTGCTTGGCCTCAACTGACACATGCATGTAAAAATCTCATTTTTGTGCAGATTCAGTTACACAGGCTTCTGTGTGGCTCAGTGCGCTCAGGAGGAGGGAGCTGTGGGGGCGGGGTCAGGCGCTGGGCAGGCTTACTATAGGCCGACTGCTTTCCCCTAACTGTCACATGATGTGGACATACAATTCGAGTGTCCAAAATATACATCTGGTCTCTGTGGACAGAAACCATCTGATTCCTCTATTCCCTAACAGAAAGGAAATATATTTATTTACAGATAGATCGTAATTGCCTTCCATCTTCCGTTTGTGAGCGTTGTCTGGATATGTGTACATGCACATTTACTGAACTCATTAGAAAAGTGGGGCATGCCTCCTGGCAGCCATTTGCCAGCGTTCCGCCAATCAGACGAGCCTCTGGCCCCTTCCTGGTTCCAGGTGAGACCCCGTGTCATGAAAGGGAGCAGAGGCACGTCCAGTCTACCTCAGCACTGAATCTGAATTTCTAACACATTAGTGGAATTGAATTCACTCCTAATTCAACATTGTTTGAAATGTCAGCTCTGTGCGAGTGCGTAGGTGGGAGAGGGGTGCTGTTCCAGCAATCCCATTTGTCCGTTCTTGACAGAAATTAGTCATGCTTGAGATTGATAGGATGCACTTTGAATTCATTTCAGTCTGCAAGCTCCTGCTCTCTTGGTTAATGTCAATATGGTGTATTTTAGGAGGACAAATCATTGATCCCTCAGCAAAGACTCTGTAATGGAATTCTCCAAGTACTAGAAATTTTAGGAATGTTAATGATTTTTTTTTTGAATGCTCTTAATGTGTTTGAAAGCAATGAAGTTGAAGTTTTTTCTTCTGATTTCTCCAATACGGTGGTATTGCTATTTTACATAAAGTGATTAGCGTGTTCATTTATCTGACTTATCTATATTTAACCTTCAATCGGCCTTCAGAACCTTATGGCTGGCCTTTTGGCAGCTCTTCCTAACTTTTTTTGCAATAATCTCATTATAAAAGACCAAGGAGACAGATTATAGCTTGACATTAGTATAGTACAGACAGCATAACAGAGATCACACGTCGAGGAAGCGTCAGAAATGTATTAATAACTGTGACGTTGGTCTGTGCATATGGGATGAAATCTGTTTGTTTGAGAAGCTGTGAGAAGCTGTTTTTCACCCAAGACAGCCCATGTTGTCATCTCGCTATCTGTGTGTCCATCATCGGCATTTACACCCCCACCTCAGCCTTGCGAGCTCACACCAAGCTTTTCTCACTTTGTCTTTCCGCAGACGTGGTGGTGAACGGGAAGCCATGTGACTGCAACATTATAGCAGAGTGCAGTGTGGGTGATATGGTGCCCCTGGAGGTCAGGCTGACTAATCGCAGCAAGAATGCAGTGGGTCCCTTCTCGCTGAACATCATCCCCTTCCAAGACTACCAGAACGGCGTCCATAACTATGAGCTGCAAGATGTCGTCACTTTCATCGGCTCCAACACCTTCTACATTGACACAGTGAGTAAGGCTGACAGCACAGTTTTACTTCATCTCATGGAAAGCCACAGGATGTATTTACATATTTATTAGTGTGTGATATTGCAAGCATCCTCTGAAAATAATGAAATGTTTAAATAACTGCAGCCTTACCATATAGCATTTACGTTTATTTTATTATTCAAGCCAATATTAAAGCTTTATCAAAAACTGGCAGTGCATTTTGTCATGAAATAAGAATGAAACGTCTGGGGTATTTTTAAAAAATAAGGGAGGTGCTGCTATGCGTTTTTAGCCTTTTTGTCCCAAATTGTCCCCGCTTAGGTTGATCTCCTTCCATTTTCAGGTCAAGCCCACAGAAGACTGTAACTGTGCCGGTGCTCTGCTTTTTCTCTACGCTGGAGACTTCTACCTGAACATCAAGTTTCAGGACGACAGCAGCTGCGGCCGCGATCTGCCCCTGGCTTGGTTCTGTTTGCCAAATGTCCATGTTAAAGCCGTAGACTCTCCTTTTTAAAGCGCCGTCCCGGTCTTTTACAGAGGCATCCATCCTCCGAGTCCATCACCTTTTCTAGGGACCAGTTTCTGACGTCTGTGCAAAACCGGTTTTATTCTAGATGTAAACTGGAACAGCCAGCTAACTCCAGTTTTATTCCCCTAACTTCTCAGAAGAACAAATATATCATGACCAGAGATTCATTTGTAAATAGGTTCTGTAAGCATCTGTGTTTGTGTAATAACCATAGTCTTAAAGGTTAAGGCAACTTTGTAAAGAGCATGCCAGAGATTTTTCACCTTAAAAAAAGATAACAGAAATGCCCTCTTCGGTAACTCGGTTTCAGTCAGCCACCAGTTGCAGGCAGTGGTTCCAGACTACCATAAGCCTGCGTGTAATTAAGTAATTACATCAAAATACGCATATTTTGCAAATCGATATGAACTCCAATCGTTACTGCACTAATAATGGAATAGTTATTGACTTCTGAAATTCAGATGTCATATGCACAGTTGTTGGTCTCTAATTGCAAAATTTCTTCTTGAACTATTAAAAGGCTCTGTAGACATGTGGTTCTGTTGGATTCCTGATTTCTCTTTCCTAGATGTGTTTAAATACCGAAGAATAATGCCCCCAATTTGGCCGCTGCACTGAACGCAGTCTTCCATGGTTAAATACATCTTTTTCAATTGCCTTACAGAAATATTATGATGTGCATGTATCTGGGTTTCCAGTATCTCTTTGAAAAAGGACCTATAGGATGTACTTGGAAGCAGGCTTGTAGATAGATGCTCATCAGTAATTTAGTTTCACAATTACTGAACTAGTGATGCTTGATCTGCCAGTGGGATAAGTGTGCTTCCTCATTTTAGCGCTGGGAACAGTGATGCTTTGGAACTTCTGCTGGATGCAGTCGCCACAGGGTTACCAGTCACTGGTTGCTTGAGGCCAGGAACAACATTGTAAGGAGGCAGTGATTGATATCGCACGACAGTCCCATCTCTAGTGCACTCTGAAGCACCATTGCTCGCAGCTCTACCTCATTCATCTCCACACCTTGTCTGACGCCATTGACTTTTGGCTTCTCCGCGGTCCATGGCGGCGCTGAATGCGTTCAGTCTTTCTAGCTGTCCGAGGCAGTAGGTGTGGATAGACTCTGTCCTAGAGAAGAGGCGTACGAAGCCGCTTCTGTGAAAGATTCCCGGCGCAGAATGGTAGGACGCCTTGGTTCCTTTTTACATGTTATATGTGGCTATACTTCATTTGCTTTGGTGGGGAAAGATGCTAATTTATTAAAATGGTTCTGGTTTCCACTTTTTCCTTGGTTCTTTGCGCTTCAGCTTCTTGAAATGCCAGCAGGCATCCAAAGGACAAGTATGTACAGCGCTGCTCTCGTCTTCATTTCTGTACATAATGAAAGTGAAGCTGTGTGACCCCTACAAATAAAGCCTTTGTTGTTCTTGAGAGCCCTATTTCCAGCTGACATATAAAACAATCCTATAGTGGCAAGCAACTGCAATGAGCTCATCCTCCAAAACGCCTTCTATGATGTCTGATTAATTTTAGTAATAGAATTCAATTTGCTAAACATGATGCTGTTTTAACCAAAGTGTAGATCAAATTGACAAGCAGTACGAAAACGTGAAAACCAATTATAAAGATAAGGGCTCTCGAGATGAGAATATAATGGCCCATAATCTTGATGCATTAATAATATTGTGTCACTTTGGATGTTGAAGCCTGGGTCTTGAACCTAACAAGGCACTGAACCGTCGCCGTGGTGATAAAGTAAGATGACCTTGCTGCCTGCCTTCGCAAATCAATATGGACCTGCTCGTTACTAGCGTCTGTTCGATTGGTCTCAGCATCCTGTGCTGACCATCCTCAATCTCCTTGTCACCTCTGAAACAATAGCCTGCCGTCTAGCCTAGCGCCAGCACCCAGAATCAATCTCCTTAGCCCCAGTTAGGCAGAGTTACTTGCACCTTGCGAATCAATTTGTGAAACTGTTATTGCTATTTTTGCCAATATATATAAAAACATGCTATAAATATACACGTGTTCAGGAGTGCTCTTTAATTATTAAAGTGCTGGCTTTGATCTACAGAAAATGAAGCAAAGTTAAGTCTGGTACCCACCTTGAGGGCATAATCTCCTGGAATTTCAAATTGATGGTCAATTCCTTAGCTACACCGATTCTTAATGTCCTTTATAAAGAAGGTATGTAACAGCACATTATGTATGACATCACACTCGACAAAGTGTGAATGAAGACATCCACTTTGCTTGTTTATTGTAAAATGCACTGTATCATTTCATTTTCAGCATTAGAAGTACATTTAACTATTGTAATAACCACCGTAATATGTAGTATTTTATTACAATATGCGGGGAAATTTATTACTTATAAGCTGTTTGCAAAATGCAATTACACAATTGTGAACATTTTTAAATTTTGTTGTTCTTACATAATATGGTGATATTACCATAATGTGTTGTTACAAGGTAACGGATAATTCAGTATGTGGCCATGTGTCTGCCCCGGTTCTGCCGTCTCACATCAGTACAGCCTTAAGAGCCACTTCCAGCTAATGTGGTAATTACTCCCAGTGCAACTTCTCAGGTGGCTTTAGACGTTCACATGTGTGAGTCGATGCCCTTGTTCGTCTTGTTTGGCATGTTATTCTATTCATTATGAATCGCCCAAAATGTCAACAGGATACTTGTCCTCGATAATGCAGAAAGCTCCTCGGCTGAAAGAGACCCTGCGGTTCGGAGGCGATTGGCTGAGGTTTGCGAAAGGGAGGCACCACCTGTCAGACACCCTGAACACAATCAGGTGTCATTCACAGCTGCTGTTTATCATACATGAAACAACCCCTGGTACCTGCATTTGATTCAAGTGGGAATAACGTACAAGTGCTCGTGTGTGTTATCAAAGAAGCAACGACACAGAACGTCTTTAGTACTGTAAACTCTAAGCTGGGGGCCCTCTGACCATTTTGAATAGTCAGTGTAGGTTTAGTAAGATCCAGAGTCATTTATTACTGGGTACGATTGGAAAATAACTGATGATATGTGGATGGAGTTAGTGCAAGAGATACAATGCTTGTGTCTGGGAGCCTGTAATGCTTAGCTTATAAATACTAGATAATTATCTGAGCATAAATGATAAATATGTTAATAAAAGGATCAGCCATTGGCAACTGGTGCAAGGAAGATCACTGAAAGACTTAGGAAGGAGATGCCTGAAGGAGGAAGTTTAATATATTTAGTAAGGTTATATTCAGGCTGTTCCTCTAGAGATGAAAAACTAAACATCAGGATCGCAGTGCCTGACTGTTAGCAGGAGCGAATGATGACCGCCGGCTCGCTCTGGAACCCGCCTTGCCCACCCAGATCTTCACAGGTTTTCTGTTTTATTTCGATTTCAAAGCTGATGTTTGCACTTTTTAGATCTTTCTGTCTTTAAGCTTCCCAAAAATTTTGGTAGTTTTTTTTTTCCATTCTTCTGTCCCCTCTGCTTCCACCCCTTAATTGATATAAAATCATACTGTGACCTCTTGAAATAGAATTTAAGCATCCTTTGTGGCTTGTGCTTCAAAGTGAGAATTACACCGTGTATACGCTCTTATCAATGGAAGCCATACTTTTGATTTTGACTTCTGGCCTTGACACAGTTCTACTGCGGGCTAATAAGCAAACTAATGGTGAAAGGGATTACTGAGATAGTGGGTACAGAGAGCTCATATAACTGAAAAGGTGCGTGCCCTCCATTTGTGCCATGCAGAACAAGAAATGAAAAGAATTGGATACCTCAGAGTACCCTTAGGAAACAGACCGTAACAATAGCACAGTCTAGCCATTTCCATTGTTGGGCTATTGATGGGTATCAGAACCACTGATATGTCTGTACATGTTCTACATGTTTAGGATTTATGGATAACTACTTCTACGAATGCAATGTCTATAAGAATCCATGAGCACATTCATAGCGCATCATAATGCATTTGTAAAGCATTATAAACATGGCTATAAATATGTATACTCATTATAATATACATTATAGCCATGTTTATTATACATGCTTTATGAAGCTCATATCTATAATGCACTATAGATACCTTCATAACGGAGTACAAATCATCCTTAATTCTTATAAAGACCGCTATACAGTAATGCATTATGAAGGTGTCTATAGTGCATTATAGATGAGAGCTTCAGTGGCACTTACGAAATATTATAATCAGCACTACAATTCCTTATGACTAATGGCTTATGACAAGATGTTGTAATGCTTTATTAATTCTTATATCCACCATTATAATGCATTACGAAGGTACCTATAGTGCATTATAGATGAGAGCTTCCAGTAAAGTGTTACCATTTTATGTATTTTATGGGATACAGAGGATTGTAGAGAGCTTGTGTGGGAAGGTGTCCCGTGCCTCACATTAGATGGGTTAGGGCCTGTTTGCTCATGTGTTTTCAAGATGGATGTCAGTGATTCCTGTTCGGGAATACACTTCAGCGATCTGCACAGTGCTGCCAAAACCAGTGCTTAGATTCATTATGTTGATATCAAGGGATGCGAACCCGGGATGCTAACACATCCATCTTACATCCTGGTAATCACATACCGGTTAGAGCTAAGGAATCAGGATGCTGGGATGACAGATTGAGTGCTTATACCCCGATCATGATTTGCATCGTCTCAGTATGATCACTGGCAGCAACATTTAGGAAAGGTTACCGCTAACTCATAGGAACAGGGTTAGCGGCTGCATGCTTCATAGAAAAGCCTGTATTTTACACTGAATATACGCATTGTTCTGATACGCTGTACTGGATAAGTTGTTGGATGATGATTATGTGTATACTCTGCTTAATATTAATACCTTTGTGCATGTCACAAACATCATGTGTCCCTTAAATCATTCCCCATAAAATAACACCCTTTGTGACTATGAGAGCACTATCATTGTATCGGTCCACACTGTCAGGTTTTAAAGTTTTCTTCATGATACCGTCAGTCTGTGCTGGGTTCAGTCTTTCACATTAACATTTACCAAACGTTGTGCAGATTGTCTGTCTGCCGTGTACTGCTCTGTGACATGTTGCGACATTTGCCACGTGCACTTAGCCTTTGCCCGCCCGCGTGTGCTGTCTCTGAGGACCATCCCAAAAACATCCTACCTATTAATAGCAAGCCAGATGGATTTGGTGCTGTCCGAATATCTTGTGTCGTATAGACATTTGCTACTTGAGTTAATTTTTCCTTGAAAAAGGTCCAGTCATTACAAAATCATCACCTTCACATTAATAGAAGCTGCCGACAAAACTTACTATTTCACACCTCCTCCGTCAACACCTGAAGCTGTGAGATAATGTGTGAGATTACTATAGTTACTCTGACTGCGGCTATATTTAGACTCAGTGCCAGTTATATAAAGAAAATAAAGGTGCTTGGTTCAAGGGAAGGTTCAGAACTCATTAAGGAGAATGGAGCCCGTAGGTGGAGTTTATGGGGCGTGTCACAGGACCCAATGGCGTCCCAAAGACGCGGCGAGTGACCACTGGCCCATATGTGCTGAGCTGGGGAGGGAGATTACAGATGGATGCAGTGGGTATTGAAGTAGCTGAAAGGCTGTACAACAATTTTTGAGGGAAGATTCTACCAGCTGAATAGCCTGCCCCCCCCCCCCCCCAAATAAATAAATAAATGACCTCACCCCTGTAAGAACAACCTCTGTATAGCTACTGCTTATCAGAGGCTGAATAGTTGATTTAAAAATGTGCTTAAAGCCCTCCAGGGACAGTCATACTTCTGCCACCATCTGTTCCGCTTTGAATTACGACTGTGGGATCCGAGGAGGTCTGACATCTACAGGCAGCCCAGTGGTCCTGTCACCTGAAGGGGTTACAGAAACATCACTTATAGGATCAAAAGTCATTTTCTCCCTTAAGCCTTTACAGCTTTTTACAAGAGGAGCAATTGTCCTTTTTAATAGCTGTTGGTGCTTGAAACGTTATAAATGTCCCTAAATGTTTTAATGTTCTAATATTCTCAGATATTTCCGAATCGTAGTTTTTTTTTTTTTTTTTTTTTTTTTTTTTTACAGCTGCTTAACTCTTAATTGAAACTGCCAGCCTTAATAATTGTCTCATCAGAAGAGGTTACAACGTTTTTATATGGATTCTAAAGTTGGCTTCCACGAAAAATCCAGAGGACTTCTCATTCTCATCGTCAGGTTAGAGACGGTACATTCCCAGGCAGGTGTCAAGACGACTGGACCAGAATTATGAACTACAGAAAGACATTAGGCAAAATAAGGGTAGATTTAAAAAATGTAAAACACAGATTCAACTGATCATCTGACTACTTACAACTCAAAATTCACGCCATGAAGCTAGAGCAAGGAGAGACCCCACAAAAATTTTATTAATGTACGTTTAAATATAAAACGCATTTACCTTAATATTGCCTAGTAGGTCTGACGTGTTCCCACAATTTCTCATTTTGACAAATAATGTTCTCAATTTCTTGGCGCTACATGTAAACATATCATTCATTTTTTAAATCCTCTATTTATTATCAATTAGTTAGGACTATAATGCCAGCAGTATATCACCAGTGTGCGGGGGCCAACCCGCCCCCCCCCACCTCGGTCATTTCTGGTTGCCCCACGTGAGATGTGTCTCCTTAATAGTTTACTTTTAATGCTCTGATTTGCGTGAGCACAGACCCCCCTGCCGTTCCATACTGGGGAACAATTAGTACTCAGCATTTCACTGCAGCATTTGCAAGGAGCCTGATTTAATGTATTGCTGCGATCACTTCATGCCTGGTAATTGTGTGCGTCCACTTCCTGCCTGACATTGCCAGCGATGACTAGGGAAACCTTTACATGCACACACCTTCCACCGTATTTCACACAGATGCAACCCATTTGTACTGTTTTTTTCAAAAAAAAAGCTTGTATGTACACTCACTTTATTAGGGTCATTATACTAATACTGGGTAAGTTCCCCCTTTGCTCTCGAAACAGCCTCAATTCTCCATGGCATGGATTCCACAAGATGTATGAAACATTCCTTTCAGATTCTGGTCCATGCTGACATGACCGCATCACACAAATTCTGAAGAATTGTCAGCTGTACATCTATGCTGCGAATCTCCCATCCTACCACATCCCAGAAGGCGACTGGAGAACACTGAACTCACTGTCTTTTTCATGAGACCAGTTTGAGTGACTTTTGTTTCGTGACTCGGTGCATCATACTGGAATCAGCCATTAGATGATGGGTAAATTGTGGCCATGAGTGGAGGCACTTGATCAGCAAGACCACTGGCCAAGCCTGGACTGTTGACACAAGGCAGGTTGGGTCCATGGATTCCCACTATTGATCCCAAATTCTGACCCTACCATCTGTGTACCTCAGCAGACATCAAGATTACCTGACCAGGCTACATTTTTCCAGCCTTCAGCTGTACCGTTTTGATGAGCCCAAGCCCAGTATAGCTTTACCTACCTGATTTTGACTGACAGGAGCAGAACCCAACATGGTCTTCTGCTGCCGCAGCTCATCCAGCTGCGTTTTCTGTTGCGTATTCTGAGATTATTTTCTGCTCACCACAGTTACTGTAGCCTTTTTGTGGACTCGAACTGATCCGACCAATCTCCTCTGACAACTCTCATCAGCAGACCACCTTCCATCTACAGAACTGCTCCTCACTGAATGCTTTTTGTTTTTCTCCATGAGTGTTTGTAGGTATAAATTCTTGAAGTGTTGACTATATAGTATTTGTGTGTGAAAACCAGGTTGTATCATCATGTCATTAAATCCTCGGAAACTGAATGAGAAAGACAGAGTGTCTTAACAATTAAGTAAATGCCTGAAATGTTTTTCCTTTTTCTTGTAAAGAGCGTGGAAATTAGATGAATTCCAAATATATTTTGAAGTGAGCCCTCTACCTTCTGGGAGACAGATGTTTGTCTGTTTATTTATTTGGCCATTTTTCTGCTAAGCATAGGAATTTATGTGGGCAGTTCCGATTACCTGGGGAAAGCAAAAGCCTACATCTCAGTGTTAACAACATTTTAGCTGAGGAAGCCATGGAAGATACTGAGATAAGAAGTCTAACTGGGTTTTAATGAACTCTTTGTCTCTGGTCCAAGTAATTACCTATAAATTGCTCTAAGGAGGCTAATTGTATGCCACGGGTGTTTAATTCCCCTTGTAAACATATTTCTTGCTTCCCAAACTCTAAAACATCCTAACCCATTACACAAAAGTTAGACATAAAGCCCAAATGTCACTTTTAGCTAAAATGCTTAAAGAAATAATGCATGTTTAATTGCAGACATTTGTTTGAAGCATGATTCCGGACCAAACAAAAGTCATCCATTAGCATTTCTCTTTATTTATGTTTCCAACTACTACCTATTTTTTTATAGTGCTGCTAGTTCTGCATCCAATCTGTGGTGCCCCTTGCCTTGTACCCTGCACTTCTTGGAACTGGTTGCATGCTAAATTGCGACCCAGGAATGGATAAGTCCATGGATGGATGGATGGAGTGAGTGAATAAGTGATGAGTGAATGTGTGAATGAGTGAGTGATATTTCTGACAAGTCATATAAACTATAATGCTAAAAATATTGGGACGCCTGTCTTTACGCACACATGAACTTTAATGACATCCCATTCTTCATACATAGGCTTTAATATGGAGGTGGCCCACCCTTTGCAGCTATAACAGCTTCAGCTCTTCTAGGAAGGCTGTCCACAAGGTTTAGGAGGGTGTTTATGGGAATTTTTGACCATTCTTGCAGGAGAGCATTTGTGAGGTCAGGCACTGATGTTGGACGAGAAGGCCTGGCTCGCAGTCTCCACTCTAATTCATCCCAAAGGTGTTCTATCGGGTTGGGGTCAGGGCTCTGTACAGGCCAGTCAAGTTCCTCCACACCAGACTCGCTCATCCATGTCCTTATGGACCTTGCTTTGTGCACTGGTGCGCAGTCATGCTGGAACAGGAAGGATCCATCCCCAAACAGTTCCTACAAAGTTGGGAGCATGAAATTGTCCAAAATGGCTGAGAAAGCTGTAGCATTAAGAGTTCCTTTCACTGGAACTAAGGAGTCAAACCCAAAATCATCTATCAGATTGCCAGACAGAGAAGCATGAGTCATCTCTCCAGAGAAAACATCTCCACTGCTCTAGAATCCAGTGGCAGTGTGCTTTACGCCACTGCCTCTGACACTTTGCATTGCACTTGGTGATGTAAGGCTTGGATGCGGCTGCTCGGCCATGGAAACCCATTCCATGAAGTTCTTTATGCACTGTTCTTGAGCTAATCTGAAGGCCACACATTTGGAGGTCTGTAGCTATTCACTCTGCAGACAGTTGGCAACTTCTGCACACTGTGCGCCTCAGCACGCGTTGTCCCCGCTCTGTGATTTTACGTGACCTACCACTTTGTAGCTCAGTTGCTGTTGTTTCCAATTGCTTCCACTTTGTTATTATACCACTAATAGTTGACTGTGGAATATTTAGTAGCGAGGAAATGTCACAAATGGACTTATTGCACAGGTGGCATCCTCTCACGGTACCACGCTTGAATTCAATGAGCTCCTGAGAGCGACTATCACAAATGTTTGTAGAAGCAGTCTGCATGCTTAGGTGCTTAATCTTATACAATTGTGTCTATGGAAGTGATTGGAACACCTGAGTTTAACAATATACTTTTACAATATAGTGTATGTTTAAAGTGACTCTGTTCTCATGGATCCTACACTGCAACAAAGTGAGTTTCTTCAGCATGACATTGTTTATTACGTTAATCAAACTTGGGCTTGAAAACGTTACCCAGCTGAGTTAGCAAGTCACACATTTAAACTGCATTACTACCCACACATTAGTTCTGGAATTTATTTAAAGATCACAGCGCTCAGAAAATAAGGCCTTTGCTGACTCAGTTTAACTTAAGTTTTTAAAATATTGCTTTAATTACACAGATACCCACTGGTGCTCTTACACTTGTTGGATATGTTAAATGCTAAACTAGAGCTTCATGGGAAACATTACTTAATCACTTAGACAATACAAACACACAGTAATTCGCTGTTGGTCATTTATTTGAATAAGAAAAAATACTAATGAACGGCTTTTTGTGTGCATGTGTGTCCAGTTATGTTCTCCCTGTGTAGTAAAGGGTTCCTCTTACGGTCCAAAGCAGTGTGTCCCGACTTAGACCTTGGTGACCCCCACACCGGGAGCCAGAAGTGAGCAAAAATGCGGACTGTCTGGGGGTCCCTGAGAACCTGATTGGGAAACATTGGTCAAAAGGCTGGTCTTTCTGGATTGGCAACAATGTGTGATTCTGCGTGTAAGTGGATAGCCTTTGATAGGCCGGTATTCGCTCTGTTCCCCGCCTTGTCCCCCGCGCTTCCTGGGGCTTCTAGGTCACGCTAAATAACAGCACCGGTATTTTGGGCATGTTAAAGGTAGGCATGCTCTTCTTAATATATCTACTCGCCATTTTCCATTCTTCCAACGCAGGGTCACAGTATGCCTGGGCAGGTATGTGGCTCAGCAGTGCTGCTGTCTAGCAGGTCACCACTTCCAATCCCATGATCAGCACAGTAGTCATATCGCTTTTGGGCCTCTGCGTTCTCGGGTTCTGGATTGATGGCTCACCCTGCGCTCAGACCTCAAGCTTCCCTGTATCTCACAGGAGAGCAAGAAGGGATTTGTGAGAAGCGAGGACATCTTCCGTACTCAGGAGCCTACAGATGTAATATAGTATCGTCATTAACTCAAGAAACATTTCGTCTGTGACGAAGCTGGCGCTGAAAATGACTAGGGGAAGACGTCAGGAAGTGAAAAAAGCTCTCAGCAACCTGAAAAATAACACAGACCAGATATTGAGGAGCACACACCCCCCCCCCCCCGGTTTGTTGTATACACTCCCCCCGGTTTGTTGTGTACCCCCCCCCCCCCCGGTTTGTTGTGTACCCCCCCCCCCCCCCGGTTTGTTGTATAACCCCCCCCCCCCCTTGGTTTGTTGTATACACTCCCCCCGGTTTGTTGTATACACCCCCACCCCCCCCCCGGTTTGTTGTATACACATACCCCCCCCTTGGTTTGTTGTATACACTCCCCCCGGTTTGTTGTATACACTCCCCCCGGTTTGTTGTATACACCCCCACCCCCCCCCGGTTTGTTGTATACACATACCCCCCCCTTGGTTTGTTGTATACACTCCCCCCGGTTTGTTGTATACACTCCCCCCGGTTTGTTGTATACACTCCCCCCGGTTTGTTGTATACACTCCCCCCGGTTTGTTGTATACACTCCCCCCGGTTTGTTGTATAACCCCCCCCCCCCCCCCTTGGTTTGTTGTATACACCCCCCCGGTTTGTTGTATACACTCCCCCCGGTTTGTTGTATACACTCCCCCCCGGTTTGTTGTATACACTCCCCCCGGTTTGTTGTATACACTCCCCCCGGTTTGTTGTATAACCCCCCCCCCCCCCCTTGGTTTGTTGTATACACTCCCCCCGGTTTGTTGTATACACTCCCCCCGGTTTGTTGTATACACTCCCCCCGGTTTGTTGTATACACTCCCCCCGGTTTGTTGTATACACTCCCCCCGGTTTGTTGTATACACCCCCCCCCCCCCCAGTTTGTTGTATACACTCCCCCCGGTTTGTTGTATACACCCCCCCCCCCGGTTTGTTGTATACACCCCCCCCCCCTTGGTTTGTTGTATACACTCCCCCCCGGTTTGTTGTATACACCCCCACCCCCCCCCGGTTTGTTGTATACACCCCCCCCGGTTTGTTGTATACACCCCCACCCCCCCCCGGTTTGTTGTATACACCCCCCCCGGTTTGTTGTATAACCCCCCCCCCCCTTGGTTTGTTGTATACACTCCCCCCGGTTTGTTGTATACACCCCCCCCCCCCCTTGGTTTGTTGTATACACTCCCCCCGGTTTGTTGTATACACACTCCCCCCGGTTTGTTGTATACACTCCCCCCGGTTTGTTGTATACACCCCCCCCCCCTTGGTTTGTTGTATACACTCCCCCCGGTTTGTTGTATACACCCCCCCCCCCCCTTGGTTTGTTGTATACACTCCCCCCGGTTTGTTGTATACACACTCCCCCCGGTTTGTTGTATACACTCCCCCCCGGTTTGTTGTATACACCCCCACCCCCCCCCGGTTTGTTGTATACACCCCCCCCGGTTTGTTGTATAACCCCCCCCCCCCTTGGTTTGTTGTATACACTCCCCCCGGTTTGTTGTATACACCCCCCCCCCCTTGGTTTGTTGTATACACTCCCCCCGGTTTGTTGTATACACCCCCCCCCCCCTTGGTTTGTTGTATACACTCCCCCCGGTTTGTTGTATACACCCCCCCCCCCCTTGGTTTGTTGTATACACACTCCCCCCGGTTTGTTGTATACACACTCCCCCCGGTTTGTTGTATAACCCCCCCCCCCCCCTTGGTTTGTTGTATACACTCCCCCCGGTTTGTTGTATACACTCCCCCCGGTTTGTTGTATACACACACCGGCTGAGTTTGTTGTATACCCCCCCCGGTTTGTTGTATACACACTCCCCCCGGTTTGTTGTATACACACTCCCCCCGGTTTGTTGTATACACACTCCCCCCGGTTTGTTGTATACACTCCCCCCGGTTTGTTGTATACACACTCCCCCCGGTTTGTTGTATACACTCCCCCGGTTTGTTGTATACACACTCCCCCCGGTTTGTTGTATACACTCCCCCCGGTTTGTTGTATAACCCCCCCCCCCCCCCTTGGTTTGTTGTATACACTCCCCCCGGTTTGTTGTATACACTCCCCCCGGTTTGTTGTATACACACACCGGCCGAGTTTGTCAAACACAACGGACCTGAAGGTGAGGCCACCTGCACATACGTGCGATCAAACCAGCGACAGGACAGATGCAACAGGACAGATGCGACAGGACAGATGCGACAGCACGCAGAGCATGTGACGGAACGGAATGCGCTAAGGGTGCTTAATGTGCAGCCATCAGAAGACATATGGCCAAAACAAAACACTACAGGTTCGCAATTACAGTACATGTCCTGTGTGCTTCCTCACTTTATTCAGAATAATTGACATTTGCTTATATTAATTTCAATCTTACTATTTCTTTACAAATGTAAAAGTCAATAGTAGCAGAAACACCGGCAATGGGAATTAGCCTAAGTTAATGGTAAAAAGTGTATGAATGTTGTTTCCACCCGCTTTCATTCCATTCTGATGATGTAATTTCAGTTCTACCTTCATGTGTGTACAATAAAAAGCCATTCAATGTGTCCTACATGTGTGTTTTTATGGTGTCCCTTAGGGCCTCCTGCACTTATTCAGCTGGCAGACTGGACTTAATACCTTGCTGATAATGCCTGATAAGCGGAGCCCCTGGTCCGCGGCACCACTTGTATTATTTTACAGCACATCTCGCTTGTTCACGATTTCCTGTTTTCTATTGTATTGTTGGCATATTCACCAGTTCTGAGGATATCGTCCCATATTAGCCCTGAAATTCGAAACGGAGGACAAAAGGGCGAGTGATTCTGTGGAAATCCACAGGCCTCCTCATCACAAATCATTTCATCAGTTAATGCCTCTTTGCAAATACATTTCATGTTCTGCGTGATGTCAATTTACTTTAATTTTGAGCAGTGGATGTGAAATTGATTCTCCCCTTGCTTCTGCTGTGATTTATATGGCACAAAGAAAATCCTCTTTCCAGTTTTCCCTTTTGCTTGGACGTTGAAAAATATATATAGGAGACTACTTTGACATGCATACCTAAAACGGACACAAGAATGCTATACTTGTTTGAAATATCTACTCTAAAGCTGCTTTTTTCCCCCACAAGTACATTCAAATTTAATTTCCTGTCTGAAGTAATATTTTGAGAAAAAAAACAGGTGAAGAACTAAAATAATATATGGATGCAGCTAAAGTTACTGATGTAAAGAAATGCTTGAAGCTGCTTAAAATAAGTAGGATTATATATATTTAAATCAGAAAGTCAAGCATAAATCATATAGATCTTACTTAACAAAGGTTTTAATGCTTAGTTTTTTTCGGCTGAAGGCGAAGAAAATTTATTTTCTGTTTGATTTGTTAGTTTCTTGCACTGCAACGAAAAAGGCCATTTAAATAATCAAGCATAGCCAAATATGTAAATTAAGTAAAATGCTAATATTTCCTGAATAAATTGTTTCCTCAGCTCTGCATCATCACCACTCCCCCCCCCCCCCCCACCCCCCACACACACACTGCATTATAACAGAAAGTAAGCAAAAATATAGCATTTTAATGATTCTTGTGATGCAGAGATTTGTTGGTGACTAACAGAGATAATGAGATCTTGTAGTGGAAGGGTGATAAATAAATGAAGGTGCTGAAGAAAAGGTGAGTTTGTGGTTCGTCAGGAAAGATGCAAAAAGATTTTCCATTGGCTGTATCTCACTTGTCCAGTCAATCCAGCTTCGGCTGTCTGTCTGCACTCTCTTCTACAGTTCATGCTATCTTGCCTGTCTGTGTCCTCCCTGCTATTCAAAAAGCAGTTGTATCTGTGTGTGTATGCATGTGTGAAATTGCTGTTCCATAGACCCGCATCCTGCCCTGGGATAGGCTCTAAATCACTGTGACTCCGGCTGGATAAGAAGGTACTTAAAATGGATCGACTGTCCATGCTTGTAACTCCATAGGCTGCCAGTAAAATTTGGAGTTGGTTATACCAGAATCTCTCGGCTGAGACAGACATTGTGAATGAAATCAGCCATCGATGTTGTTTACATCAGTGTTTCTCAGCCCAGTCCTTGAGGACCCTCAGACGGTCCACGTTTTTGAGGAGCAAAACCACGGACCGTCTAGGGGTCCCCATGGGTTGTGTTGAGAAACACTGGTTTACATCACACTTGACATCCAGCTGTGTCGGATTTTAAGGCCCTTAGTGGACATTTCACAAGGAGCAAATAGATACCTTAATTTTTTAGAGAGGTGATGTCCTCGTATCATTGGGGGGGGGCGGACCTGGGACAGTCTAAAAGCAGGAATACAAGCCCCTGACAATCAAAGAGCCTATCGCTTAGGAGGTGAATTAAACTTCAAAGGGATGAATAATGGAAATATCTGACCTGGGTTGGGTGGGGGATGATGGGTAATCTGTGTGCGGACAGGGTTTGTGCTTCCGGCCTAAAGAAAAATGCACCTCTGTGCTGAGAGATGAGTTAAACTCCAAAATCTTTCAGTTAAAGGGATAATGCCATTAACTCTAATGAAAATGTACGACACAGGGGCACCTTGGAAGCAATGGATTGTGATTTTTAGAAGCCTTTATTTATTGTCATTTTGCACAGGGAGACATTTTAACAAATACATTCTGCACTGGTTTTACACAAATTTCTTTTTTTTTTTTTTACACTTTATACAGGATGAAATTGCTGGAAAATATGCGACTTCCCTCTAACAAACTTTCATTTTTGAATATGAAATATGAAGCTCTATTATAAAAACAGCGAACAACTGCAGTGTTTACATTGAGCGGTCCTATTATTAGGTACACCTGCCTATTAATGCAAACAGTCAGCTCATCCAAAGTGACAATCATGCAACTGCAGCTGAATACATACAGCACACAGAGAGAAGGTAGGCAGGCTCAGTACTGCGGGGCTGAGAATCTGAGTGGCTAAGACACGTGACCTAAACAATCTTTTTTTTCCCTTTTTTTCTTTTCCTTTTTTCCCTTTTTTCCCTTTTTTTTAAAGATTTTTAAGTAATCTTAATGGTGATGTGATTGTTGGCACCAGATGTGGTGGTTCCAGCATCTCCGAACCAGCCACCCACCTGGGAATTTCACACCCTACACTTTACAGAGAATGGTGTACTGAACGAAAAAAAGAGCATCCCATCAGTAGCCAGTCTGTTACTGAAAAAACCTTTTCAATGAGAGCGGTCAGAGGACAACGGCCAAGCTCATTTAAGCTAACAGGAAGTGGGAAAGATAACAGCTCGGTATGACAACGGTGTGAAGAAATGCATCTCCGAACACAAAAATGGTTAAAGCTTGATGTTGTTCTGGAGATATATGGGAGTCCTACGTGGTACTAGCTAGATGTGCCTAACAAAGTGGCCGCTGATTGTATATTAATAAGCAAAGCAATCTTCTACATGTGTTCAGTTGATGGACTTTTCAACCACGTGAAGCTGTGATGTTAATCAAAACTGTAATGGGACTCCTGGTAAGAAAGCAATCGTTTGTATTGCACTAATGGTGGTGGAACTTCAATGGATGGTACCCGTCATTATCAAAACCATTCTGGGCTACATCTGTATGACAAGACACACTGTATCTCACTGTATTTATTCTCTGCCTCATGCATCACCCCAGAGGCTTTTACATTTTAAATTACCAGTGAGATCGTGGAGATAAACAATGGTATTTCATTGTCATCGGTACAATTTGTTGCCTGTTTGAAATGTTGCTTTGTGTTTTTGTGTCAAATGGTGCAGGGCAACACTGAATAAAGGTTTTAATTACTCTGATAGGAGTAAACCACCACTTGTTATAGTGCCTGATGATGACACTTGAGTATTTGTAGTAAAATACTGGTGTGTGTGTGTGTGTGTGTGTATATATGTATATATATATATATATATATGTGTGTGTGTGTGTGTGTGTGTATATATGTATATATATATATATGTATGTATATATATATATATATATATATATATATATATATATATATATATATAGAACCTTAGAGAATATTGAAATACTTAGCATTCACATACGTTAAAGATCCATTGCAGTTTCTATCTTTCTATCTTTTCACCATTTCTATCATGCCGAAACTGATTGAGGGTTTTATTCGTACGCCTTTTTATCCCCTTCTGTTGTGTCAGTGCTTTCAAATTTTATGCTAAATCAAAACCTTAAAAAATGTGCTCAAACCTTTGCTGGCCTGAGCTCTTGTGAATAGTCTCATATGTATGAGAACATTCCTATATAAACACCACTAAAATTATACTGCCTGCGGTAGACTGATAAAGCTTTCCAATCATGCGCCTTTTACCATCTGAATTTATCAACGACAATGAGCATTAAACAAATAACGTTCGGCTATCTATGGTATTATTAATACAATCAATCATGATTGGATCGTGCAGACACATGCAAGACATATTCTTCATTCTCACTGTCACCCTCTCTCCACAGCTAAAGTTTTGCCGATTCACACTTTTTTGCTGTAATCTCATATCATGGCAGTTTGTTTACCGGTATTACATATTTCCAGTAATTCAAGTATAGATTTTTGAGTGCAGGTTTGTCATATTGATAAAGCAATAATATCTGAATTGAAAAGTAATTTAAATTTTGCTGCTTGGTTGCAGTGCTTGCTCGACTTTAGAAAAAGGCAAAATTTCAATGGAAATAGCTGAAATTTTAATTTCCTCAGTGTTTTTCAGGCTCATAACCAGCTGTTTATAGGTAAGTAGGGGATACTAGGTATACTTGTGATGAACAAGTCCCTCCTTTACCTAGTCTTACCTAACCTTGTATTTAGCACAAGACTATTTATTAGTCGTGTAATATTTGCAGCATTCTCAGATCTGTAGATTTATTGGATAGAAATTGTCACAGCTACATCATCTGGTGTTGATTTAACTTAATTGCACTATTGTGACATACTGCTTACAGCCACATGTGAAGGCATCTTGTTAAAATCTTAATGGGTGTATGGTTAGTTATGAGTAAACTTTCCAGACAAATAAATGGTCTGACCTATGGGAAAAAATGTCCCACATGTTGGAGTTGGAGTCTAATCTGTTCAGTCCAGACCTTTTCAGGTCCAGAATACAGGACCCAAAGCACAATAGAGAGAAGAAGCTGTAACAACTCGGACCCATTATTCAGGACAGAAAAATTACACAGGGAATAACTGAAATCTAGGTTATAATAAATTAATGTTAAGTGCCTTGTTGGTGATGCTTTCTGCCTTTTGGAAAGAGGCAGACTGTCCTTGGATTTAAGCCATTTAAATTTTTAAGAACTGGCACCATCAACATATTAACAAAAGCTCTCTCTGTGTATTTGTCTAAAACGGGGAGCTGATATACATTAACCAGTAAAACAACACATGGTTCGCTGTGTGTTTACATGACCGTGCAATGCGATGTCTGTCTCCTGTTTTATACAAGCTACAATCCACAAATATAGGATCCATCGGGTGTTAAAAATACAACTTCTCCCAGAACACCATAGCCACGGATGCGTTTAAACAGTTGCTGTTATTAAACTTTCCATTTTACACTCATCTGAAAATATGTGCACTCCGTGGGTGTAATGGAGATGACTGGAATGAGAGAGAGAGAGAGAGAGAGAGAGAGAGAGAGAGAATAGCTAAATATAAAAACTTTAGATCCAGACATCAGTGATTATCAGAGAGGAGTGGATTCTAGACCAAAGTATTTATAAGGCATTCAACTAGGGAACTTGGTAGGTCTTACGCATGTGTATATACAGTAGAAATCTTCGATTTACTGTGCGGCTGATTCACCACTATTGGCTGCTGTTAGCAGATACACCTGTGAGCCTAGATGCCTGTGATCCTCCATATTGGCTTACCTCTAACCATTCTGGAAGTCCTTTTTTTTACCACTTTGTTTACTCAAGAATAACAAAACAAAATGTTCTGGGCTTCCACAGGGCTGATTTTGTTCATGCTGACCAATCTCTGCTAGAACCTGGCTAATCAATCCGAGGTGGACAGACAAAAAGTAACCTGTTGTCCTATTTCAACAAAATGGACAGTTTCAACTTCGGCAGATGATGAAACTTTAGCCGCAAAATAATCAGATATTTACATATTTAAAGTGACAGTACAGCATAACTGCTATGACGCTGATTTCAGGCAAAAGGCTAAGTAATGAACTTTAGCAAATGTAATGTTTTAAATTAGTTTGATTGGCAAATTACATTTATGAATTAGATTTATGCATCTACAAGGAAGTGCCCCGTTTAGTTTTAGCGTAAGAGAAGGGATTTCACAGAATAATGGAGCCAAAACTCTTCTATTTATTTATTCCATCCATCCATCCATTTTCCAAACCACTTATCCTACTGGGTCGCAGGGGGTCCGGAGCCTATCCCGGAAGCAATGGGCACCAGGGAGGGAACAACCCAGGATGGGGGGGCCAGCCCATCGCAGGGCACACTCACACACCATTCATATGCACATGCACTCCTACAGGCAATTTAGCAAGTCCAATTAGCCTCAGCATGTCTTTGGATTGTGGGGGGAAACCGGAGCACTCGGAGGAAACCCCACGATGACATGGGGAGAGCTTGCAAATTCCACACACATGTGACCCAGGCAGAGACTGGAACCCAGAGGTGTGAGGCAACAGTGCTAACCACTGCACCACCATGCCGCCCCGGTTTAGTTATTTTTTATTGCATAAATCGTGTTAAGTTAGACTTTTCCCATATAATTTAAATGCAAGATCTTCACCGAGTATCTTAATCTTACAGTGAGGATGCCAATTGCACCTACATTTGTCACTGAGGCACTCACGAACAGATTACAGAGGATCCACAGTTTCTGCAGTAAGTCTAATTAACTAATTTTTGGTTTGCAAATATATTCCCGCCGCAATTATGCGACCATGTTGCACCACGTTTACGGAGCGAAACATGCGCTCCGTGCAAATTAATAACCGCGAGAGCCTGAATTAAAATGATATAAAGTGCATGTAAAGCAATCCACACTGAAATGACTGCAAATGAGCTTAAAGGCATCGTATTTGTCAAACGTGGGTGAATCAGTTTCTGCAGCCGGGACATGCCGATCGCCAACGCCGAAATCATAGGTCCGTGGGAAATGCGTGGAGAACCATTTTAAGCGTGAAAACAGTCGCACCGTTCACCAACTCCGTTACCTCGATTTACCTCCGCATTTTCCTTTGGTTGCATGTGTGGAAAAAAAGCTAAGTTCACGTGACTGACGGTAACACCTCTGCTTATTTTAATATGTACATAAGTAGGAGTGGCTGATGTGAGGAGGGGGCGATGGAAGCTCCGGGAGTGCCAGGGATACCTAGGGGAGGCAGACGGATCACGGCGACCGCGTCCGCGTCCGGCAGGAGAAACTAACAAGGATGCGGCTTAAAATAGAAATATACACCCCACACCAGTCCGAATGACCTCTCTTGCAACTGACAACCCTTTAAGGAAGATACACTGCAGTGGTTAAAAATGACCAGTTAAAGAACACAAACGCTGTACCTGGACTATTACGTATTTTTTTTCTAAGTGCCTCGGAAAAAAAGTAACATTATTCCAGAATTTGAGGGCATCACTATCAACAGCAGAGAAACAAAGCCTTCCCTGTGTAATTCTGGTATTAGGGCGTATTCTTTTCCCAAACTAAAATCCGTATAAAAGCCTGACTAGACACTGTTGAATGCAACCAACGGGAGCCTGTATGAGAAATGCCGTGGAGTCTATGAAGTCTCCGTTTCAGTCTTGTTTTGTGCATTTTTCCAGGTTTGTTGGAGTCCAGCTGGTCTTTGCACGCCGTTACATGGACCTTGGGTACAGCGAATATCTAAAGGACGTCAAGGCGGTCCGCTGAAAGGCAAATGATTGACTTGCAATGGGGCTTCTTTAAAATGTTCACATCCGCGTCACTCCGTCCTGTATTTTATTTAATCTATATTTTCGAGGCAGGCGACCTTTAGGTAAGAATTGAAAACGAACGACGGGATATTTTATCAATGTGTCTGATGCCTGATTCCCTGATTCCAGTTTAACTGTGTTTGATCAGTTAAGCCCCACAGCGACTATCTAGAAAATCGCACAATTCGCGCCTGGTTTTCCTGCGCGACGCTCCTTAACTCACTGTATCACCTTGAGAATAAGTATATACTTTTCCAGATTATTGGCATATGGAGACTGTCGTGCCTGTTTGTTATAAATGAAGTTCATTTAACTTATCCAAAAACGAAAAGACATTAAAAAAAATCAGGAAAAGCCCGCGTCAATGCAAATGCAATAAACAGGTTGCTGTTTAAAACTGGAACTTCGAAAAAATGTACAAAGGTGCCCTTCCTGCCGAGCCTTCTTACGCCGTTAATACATCTCATATCATCAGGATGGCGCTGGAAAAATCTGAAAAAACTCGTTTAAAGATGAGAGTGAATACATAATTATTATAATATAAAAGACCAAGTTGCCATTATTATTTGTTTCAGCCCTTTATTAGTTCTCGGCATTTCTCTTGCACTCGGACAACCCAGGAAATCTCGTCGCTGCTTGTTAATGGCACTACGCACCGGGAGGACTTGCTTTGGGCAGATCTTGCGCAGAGTATCTCGGCTGCAGGGTACCTGGTCCCGGAGATCGAGCAGTCTCTTGTGTCTCTCTTCCAACCAGGAACAGGATCCGGGAGGCTGTAACAGGGACCACAAGCGTTGCTCCGGCGTCCATCACACCCACCACCATCAGCACCATTCTCTCTGTCAAACCGGTTCAGATCGCTGTCATAGCTTTCCCAAGTGCTGCGCCTTCCTGGAGGATCAGAGGGGACATGAACCCCTCACTCACCGGTTCCTGGTGGCCATGAAGCGGCAGAACGTGCGGACTTTGTCTCTGATTGTATGCACGTTCACCTACCTGCTGGTCGGGGCTGCGGTCTTTGATGCCCTAGAGTCGGATTTTGAAATGAGGGAGAAGGAGCAGCTGGAGGCCGAGGAGAAACGTCTCCAAGGGAAATATAACATAAGCGAGGACGATTATCGGAAACTGGAGACGATCATCATGGAGGCCGAACCCCACAGAGCAGGGGTCCAGTGGAAATTTGCTGGCTCGTTTTATTTTGCAATTACGGTCATTACAACTATCGGTAAGTTTCCACTTAAAGTTTTCCAGCTCATAGTAACTTGTGCTTTGCTTGAATACTTTTGTATTATATTACTAAAGTTCTTTTGACACATATATAGTAGTCAAAGACACATGAGACAAACAATAGCCAAAGAAGACCTAAAATTTTGTATAAACAGTAATTCAACGTCCAGCAACATGTTGATTGAACAAGTGCCTTTACATCTTCCGAAAGCAACACGTATGTAGCTTGCAGCCTTCTGATTATGTTTTCCTACCCGCAATCTCACATATAGTAATCATTTAGTAAATATATATTCTAAATTGATATGGGAAATGTGATGGAAAAGCTGACAGAATGAGTCGTATATAGCTTTTTACCACGTGTCGGACAGCCTACGTATTTTAGGTTTTCTTGAATCTATAAGCGAAAGACATCCAAGCGAGAAAGAAAAACGCTCGCTTTCCATATTTGTTTTCTGCATTGGATGCATAATTTGTAAAGCTTGATCTGAAGTTTAATGCTGGATAAATGTTTGGCACATCTTACTCACTTGAACAGCGTTACAGAGGATGGAGACGTATACATAAGGTTTATTACGCAGTCACATCAAGCGCTCCTTTGTCCGCTTCTCGCAGCCTCTGCTCGTGAATGCAAAATGTACAAGCATACAGTGTGAATCTTTTCATATAATCATAAATGTTCGTAATCTGTTTTCCCGTCACTCGTTCCCGTACCCCAGATTATTTCTCATCTACCGTTTATTTATTGGTGTTAATTTCTATTTTGAAGCTAAGTGCTAAAAATTTTTGTACAATATGTTTTACCGTAGATCCCAGTGATTTGCTTTATCGCGCGTTTATCGTGGAGTGTAACATGTAAATTGCGCACGGGTTATTGGCGGCCAAAGCCAGCGCACCCAGCTCAGCGCAAACGCGTGGTGCTGAAGAACAGCTCCAACACCAAAAAACCTGCGAGGGAAAGCCGTACAGATTTAGACCAACTGCTGAAATATCACTCAGCCCGCGCGGAGAAAATGCAGAAGCTACGTTAAAAGCAACAGCGCTAGTAGTACAAACAATTAAGGACGCGTTATGTACTCATTGCATTGCATTACTACTAAACATCAATAGCACGCTTTTCGTTTTTCTAACCACACTACATGACGTATGCTGTTAATGTAAATCATTCTCGAGAAAAAAGTACAAATTATCTATAACTTGTTGATTTATTTGACCTTAGTAAGTTTTTAGAAGCATGGTGGCATTTTTACCTATACAAAAAGCATATTCACAGAGTGTTAGTCATCTGATAATTCATGAAAAACACTGTACATTAAGAAGTATATATCAGACCTGACTGTACAGGAGAGTTTTACCTATAGTTATTCGTGTTTCTTTCTCTTTTTTGTAACATTTCTTTATTCAGTCATACTTATGAACTTTCGACTTTGCAATGCTATTCCAGTTGCAGTATCAACGTTTAAAATGAATGTCTCAACTTTCTTGTTACCTTTTCTTGAAAAAGTGGAATGTGTACACACACACACACACACACACACACACACGCACACGCACACGCACACACACACACACACACACACACACACACGTTTCTTCATTCCTTTGATACAGCCTGCAAAGTGAATTCCGTCCCGTCTTGATCTACCAGAAAGACTGACAGATAACAGTTAATTGACAGTTAACTCACCATCCCCTTTTTCTCTTCTTCAAAGGCAAATAGTAATAAAGTGGATTTCGGGATTTTTTTAGATGATTGCTGGAAAATGTGACTATATTGTGCTGAAGACCTTTAGATCGTGACGTGTTTCTCGGCACATGCCTTTTTCTAAAAACTGATGTTGTGATAGATACAATGTGATGACTGCAATGTCATTCCAGATTCACACTCGCTATCCATCGGTGCTCGAGACAGGATTACTGGGGCCAAAAGGAGGAAATGGGCCGAGATACTCCACTGAAGCGCTTTTATACACAGAATGTCTCGTATCTTTAGCGATCATAATTGGAGCATAAATTCCTGTTGCTATTTCCTAATACTTACAGGCTGCTGCTCTGAAGAGATAAAGGGGCTCAAGAGCGCTAAACACTTTCAAAGTAATCAAAAAAAAATTAAGAACCTGTAATATAGGGTGATCTTTTCTGTTAATGTTATTGGTAACATTGTGATATTAAAGTACAAATTATCATCACAATTACGCACTTTTGAATTTTAGGAAGGAACTACAGTAAAATCAATAAGGAATGAAGAATTCAAAATGCAACGCTAAGTTAGTTAGTCAGTTAATGAATATTGTGTCTAAGTAATACGAGAAACAATTATGTACGTTATATTCTGTTAACGAATATAAACCCAGACTGAAAATATAATTTTTCATAGATTCAGTTAGTTCAGATCATTTGGGACATCATTGTACTCTAAATAGGCTTATTTTTACTATATTTGGGAAACGGTAAATCCGCAAAGGGTACCAGGTATGATATTAATAAAGCTTGTCAGTTTCACTTTGCTTCTGGCGTAGTGCTGTGGTGTAAATTTGCATCTTTATTCAGCACTAGCAGAGGGGGGCGGGGGGTCCTCGTAAGAGTCTGCTCTTCAGTTATACTGTGGGTGGCTCGTTTGCTTGGTCTCTCACCTACGCACAGTGGTGACACCTCTGCATTACACGGGGGAAGTTATTTAAAAATGGTATTATAAATAAACCTTAACAAAATTCAGTGGGAATGTTTAGCAGAGACCTCGTGTTCCTGATACTGAACGTTCGGTTTAACAGATAAGTTCCGCTTATAAGCAAAATGTTTGTCACTGAGCAGTTGTGCTGTGACTTTGCGTACTGTGGTTTTAAGATGGAAGTATATTTTGCTGTGTTATCTGATTGTTTTCTGTGTAGCAAAACAAGTATCTCAAAGACGCCGCGCTCATTGTCAGCATCTGTCTGGATCTGAATAGATGGATGTTTTCGGCTTTGCTCTCAGGTGAATCTCACTCAGGTGAGCGGGACTGCAGCTGAAAAGGGTGACACTCCGTGCTTTTTCAGTCTATTTGACGGAGGTTTCTGTTGTAGTTTCCCGTATTGAAATTGCACACCAACAGAGTTCAGTCACAACTGAGGTTTCAGTCAAAAGTGAATAAGCGAATGTCATCTGCATCTTTATATTCTTTCATTGTAAATGGCTTTGTTTCAATTTGTGTACCTGGCGATGCGATGGTCTTTTTTTGTTATCGCTACTATTGCTTGAATTTTTCAACTTTCAATTGCACTTTCAAAAGTAGACGTGCGGAATGCTAGCTTTCAACAAACAACAACAACAATTGCGCTTAGCAATTTTAGAGACTCCTTTTCAAAATATGAGGATTTTTTATGTACATATCTAAACAGTAATTAGCATATTAACACACTGTTCGCATGTACATGACATGCTTTGTTCAGCCTGGGAAACTGCGCATCCGGAGATGAATTTATTCAGCTGCACGCTGGACCTCAGTTTTATGCAGTTATCGTACTGTTGCTTTTTAATGAACTGAGCGCGTCTCTGAATAGAATTGCATCGGCTTGCTGTTAAAGTAACGTTTTGGTAGAAATGGATGGATTTTCATCTTTATTTTCCAGCAGAGGACGTAGCGCTCCTGTTTCTCAACACGGCCAATTGTTTAATTTCCTCACTCTCCCTATGGTCCTGTTCTTGGGACTTGAAGAACTCGACCCAAGCTAAATTCAAATACTGTCCTTACTGGGAGCCAGTATTGTTTTTCATCATTTATTCCTCAGTATTTCTTGAGTCTTGTTAAAATATTTTCACCATTCAGTGATGCTAAATTGACCCCTTTTGGGTGAATGTGTTGCATACCATACTATGATGCGGATGTGACGTCATGTGGTCATGTGAAAGCCAATGTGCAGTATCGTGTAAACAGTCGTCGTATTGTTGGCCGAACGAATCAGCAAGGGCTCACTGCTTTGAGAGCAGAATAGCCATCCCCTCCACACTGTTTTTCAGAAGGGGGGGGGGGGGGGTAACTGGGCTAATGTTCAAAGGGAGGGACTGTATGTACAAGCTCTTTGGTCCAACATGAGACCTTTGTTCCATGGGCTATTCAAAAACAATTTGGATCAGCTTTAAAGCGATCAGCATTTAATGGTTTTAATGAACACAACATTTATAAACTCAGTGAATATTTCCCCTTAAAGTATACATGCAAAAATCATCTTTCTGAGACAAATATATTGGTTTTATTCGAATGGTAATTTTAGACAGAAAGGATCTGAAATATATCAGCTGCATCATTGTTTAATTGATGACAGCCTATTAAAACTTCTAACACATTCATATCAGACAAGTTGTTATTGTATGGGCCTTGGTAATGTGTAATAACTGAGCATTATTACCAAATAAGCAAAAAACAATAGCTGTTATTTAGTGCTAGGATTAAATAAGCTTTGCCAAATATGTGAAACTGAATTTTGCAAGAAGAATTCAGCTGTGAAGACAAAGCCTAAAATAATTCCCGTCATTATAATTTCAAAGTAATTCAATAATTCCAGTTATTATAATTTCCGGATGACATACAAAAGCTCTCACAATAATTACAGCAACATGCAGTGTCGAGAATGTTTGTTTCTTGTGTTCAGGACTGAAATACAAACAAAATGACACGTGAGCAACGGTTTTATGAAAATTCGCGACAGTTTAAAGAACTGCAACAGGCCGCTTTCAACATGAGGTTTAGTAATGCAGAAGAGATGCCCTGAAACACCGTACAGCGGAGGGAAATAAGTACTTTGAAAACAGCTGTGTGAGGCCCTGCAGCCTGTGATTCATCTTGGTCCGTTTGAGGTTGCACATTTTCTAAAGACTGACATTTCATATTGTAATCAGGCCATTTATTACTGCTGACTCACACTAGACTGGGGTTGTAAATGTTAATTTGTGATAGTTGGCGTGTATAAAAGGTGACACAGGGAGGAGGATACTGATGTAAAGGGGGAGAGGGAGAGAGAGGGAGGGATGGTACAGGGGCTTGTCGCTTCGTTATCGCAAGGAAAAAAAATCCACTGAGAGTGACAGGCTGCCAAGTAAAAGACAACCCTTAAGGTTCTTGGAAGAGAGGAACATAAGAGGAGTCAGGTGCTGGAAGGTGTCACACTGCCGTGCAGCATCTGCATGCGCCCAGAGGTGCCCGTCCCACCCACCGCGCCAGCTTGGCCTCTATCAGTAGCTTCGACAGCCGAGCGTGTCCAGGTCCCGTCGTCTTGGCGATGAATCCCTTCCACTGCCCAGGCCTGGGTCGCCTCCATGGGGAGAGTTTGCTGAAGATCACTTTGTTCCGGCATGTTGTCCCCGGTGTTTCGGTCTGCTCCGTGCTGAAGGGCCTCAGATTCCGGCCGGGGGATGGGGGAGCTTATGGGAGGGGGTGAGTGGGGCGGCTGAATACGGAGCTCGGGATGGGTCTGGACTGGTGCTGAAGATGGCTTGGATTCCTGACACACTCCACATGTACAACTAGCAGATTCTCCTGTGGATTCCTGTGGAGTATATATGTATATATATACTCCGAGGCTCAACCCTGAATCTCAATGTACATGTATGTCTTGCAGCTGGAAATATTACTAACAAATATTTTGCCTATCTGGCAAAACAGTCCAGGTATGAAGGAATATATATATACAGTATATATATATGGTGCAGCTCATCATTTCGGACTGGAGCAGGGAGAGATTCCTGTTGTTTTTCTGTTAAATTCTTCATGCTGGTGAAAAGACACAGAAGCTTACATAAACAGACGTCATACTCAAAACCCCCCTCAAACTCTTACATGTAGAAAATATGAAGCATGAACTTTTTCTTGCGCCAGAAAGCTCCAATCGAAAGTGCCTGCCGCAGGTGGACAGCCACCTTTGTCGGAGCCAGACCTGCGAGCCGCTCGGCGCCGGGTGCCATAAACCTTTGTGACCAAAGGTTGACCCGTTTGTGGACGGTATGCACGTCCCGCCAGTGAAGCATCGCCTACCTCGGTGTGTGTATTTTTTTTTCCCCGTGATTTTGCCATCTGTCACGCACTGTGTTGGAGCTTCGTCATTTATTTAATGCATTCTTCTGTTACTTGTTTACTCTTCCTTTCCCTTGGAAGGAGGACATCATTTTCTGGAACTTTCCCCAGCACCGGTTCAGAGACACCGTTCATTCACTGTGTCAAAACCCTTCTTTATAAGCCTATAGATCTCTGCATCAGTTTTATTACCAAATTCCTCGACAATGGTATATTATTTGACATTATGTAAAAAACTTTGTCTTTCTGTTAAGTGTACTATATAATTAATGAGTCAGGGTTTATGAATCCACTGCCCAAATTACATTATACTGCTGCTGGCCATCTATCCATCCATCCATCCATCCATAACTGCTCATCCAACATAGGGTCATGGTAGAGCGTCAGATAGCACAGGGCATAATTCAGGAAGTCCCCCAGGATGCCAAATCCATCACACAAATAAACACACACAATCCCATGCCATGTTACTCACTGAACCAACGTCTCATATAAAATGCTTTGTAGTTTATTGATAGCCTGAACCGGCTGTTGTGCAGTCAGTCTTTGCTGAATCTTGTGTATCAGACAGGCGTTAGACAGGTAATACAAGCCAAATAGCTGTAGCACTCATCTAGATCATTATCGGAACTAATAATGTACAGCATGTCTCCCTAGTCGAAGTCGTGGACCTTTCTGTGTGAAGTCTTCGCTTACTAGGATATCAGTTTTATCAACGTCTTTTTACAGTAGATGCCTGTACTACAGCTCACCATGTTCTCAGCAGAATGAACCTACCGTGTTGAAAAGTTTAAATAACTTAATTAGAGTATGATTTTAGAGTTATTGTTTTATCTTTTAAGTCTCAGACATTTCTTTTAAAAGAGAGCAAACAACAATGCTTCATACTTACATGTAGACCAGGCCTTGTTAAATGTATGGTTTCTCTTTACTGTTGCCGTTTGGAAGAGCGTATGTTCATTTTGTGTATTGTTCCAATTGCAGCAGATCAGGAGAAGTAAACCACTCAGTAGCTGGAGATCAAAGCAGACGAGGAGGTCCTCTGCTTCAGAGCCTGACCATGTTCATTCTGCTTCTCCACATAGTTTGAAAGCCATGATGATAGAAACTCTGGCTGGGCTGAGAATGTGCCAAACTACGCAGCAACACAGAAGCATAAAATAGGTCAGCATGCATTTCCTAAGGTCCTGGGCTGGCAATTTCTAAAGCCCAGAGATATGGGGTGATGATTGACAATAATCTTCTCGGAAGGGAACCTAATCCTCTGTCCTCTGTTCAGTAAGACGGCAGTGTTTGTCTGTGATTGACGCCTGTCTGTGTTTGAAGCAGTTTATAGCCATGTCCTCTTTCATCTTGTCTTATGACAGAAGTGTGACTCTGATGACTTCTATTTGGAAAGAGTTTACTACCCATTTTGGGTGATAATGTATTTTTTTGGTAACTTTCTATGAATGCCATGTCTGAAAGAATCTCTAAACACATTCATAACACATTGCAATGCATGCATAAGGCATTATAAACATGGTTATATTTATAGAAAGGTACAACACATTATAGCCATGTTTATTATGCATTATGAATGATCTATGAAGCTCACATCTGTAATGTACTATAGATAACGTCATAATGCAGTACCTTATACTGACCATTGTAATGCACCATGAAAGTATCTATAGTGCATTATAGATTATAGCTTCATCGGAGCTTATGAAGTATTGTAATCAGCAATAGAAGATGCCGTACTGTTTCTTGAATTCTTATACAGACCATTATAATGCATTCTGAAGGTATCTATAGTGCATTATAGCTTTAAGTAGTGTCACCTTTTTCTGCAGCACACTATGTATATATATGTCCTCAGAAATACAAATCCTAGATAGTTATAGGCTTCTCTGGGACCAGACCAAGGCTGTGAGATGTGCTGCAGGTGTGGAGTGAGGTTGAACCGGTGACTCACAGTGGTGTGAGACATACGCACTGAAGAAGGTCAATAGTCTTTAGAGATCCTGAAGTCTGCTGTGCTGATCTTTTTTGGCACTCAGTTTACAACAATTTACTAAGTGGGATAAGACCTGAGACGCTCTGTCCAAATTCATTTAGGTAATGACATGTTTTTCTTTCCAGTATATTTATATCGTACGTCATGTGGGATGATTACTGTGAAATCACTTTCTCCAGATTTATTTAGTGTTTCCCGAACAATATATAATCCGATGCATACTCAACATTTTCTCGCACTCTTATACATAATTTTGAGGTATGAAATACCTCGTTTGCACTGAAAAGCCAGCACATGAAAAATAACACGCAAACTCCTTAATATAGTGCCGGATTGTGGACCTGGCAATCGCATTAGAACCATGTGATGACTTGGTATTGAAGGTGGTTATTATTTGACCACACACTCAACACGTAGCCTCACAGCCAAATGCAATCTTCGATGGTGTTAAGTGTTGTAACAAAAAGCAGTCCTTAGAAACGTATACTTACAAAGTAACTGTATATCCTGGATTCTAGACGGAATATTTTCCAAGACTATAAATTATATTTCTGTACTGCAGATTCCAGCATAAGTGGAGCCTGAACCAGAACTTTCCATCTTGATATAAACCCAAGAATATGCATAAAATGAAATTAATTAATGAGGCAATTAAGGATTGGGATAGACCATAACCTAAGGAAATGTCTGGGACCTGCAGAAGTGTCGTCTGTACGGAATTATTATTATTATTATTATTATTATTATTATTATTACTTCAAGGGCAGTTCCAGGTCCATTCGATTTCACATACATATCCCTTATAATATGGAATGCATTTCTAACGTGTGAAGTAATTTTGAGGATTTGCCTGTATTCAGAGCAGGAAGTTACATCAGAAGATATGAAAACTGACTCATTGATACTAAGCTTGTCCACACTGAGGCATTCTGCTCGTCAGCATGAGTCTAAATGCCACATCCATCCGGCTGGAGTTTCCCTTACGCATTTGTTTAAGTCCTAGAAATTAAGTAGAAGACTAATAAAAGTTTAACTCTTCACACACACAGACACATTTAAAAATGCCACTTAAATACCAGATTTGTGCATATACACCCACACACACACACACACACACACACACACACACACACACACACACACACACTGCTGTGCATGCTTAATACATACACATATTGTTAAATTAATGTAAAATGAAAAAAAAAAAATTTTTCATCATGGGTCATATATACATTGCACCAAAGCAGGAAAATAAATCATATTAAATATATAAAATATTTAACATGAAACCATTAAATATACATATTCAACAATCAGAAATCTTGTGTTCTTCTTGAAAACACAAAACGGATCATTCCCACTTTCATTTTTTAGGTTTACTTACTTGCTATTTCTTGCGTTGAGTCATTTTGCTGAAATTGCATTTGTGAAGTAGAGGTAAAGGGTCCTACAACGTACAATTTTCGAACAACAGCAAATGCACCGTTGATTGCTCGTTCGTTTAGAATAGTAAAAAGTCTTTTCACCTACCTTCACAGTGGCCAGCTCACCCTATTATATCTGCAGTTGCTTCTTTCTGAATAAAAAAAAAACATCTCACCTGATCTAGGGACATTTCTAGAAATTTTCAGCCCCATGAAGGTATATCAGACTGGGCAATCCAGTCCAGACCATTCCAGCTATTTTCCAAATTTTCTAGGCCCCCTGTCACTGTAGGGCTCTTGGAATCATCCTAATTTCCCCCTGCCTGCTACCATTTAACTTTTTAAGACAGTAAAAAAATAAAAATGAATGAGATTCAGCTGGGTTTATTGATCCATGAACTTCATTTCTCCTGCACTCTGACTGAGGTGAGAATCACAGTAGATGGTTCTGCTATCGACTAGTCCGTCCTGCGTGTCCCCAGCACCATCCGGAGAATCACAGTAGCTGCATTCTGTTATCGTCTACTTCATCCTGTGTGTCCCCAGAACCATCCAGAGAATCACAGTAGCTGTGTTCTGCTATCGACTACTTCCTCCTGCGTGTCCCCAGCACCATCCGGAGAATCACAGTAGCTGTGTTCTGCTATCGTCTACTTCATCCTGTGTGTCCCCAGAACCATCCAGAGAATCACAGTAGCTGTGTTCTGCTATCGACTACTTCCTCCTGCGTGTCCCCAGCACCATCCGGAGAATCACAGTAGCTGCGCTCTGCTATCGTCTACTTCGTCCTGCGTGTGCCCAGCACCATCCAGAGAATCACAGTAGCTGCGCTCTGCTATCGTCTACTTCGTCCTGCGTGTCTAGCATCATCCAGAGAATCACAGTAGCTGCGCTCTGCTATCGTGTACTTCCTCCTGCGTGTGCCCAGCACCATCCGGAGGCTCACAGTAGTTGCGTTCTGCTATCGGCTACTTTGTCTTGCGTGTGCCCAGCACCATCCGGAGAATCACAGTAGTTGCATTCTGCTATCGTCTACTTCGTCCTGCGTGTGCCCAGCACCATCCAGAGAATCACAGTAGCTGCGCTCTGCTATTGTGTACTTCCTCCTGCGTGTGCCCAGCACCATCCGGAGACTCACAGTAGTTGCGTTCTGCTATCGGCTACTTTGTCCTGCGTGTGCCCAGCACCATCCAGAGAATCACAGTAGTTGCATTCTGCTATCGTCTACTTCGTCCTGCGTGTGCCCAGCACCATCCGGAGAATCACAGTAGCTGCGCTCTGCTATCGTCTACTTCGTCCTGCGTGTGTCCAGCACCACCCTGCTTCCCCCGTTACCCAGGTATCACTGGGCTTTCGCCTTGTTGCTTTCTGCCGGCCTGCCTCTCGATATTCCCAGATGCCTCCTGCTTTTGGACAGCGATGCAGAGTTGTGGAAAGCATCAGAGGTTAGCGAGCCATGGAGACCCAGAGTTTCCTGACGAGCTAAAGTGGAACAGGCCAAAATCTAAGACGACAGACGAGTGACGTGGGCAAGTCGCATGGCAGATGAAGACGAGGAGAGCGAGGAACCACAGAATGGTTTGCCGTGGAGCTCTTCAAAAAGAGAAGGCGAAAGAGAGTTCGATGCCACCAGAGTAAGGCGGTGGCTGTGTACCTCTGACGCTCAGCCTCTCCATGAAGGTGCCTCCTCAGAGGGTAATGTCTTGGATTTTCAAGAGCTCCTTCCCTATCGACTTCATACAGAATGCAATTGAAACGCTTGCTGTGAAACTCGCTCAGGGCAATATGGTGGGCTTGATTTGTGGAGAATTACGCTTTTCTCTGTCTGTTCACCTCATTTTATATCCTGGCTCAAATATTCCTCTTGCATATCTGTGCAAAATGTGCAGTTTTATTTAAAGAAACCGCCCTTATTGAAAAGTAATGGGACACCAATGGGTTAAAGGTCATCTTATTATAGCAGTTCTGTCTGATTTTGAGTATTCATGATTTCCCTGTAACACAGTCGATTTTTGCCAGTCTGAAGATGAATAGCACTCTGTAATGTATGTTGCTTTTCTTCAGTTTCATTATAGCAGTTATCTGCAGAGAACCTTGCAGTTTCGGGGAGAAAGGAAACGGTATAAGAAATGCTACATTGCCATCGAGCATAAGGCAAGAAAACAGGAGGCATATCGGTTGAAGCCTCAACTGAGGGTTGTTAGTTCGAGTCCCTACTTTTGTATCCTTAAGAAAGGTTCTTAACCTGAATGCCTCACACTAAAAAAATACATTGGTGTGAAATAAACCCATGTCGCAAGGTGGTTAATAAACTAGATGCAAATGAATATTGCTTGGAAGCCAAAACTCTGTTGCTCACTTCCAGAGCACAGCGCAAGCCTTTGCGATGGGCAGCTGGGCTTCAACGCTGCCTCGGCTGGGCAGTGAGGGGGTTAAAACGGGGGCCGTGTGGTAAGCCGGAGCTAAAGCTGGTGTGCCTGTAGCCTGTAATCAGATATGCGCACATAGCCAGACCACTGCACAGAAAAATTAGCCTTTGAGGTTACCTTATTTATTTTGCCAGAGAAATGTCCTGGAGGCTTGTTGCGTGTCCTTGAGGCCTGTAAAGTTCTAAAAAAAAACTGAGGTGAAGCTCTGCGAAGGCGATGTTTTGCACAATGGGCACAAACTGTCTGTAGGGCGCAGACGATGGAGGGAACAGTTCAGAGAACATTGGACTTACAGTGCCATCTGCTGTTGGTTTCTGGTTGTGGAATGAAATGTATACATTATCTATCAAATTGTCTGTTTTGTTTTTTTTAAGTTTCTTTTGTTTAGTGATGCCTGTCATGTGCTGGTGTCTATGCCCTTCATCATACTGTTATGCTCTTAGGACATCCTTGTTGTTGGTCAATTTCCTCTAGGTACAGGCCCCAGAAGCTTTGTATTGAATATGTTGCTTGAAAATGGATGGATGGATGGATGGATGGATGGATGGATGGATGGACAATATTTAACAGTAAGAGGCCAGCTGCAGAGCAGCGCAGTCACATTGATTTTTTTCCTCCAAAGGTTAATCCAAGTGACTTGCTCTAGTGTAAATATTTTACTATTGTACTCTTTCTTACTAAGAACTTAAAATAGGCTTCCACTGACCTGTCCTCCCATGGAACAGGAAATGCATGCAAAATTACGCTGTGAAGAGAAGTAGGGGATTGCACTAGACTCCCCTATATGGTCTTATCAAAGCTGATTAGGCCAGGAGACTCATGTGCAATAGGAAGGAAGATTGTCCAAAGCTAAAAATCTCTGTGATGTTTATTGGCGTCAGGGTCAGCAGGACAGGACTGAGTACTGAGCCATGAAAAGACCTGTCAAGTTCCGGGTTTGATTTCTGTCTAGGCGTTAAGCGAGAAAGGAACACTTAACAATGTGACATTATGTTACACTGATTTATAATGAATGAAGTAATGGAAGCAATCAGCTTCATCACAGTGAACATCATCCTGACTACAGTCCGGAAGCCAGTCACTGGGCGGACTGACAGCGTAGCAGACAGATGGATGGACAATAACCACGGTCATTTCAGTTAGCAAAATGCAAGTGACCTAGGGGTTCGGGGAGGGGGGAGAGAGACATGATTATTGGGGGAGATTATACAACCCCCTCATCCCCCACCCCGTGATTTATATCCATGGTCCATTCATGGGAATCTACCCAAGCAGGGCAAATTCTTACCCTGTGATAATAAATGAGATATTCTACATATTCTGCAGCTCGTCTGTTAACAGGGCACAGCAAAGGGGATTATTCTGTGCAATATGTCGGGTCCAAATGGCTGCTGCTTTTGTACAGGTAGCCATGCGGAGAACGGCGCTGGTGTTTGGACCACGCTTGACCCGTGGTAGCTTAATTAAACATGAAATTGCTTCCAGCATTTAGACAGATCCTCGCAGTTTTAGACGATAACATCTAATATCTTCAGCAATCATACTGGATAAAACACTGTTGATGTTGAAATGACGGTATATAACCCAATGGTAATCTAAGGGGGTTGGCGCTCCCCTATGCGCGCGCGGATACAGGTTATTTGACTCCCTGCCTTTCAGGCTTTGTCGCCGGCAGAGGTTCCCCATTGCTCAATTCAGTCTAAGAGCCTTAGAGCAGAATGGCAGGGGGCAACTGTGGGGCAACGAAGATAAATGAGCAGAGCGGCAGAGACCAAAGGGCTCCTGTGCCCGGGAGAGTGTGTGATAGCGCCCAGCTAAGTCACATGACACGTAGGACCCGTGGGCGGTGTCACACAGCTTACATCATCAGTTTGGCGCGGCTGTAGTCGCCGGGACAGACCCGTGTAATGGTTAACGCGCCATGCGGAGTTAAGAGCGAAGCGTAATCGACGGTTACCAGGAGTCGTGCCGCTAATCTGCGCTGGCCTCCTCTGGAAGGTGGGGTAACCTGAGAGAAAGCAAAGCTTGCATTACTCCTCAATACGGAAAAAAACTGCGGGGAGGAGAAAAAAAATAAGCACTGACACGGAGCTAGTTGTAGCGTCTCGGAGGAGGTGGTGCGCTAATTCTGGTTGCTTAGCAGCACTCGGTACATAGTGAGGCAGGGAATGTTATTAGGTACAAGAGCTGCCTCGCGCTCACTTGAGGAAAGTGAAGGAACAAAACGATCGCTACAAAAGGAAAAATAAATTAAACAGCTCTGATAGGCGCGGCAAGTCATACCCGGGCACAATAAATTTTGCTCATTTCAAGTGTTCTGCGCTACAAATGGAAGCTAATTAACGTGTGGATTGCCTGGTAGAGAAACTACCTACACAATGACAGAGAGGCTCAAAGTGGCTGAGAATCAGAGTTTCATTTTCTACTTTGGTTAATTACGTCTTTGGACCCTACAATGTAAGACAGCTAACTGATAGTGTCTCTTGCCAAACTGGACCCACTAAGGAGAGTACCCTCAACCATCGTGTGGTTCTGCAATGTGGGGCATGACAGGTGAGGGCCGTTATTGATGTGTGTACACAACCCCTGTGCACACAATTATCCCCTAGGAACCAGGGAGTATGGAAGTGGTTTTCGTACCACGGACAGATTGCCAAGTCCTCTCTTTGTTCGCACCTATGGGCCATTTCATGTCGGTTTGTAGTCAGTCGTCTCAACAGAGGCAAAACTTCCTCCTAGCTACACCAGCAAATTAGGGAATCCCCTTTCCTGTGTCAGATTAGCTTCTGGTTAGGGTTACACATCATTGATTGTTGGGTTGAGTTTCGTTCCTTTGATTACATTCAATGAGCCAGGGCCATTTAAACCCTTTTAATAGCACTAATTCAATATAATGACCCACAAATTAATCATAAATTGCAGGGACTGAACAAGGTAAAATGGAAAGATTAAGAGGTATAGTATATCATTCACCCTTAAGATCTCTTTCTGTACGCACTGACCATTTCAGAGACAGACACCCAAGTCACACGATCATATATGATCGTATAGGTTTCCACGGTATTTTTATAATTCAAGTACTTATGTGTGAGGTTTCTTTCTAACACACGACACAGTCCCTTAAACAGGTGAAAAAAACACCGGGACAGAAATCCGTCTCTCTTTCATCACATTGGCTGACTTGACATGACTTGCATTTCATCAACGCCTTTATTAAAGAATCACATTAACTTCTGCTATGTGGATACGATCTTCATTCTGGGTGAAAAAAAAGTAGCGTAGTTCGTTTGCATGATGTCAAAATACATAGTAAAGTACTGTTTAAGAGTTGTGTTGATAATTAAATAAACACAGACATGGATATTTGATGATAAGTCTGCTATCACCTACGTATGTTAAATAAGAGGAGTGGTGAGTAAGATGGGGCAGGCGAAGTGGGAATTTCCCGGTGAGGGATCGATAAAGTGTCATCATTAATATTATTATTATCCGTTAAATATACACAGAAATCCCATATAATAACATTATTTTTTGTAAAACCAGCAGTGTTTTCCACCTGTACTTCGCTGTAGTGTTTTCGTTAAGTGCTAAGTGATCCACAAGGCAGCAATATGGCTTATGTAGAAGCAGAACGACTTCAGAATGATACAGAGAGTATCCTGATCCCTTCTCTGAAGCCCACGAGGGGAATTTTACACTGGCTGCTCTGACAGACAGCCTGGCCTGTCAGTAATTCAGACAGTGAAGTCTCAGGGCAGAACATGGGCTACTCGCACTTAGCGTTCATCCAAAGCTCCCGTCCCTACAGTAAAATTCCATGCCATGTTGCAGATAGTGTCCGTCGGTGTCATTAATGCTCTTCCGAAAATTACAGCCGGCTTGACCCTTGAAATAGTCGTACCAAAAAGCCCTTCTGCTGACTGTGCCTGGCTCCGCCTCGGAGCAATTAACCATGCTGCGTACACATGAATAAAGCAATACTGGAAATATCTGTCCATCCATCGATCATAGCTGCTTACCCAGTACTGGGTGGCCGTGAGCTCAGCGCCCCGCCCCACGAAACGCAGGGCAGGGACCCCCGCAGGCGGGCTGCTCAATGGACAGGATTAGGAAATATGGATGTCATTTTGTTCTTACTTACCCAGCGCACCATAATATCCTGTATTTTTTCTGGTTTTAAGAGTCCAGTTCAATAGGGACAATTTTGTTGAAAGATGAATCAATTTTTTTCCTGCATCTCTATTCCAGATCTCATTTAACAAAGATGGGGTGACAATCTACTGATTTCTCCTTCCTAATAATGAAATCCTGTAATGTTTTTATTGATGCAGTCAATGATGACCCTGATTATAATCTAGCAAATACTCAATTTAGGCATCTAACTTTCTACAATTGATATTATGTACTGCATTGTGTTCCTTTGTCATTTTTAACTTTGTCGTGTTTTAGCTACAGTTGCAAAATTATTATCTAAAGCCTTTACCAATCAGAACTAAACAGGACAGAAATGGGAATTGGAGCTGAACAGTAATGTAAATGGGACCCTTTATATTTAGAGAAAACATTTTTGCCGCAGTTTTAAATTAAATGACATACTTTATAATTATTATAACATGCATATAGTGATATATAAACTACTTTAACTTTCACCACTGTTGCCCAAAAGGATTATTTTTACATAAACAACTCATGAATAGTAGCTATGTGAAGAATTCACAATCATTGTCAGCATGCCTATAAGCTTTTCGGAATATGCAGAGGAGACTGCTTGTATGACAAACACTTCAGTACTCTGAAAACGCGAGCGTCTGTGGGCTCCTCGCATGCGATTACATTTTAGACATTATTAATTTCCCCTCGCACGCAGACACACCTGAGGAGTGCGCGATGGCCGGTTCCCTTGACAACCGCAGAATGGGATTATGATATCTGGACGCACACAATAAGGGAACCAGAGACAAGGTCTGTGATGGAAACTTCAGTGTTGATCCACAAGATCAAACACGCTGTGGAGGACAGGAAATAGAAACAGACCTAAATGGGACCGTAATTACCCCACCCGCTGAGCACATTAGGACCACAGAAATTGTAAATCAAGTTACCTACCATTACTTAAATTCAGCTTTCATGTATCATTGTGGGATTATACCTCTACGTACACTAAACATTCTACTTCTAAAATTACGTGAATATCGAAATAATTATATATATATTTTTCCTTTGAATAAATATAGTTGTAGACATTCAGTGCCATTATATATTTATATTATGCAGCTACACCTATTCCGCCTGTTACGCTTATACCTACCGTATGTGAGGCCTATGGGCATGAATCAGGAAGCAGGATTTCGGGGTTAGCAAGATAACTTGTTGGATTAAAGTAGTCCGGTCTAAAAGTAAGTGTTTGAAGATGACGTCAGTTTAAACTGGGATAGTTTAAATCCAACAAGTTATCTAGCTAACCAACAAATCTCGCTTTGTGAAACAGGCCACTGGTTTATGTGATACTTTGCATTGTATTGCAATGCAAAAGTTCTTCGGGATTTTTTTGTTATTTAAGTTGCCACCTGTCCCGGAAAAATAATATTCTTTCTCGAGACACGAACTGTCCCGGTTTTTTTGTGAAAATGAACATCTAATTTAGAATTTCGTAGTTTCAAATGAAACCTCACTTATTTTCCTTTTACCGCTGTTTGTTTTCTTCTTGGTCATGCTTATCTATCAAATCCTGTATCTGAAAATTGTTTAAAACTGGTATAAAAACAGCGACTATTGGATTGTCTGTTCTTTTATTTGATTGGTAGCATAAATACGAAGCTTAACTTGTTACCTAGCAACTGTGCGGACTGTCAGTCTGCTGCGCGCATCTATATCCACGTCAAAGAAAAAGCGAATTCATTGTACAACTCAGATGGGGCGAAAAGAGAAAACTTTTCTGAATAGATAAGACACAGCCAAAGACACATGGGGGATATTTTACAAAGCAGAATTTCCCAGTTAGCTGGATAACTTAAGCAAAACGTGAAAACTGACCAATAGAAGGAGAGATAAGCGACCATTTTATGGGACAATCCTTATACAGTATTTGGCTTATGATATCTGGCGAATGAAAAAGACTGCTTTGTGGAATACCCCCTCCCCGTTCTCCGCCACAGGTGGTTCGTATCCATCCAAATGTTCAGTTAAATATGAAAGAAAAGCAGGTTAATTGATCATTCTTTGAGTATAAAGCATTCAAAGAGGGACAGCAGGGACTTTTGCAGGCAGCAGAAAGGGATGAGAGATACACATGGAAATGAGGAGAGAAATGTCAGTGTTAGGTTGTCCAAATTCATTAAGTAAAAAGGTTGTTTATAATTTATTATGATGCGTATAATAATATGAGTATACCCTCGGACATATTAGGTAGGCAATGTGTATTTACTCATTAAAGCAAAAAAAATAAATAATTAAATCTAATGCCGAAAGGGACAACAGCAGACCAAGGAGCCCAGAGGGAGTGCAGCTGTGTCTGCATGCGTCAGGACAAATATACAGTGTAGGTAAGCACACATGTGACTATTGCATGTGTGTCCACCCCCCCACCGCCGGGCCAGATTCGGTTCCCCCAATGAGAAACTCCTTCCGACACCACTACTTACAGTATATGTCAGATAGCAGGGGTTTGTTAATAACGCGCCGTGCCTGAGCCGTCATGCGCTGACGTCTGGTTTGGCTGTGGGTGCACGGTCCCCTTGCTGGGCTCCTAAGAGGAGCAGGCCAGTCTTCACCATGAAATGGCAGCTCAGCCCGTAGGAAATGTAGACACTGACCAATATTCTTATACGAGAGCTACACGAACTGAGCAAATGCAGCTGCACTATAGTCTCCTGGACGAACAGCATTAGTTACCGAGCCTCTGTATGAAACCCTGTAGTCTGAGCCACGCTCAGTCAAGACGGGGCTGCTAATGAAATACAACTTTTCGCTTAATTACCGATGTCAAAATAATTAATTAAATTATAATTACTCGGCAGGAATCGTATAAATTCTACAGGAACCAGAAACCATAATAATCAATAATAATTATCTTGCTTAATGAGTCTGCGACGAAATTGTCTAGAGATTTTTGTTAATTGTAAAAAAAAATAGAATTACTTTAACAGGGAAGTGCGGGGGCTTAACGGGGGGTGTCGAAGTGTCTCACACAGGAAATCTGTGCAAAGTGTGTTTTGTGTTTCTGAAGAAAAATCTTCCATAACACTTATTTAGTACACGGTCGCAGTTTAAAATAACCTGAAAAGTAGACTGAGAATGAAACATCGGTGAGCCACAGAAGGGATAATTAAGATCTTAGATAGAAAAACATCATTAACATAATCAATGGAGATGAGGAGAAAATAAAACAGAAAATTGTTTCCATTTAAGTTGAAATGATCTTGCTTTAATTCAGGGGAAATGTAATTAAAATCCGACTATGGATTTATTTTTTTTCCGGGATGGTACCGTGAACAACAAATAAATAATGTTTAGCATTAATATTCACTGACAAAAATACTAAAAAATACTTCCGTGTGACGAGGTTTCCAGTAGCCTATAAACTAAAATAAATTCTAGAAAATTAGAAAAATACTTTTGAAAACACAATTCCTTTTTTTTATGGATTCCTGGATGATATATTTCACTAAAGAGTGAATTCATAAGACGATCAGATCAATTGCAGCGCAGTGTGTACCGTAACACTGGGGGTCCCGTCGGGGTGCTGATTCCGCTTTCCACGACCCCCGGCTGCTGCCCCATGGGTCACGGTGCCACCCTGACCCCATGGCATGAACTCAACCGTGCCACCGAAGGATGTGACTATAGAGCAAAACGTGATCCGAATCTGAGTTCCACTGCCCATGCCTTTCACCCAGTTTCCTACAGATCATTTATTGCAAAGGCGTATGGCAAGCTTTGAGTTTGGCCAAACCTTTGGATTGTATAATGACTGACACACATAAACAAAATCAGTGTAAATATTAAGTGATTTCTCCTTTGGGATCGTTTTGCTGTTAAACAATTTATGAATCAAGCAGAGCAATTATACGGCAAACAAGCCATCGAATGTGGATAGGGGAAGCGACCCCTCACAGGCCCTCTGGGTATCTCCTCTCATCAGCCAGTCACGGCGTCAGGAAGCTGATTTCCCCGGGGAGCGCGGCGTCGCGAATTTCTTAGGCGGTAGAAAATAAAATTAATAACGGCGCACGCAGAAGCCACCGGCGCATAACTCAGATCGCTGGCAGGCGGTGCGCTTTATCTACGGTGGGGGGATTCGCCGCCTTCAATTAGCGCGTGAAGGAAGGGGGCGGTGACGCAACGGCGACCCCGAAAGGGCCCGGTAAACACTGCTCCGGAACCCGTCACAGAAATAATTCTGCTGGAATCACCAGAGCCTGTTTTCTTTGTGTTGGTTCTCACTGTATTAAAACGTCCCTTTACCAAATGATCAGAGTGTGATATTTCAATCCTTTACTGGAATACCTTAAACGCCAGAGACAAAGAAGGAAATAGACAAAGGCCTCATGATTCTGTACTGGATAAATGATTGTAAGATGGATGGATGGATGGATGGAAAATAAAAGGCGACAGAGAAAGCCAGGGTTGGATTCCAACCCACAGCCTTGCAGGTGAGATAACATGCTCAGTTTCCCTAGAAACACATGTATTCAAACTGTTTTTAAGTAAACTGCCATTTTCCTATCAGCTTGAAGCTTATTTTTCTTTGTACTATTTAAGTTAATCAAAGTCCAGCGTTTTGATGTGTGCCTTTTGAACAAAGAGCGGCCTACGGATGTACCTGTCCTGAATGGTATGGAAATCAGAAAGTGCTTCAAAAAGCGTGACTTCAGACTGTTTGACATGGTGTCTGAATTGGTGCTAGAATATGAACGAACCAACAAACCTTGGTTGTACAAAGATGTGCGACAGGCAAATTAAAGGTATGCATCTGCATCCCTAGCTAGATGGCATGAGGCTCACTAAGTGCAAATATGGAGCGGAAATCTGCCACATGTTGGATTAATAATACATCTCGCTTTATTAGCACCGAAAGGCTAAGAAAGATTGGGAAATGAAATATGAGTTAATAAATATATCATGAATTGGAGGAATGTGCTGTATAAAATTCTTCTTGAAGCTGAAGTTTTGTGATTTTTAAAAATGATTTAAATTTTTTTTACTTTCTCACTTTTAATTTGTGGAAAGTGAAAATATGTGGCATTTTGTCATGAAGGCATCCTGATATGCAGTGTGGTCTGCATGCACTCAAGAAAACATATATTGACTATGCAGTGGTGGCTCAGTGAATAGTGCTGTGTACTCATTCCACTCAGGGCGAGCTTTTGGATTTTACCTCTGCTGTGTGTGTGTGTGTGTGTGTGTGTGTGTGTGTGTGTGTGTGTGTGTGTGTGTGTGTGTGTGTGTGTGGTGGAGGGGGGCATGTACACTTATATGGATAAAAGTATTGGGACACCAGGCCATTACACCCACAAGAACTTTTATGACATCTCATTCTAAATCCATCAATATGGAATTGGTCCCCCCCCCCCTTAGCAGCTATAACAGCTACCACTCTTCTGGGAAGCCTTTCCACAAGATTTTGGAGTGTATCTGTAGGAATTTCTGCCGCTTCATCCAGAAGAGGATATGTGAGGTCAGGCACTGATGTTGGACATGAAGGCCTGGCTCACAATCTCCATTCGAGTTCCAAAGGTGTTTGATGGAGCTGAGGTCTGTGTTGGCAAGTCAGATTCTTCCACACTAAACGCACCCAACCATGTCATTATGGACCTTCCTTTGTGCACTGGGGCACAGTTGTGCTGGAACAGAAAAGGGCCTTCCTTCCCCAAACTGGCCCCACAAAGTTAGAAGCACAGAATTGTCCAAAATGTCTTGGTATGCTGAAGCATTAAGAGTTCCCTTTTCTGGAACTAAGGGGCCAAGCCCAACCCCTGAAAAACAACCCCATACCATTATTTCTCCTCCACCAAACTTTAAAGTTGCCACAATGCGGTCAGACAGGTAACGTTCTCCTGGCAACCGCCAAACCCAGACTCATCCGTCTGACTGCCAGACAGAGAGGCATAATTCATCACTTCACAGAACAGGTTTCCACTGCTCCAAAGTTCAGTGGCCGCGTGCTTTACACCACTCCATCCTACGATTGGCATTGTGCTTGGTGATGTAAGGCTTGCATGCAGCTTCTCAGCGATAGAAGCCCATTCCATGAAGCTCCCGGTGCACAGTTACTGTGCTGGAGTTAATGCTAGAGGAAGATTGGAACTTGTTGTTATTGAGTCAACAGAGCGTTGGCGCCTGTAACGTACTATGCGCCTCGGTACTTGGCACCCTGCTCTGGTCCTTTATATGGCTTTACCACTTCGTGGCTGAGTTGCTGTTGTATCCAATTGCTTCAACTTTACAATAATATCACTTACAGTCGACCATGGAATATCTAGCCGGGAAGACATTTCACGTATTGTCTTATTGTAATAGTGACATCCTATGACAATATCATGCTTGAATTCACCGAGCTCTTCAGAATTAACCATTCTTTTACCAATGTTTGTATATCTGACTGCATGGCTAGGTGCTTGATTTTTTATACTTGTGGCAATGGGTCCGAATGAAACTCCTGAATTCAGTAATAATGAGATGCGTCCCAATACTTTTGTCTATATGCTGTATATATTCCATTGTGTGGACCATATGTTTCCACAATGTGATAAAAAAAACCTGGCGTTTTGATCTTGTGGGTGACATTTTTTCATTCCCCACACAGGGAAACTCAGTTTTGTAAAATTTTGTGACTGCAATCAAAAAATAAAAATGGCAAAAGTCTTGTATTTTGTTTGGTTACTTATGGTTAAGGTTAGGGCTGGGTGGGGGTTATCATAGATGGGATTAGAGTTATGTCTATATGAATTGTATGTCTGTCTGTGTCTTTGTGTGTGTGTGTGTGTGTGTGTGTGTGTGTGTGTGTGTGTGTGTGTAGAGTGTGCATGTTCTTTCCTGCCTCACGTGGGGTTTCCGCCTACAATCCAATGACATACAGGCGAATTGGCATCTCTAATTCGCCTGCAGCGTTCCGGCGATGGACCGATATCCTGTCCAAGGTGTAGCCCTTCTGCTCACTCATGCTGCGTGGATTAGGGTCCAGACCCCTCTGTGATGCTGTCCAGGATAAGTGGTTGCAAGATGGATAGATAAATGTATGTCTTGTGCCAACCAGGAACCAGCCACTCTTCCATTCCTCAAAGACTCTTTCTTTTCTATAAATGTCCTTCCACTTTTCTTAAATATGAGGGGCCAGTTTCATTATATAACCATGTTGATGTCTAAATGAGTCAGCAGTTTGGTCTTGGATCTGAAGTCCAATTAGGCTAAAAGCTTTACTGGCTACTTTTAAACTTTCTTTTATCAATAACATCCATGATTCCAAACCCTCTAATACTCAACAAGGGAAGAAACTTCTAGCTAATTAAAAATGTCCCTAATCTTTGAACCCTGATAAGATAAATGGGTCATTTCAGTCAGAATCTTATTTCACACCTTTTGTAGCAGCAACGAAGGATTCATTTCACATACTTTGTAAACAAGGCCAAGTGGACATTTGTTTCCTTGGGAATGGAGCGGAAGAGTGCAATTAGAGCTGGCCGTTCAAGGTATTCAGTAGGTGTCTCTTTGCATAGACAGACCCTAATTACCATTTGCTGCTTGTGTCCCCCATAGGCTATGGGCATGCAGCCCCAGGCACGGACGCTGGGAAGGCTTTCTGCATGTTCTACGCAGTCCTGGGCATCCCACTGACACTGGTGATGTTCCAGAGCCTGGGTGAGCGCATGAACACCTTCGTCAAGTACCTCCTGAAGCGCATCAAGAAGTGCTGCGGCATGCGGATCACGGACGTTTCCATGGAGAACATGGTGACAGTGGGCTTCTTCTCCTGCATGGGCACGCTGTGCATTGGGGCCGCCGCCTTCTCCCATTACGAGGACTGGAGCTTCTTCCAGTCGTATTACTACTGTTTTATCACATTGACTACCATAGGATTTGGGGACTTTGTGGCTCTTCAGAAGAACCGGGCCCTGCAGAGGAAGCCCCTATACGTGGCCTTCAGCTTCATGTACATCCTTGTGGGCCTGACGGTCATCGGGGCCTTCTTGAACCTGGTGGTCCTTCGCTTCCTGACCATGAACAGTGAGGACGAGCGGCGGGACGCAGAGGAGCGAGCCTCGCTGGCGGGCAACCGCAACAGCATGATCATTCACATCCAGGAGGACTCCCAGCACGGAAGGCAGCGCTACAAGGGCGACGTGACGGACCTGCAGTCCGTCTGCTCATGCATGTGCTACCGCTCGCACGAGTTCACCAGCCGCGTCGTCTCCCAGCAGAACTCCTTCAGCTCCCAGCTGAACCCCCAATACTTTCACTCGGTCTCCTACAAGATCGAGGAGATCTCCCCCAGCACCTTGAAGAACAGCTTCTTCCCATCTCCCGTCAGCTCGGTCTCTCCCGGCCTCCATAGCTTCACAGACAATCACCGGCTAATGAAAAGGCGGAAATCGATTTGAGCCTACAATAACGTTTAGCTTTTCGATTTATAACTTAGATTCCAAATGCTGCTCCCACCAAATGTCGTTTTAGCACTTTTTTTTGGGTTCAAATACTCACACACATTAATGCGCACATGGAAATAAGGACACACCAACACGTTTGGTTTGCATCACTCACGGCTGAGGGATGCAAAGCATGACGCATGGATATATAAACGTCTTTTTCGTTTTATTTTCCTTCCAGACTATTAAAAAAAAAAAAAATCATACCTTATTATCTTACACATGCAACACATTAACCCTCCCACTTTGGACGGGTTCGAGTAATACCGTGTCATACCCACTTCTGCATCCTAAAGCTTCAGTTAAAGGATGGGTGGAGAGAAATATTTTCGAAATGTATATGTCTGTCTTACCAAGACTTGAATTGATCGCAGCTGTGCGATTCCAGTGCCACAGTAGAGACAGAAATAATTTTAAAATGACTTTAAAGCATCAAGTATTATTTTCTATAAGCAATTATATTTAGAAACAGGAGACTGGATTCTTTTACATCGATGTAATCATGCCAAAATACTAGCCAACCAGAGCATGTGCATTAAATGTCAAAAAATGGGTGTGCGATGGATATTAGAATTTATTTCAATTTATTTTTCATTTTTTTAAAAGGAGATTTAATATATGGTATATGTATCTGTACATATGGTTTTTCCAGATCGTGTAAAAAGGGCAAAGGGGAAGCGTAAGTTTTTTTAAAGCTTGCCAGTTGTTGGATGCATGTACTTTATATAATTGGTTTGCTTACTGGGAAAGAGGGAAAAAAAGAATAGAAATCTAGCAGTTGAATTAAAAGTTAAAAGCAAATAACCTTGGAATGTTTTTTTTAGAGAAATATCTTGTTTTATTCTCTTTTTATTTCCCACTTTATATAATTTCGATAACTAAGGCTAGACAAAACTGTATCGCATCTTTGCTTTCTTGGCTGTTGATTAAAATGTCTTATTTGTTAAAGAGACGAAAGACGTGAAATGGGTTATTGTAATATTTGCTCTCAGGTTTAGGATGGATGGAACTCTTTTTGCTTTCTAACACTGGAGCGACGGTATCTGGCGTTTTTGAATATTAATGCTGAGCTCTCCCGTCTGCATGACATAGACATATCAATCTTTTTGTTTCTTTAAAAGGTAAATGTAAACATTTTCTCAGGAAAAGCTCATTTGAGATGCATCATCTTGTTATGCGAGGTTTCCTGCCAGATCAAGTGTGTTTTGGCTAGCTGTATACCACAGTGCTGCCCTCGGTGCGAGTGACTGCAGAGCTGCCGAGGGCTGGAATACTTTATGAGCAATTCTGTAAGAAGGTTAGTAGCAAAGGCAGGAATCCATGCATTAAATGGCCACGCCTACTATTCAGCCTGATGTCAAGGATGGGAAGATAAAAACAATGGTGTGTCAAGGAACGATCGAGGGAAAAAGTCATTTCTAAAACCACAAATCACAGACCTCCTTCTCCTCCTCCATTCCTTGGGCTGTTAAGGCTGCCGTTGTAAATAATAACACTGTAATTACTGTGTGATACCTTAATACTCTCCGGAAAAGCAGAACGGTGCTAAGCCAAATGGATGATGTCATTCTCATAGCGTTTCTGAGCCCTCATAGGTTCATTTGACACACTAGTTGTTGTTTTCTTTCCTTTTTTAACATGAATGTGTTCGCCGAGTTCGCGTCAGGGTAGCACTGTTTAGTACCATTGTTTTTCCTCTCACCATGTGGATCGTTATATAAGGGAGACCCATCCTGTATTTTCCACTATATGTAAGAAACCTGACTGCTATCGATGTGACTGCCATACTACCACCATTCTGCTTCTCTGGAGTTTAACCCCTGTGTCTGGCCAGCTGCATATGAACTTTGGCCACAAGGGTTCAAACACAATTGTCCTCAGTGGAATGACTCTTCCAACTGGCTATTCGTTATGATAATCTTATGATGTGATTTTCTACGAAAGGCTTGGATGTGCATGGTATACATTCCAGGGATGACAAAATGCTGTGGGAAACTTATAAAATAAACATAGATATTTATTTTGGGCTTGTAACATGTAAGTTAATTTCTGAATGATTCTGACTCACAGTTTGAAAATGATACTCATTAAGGTCTTACTTTACAACTGAGCAATCCCACCCCCTCAAATTATTGAACAAGCTTATATTTTATTAAGGTAGAGGTAAATGTAATATACGGATCTAAATAAAAGATTTTATAAATAATATATAGTATTATAGGACATTATCCACTATAATTTAGAAAGTGCAAAATGAATTTGCTTTTTCATTTTTCTATTTCCTTTCATGTATGATTTACACATCTGCCGCCATCTGCTCTGGTGCCATTCAGTTTATCAGGTCATATATTTTGATACTGTGTCTAGAAATGGTGTTATATTTATCTCAAAGAGCAAAACTGTAGTTAAAATTAGCTAAACTCAGAGCCCATGCGCCAACACCAGCACGGTCCCATGTGCAGTCCAGGCTAATTTATATAATTCCTCTCTATATTTTATAACCAATCAGGACTCAGAATAACTGATAGAAATTCCAGTTCTTGGGAAAACCTTTTTTAAACTCTTTTTGATGCAATCTCTGCAGCGTTCTAATAGCAAAAATTAAGGTGTCTTTATTTTCCATTTCAACCTTCAATGTATGAATAACACACATAGTGACTGCAGTTACAGTGACTACAGAATTGCTCATAAACTTTGGATCCTTGATAAATGTTCAGCAGTGCAGAGTTTTTTTTTTTTTTCCTGGGAATTTGGGTTGTATCCGATTAATTTTATGCTGTCTGTGCAATTTGTTAAGCAATGTGAAAGCATTCAGAAAGAAAATATGTATGCATCTTTCAGCTGGCCCATGTGGAAAGAGGATGCTGTGGCCTTGATGGAAACCTACAACAGGGCGTTGATCTGTAGCTGCGGACTGGGACCTCCACTCCCTCAGCGTCACAGGAAGGAGGGAGGTGGCTCCGTACCAACAGACGGGCGCCCATGGGATGTTTGGTTGTGACTCTGTGATGTGGGCCAACAGTAATCATCAAACGTGACAACAGAAGTTCACTGGGATTTTCGCCATCCAAAATCAGAATTTTAAGAATTAACCACTGTGGTCCAAGCTTGATTCTTGTATGTGGAGTGTCTCACCTCCTTCAGTTCTTCTTTAGTCCTATTTATTTGTTTTTCTTAATGTGCTACAAAGCAGCTACGTGCATGAACTGAAACCTGTTTTTTTTTTTTTTTTTTTTGGAACGCTTGGATAACGAGGGTTATGAATATTTCAATATGAACATTTCAGTTTCCCCTGTCTTTGTTCTGCCTCTGAGCAAATGTAATCGAGACAGGATCTGCAGGTGTACGGTAGTTTTTATAACCAGTAGCTTTGAGAAATTCCGTCGATAAAGGTCGACTCCTGGGACACAAGCTGCGGTGGGGAAAACTGCATCACTTCTTGTTTGTTCAAATTAAAACCCAAATTGTACTTAAAAACAGGTAACTGACCTTTGGATTTATTTTGTTATTAATTTTCCTTCTTGTATTGCTTTAAACATTGTCTCAGTATCACCCCAAAATCTTTGAAACAAGAAGTTTAAGACGTTTATATTAGCACCACAAAGAACTGTAAATTATGTTATCCCTAACTAGACATAATATCACATATATTCATAGATAATACACATATATAATTATATATCATTAGCAAGTAGAAGTAAAGTAAAATTGAGAAAATTGAGGAAAACAAATACAATGTTACGATACAATATATGAACACTGATCGAGTGCAAACCTTACGACTTATTTGCATTATAGTTAAAAAATGATGTTCATATTCTAGAAAATCTATGCATTCAATTAAATATTACTATACGGTGTTTGAAAAGAAGACTCACTGTTAAGGGTTAAGCCTTTATCATTATATCAACCAAGAGTCGGTCATTGCGGATTTTTATTTTCAAAGGAGGGAATTCATGCCGGGACATTTAAGAACTTAATGACATGGTCACTCAGGTAAATTGTAATTGGTTCATTCGTATAACTGATGTGCTGAAAAGAAGCAAAAGTTATTATTACCAAAGTTGCTGTAGTATGTGATGCTGGTGCTGAGGGATGAAATTAGAGAGTAAAGAAGGTTAATTATGAATGTGATTGACCTGATTTTCTTAAGACAGTAGAAACAGAGCTGTTGTTATCGTAGCCCTTGTGTGGAGGAGGCGCTGAGGAGCTGACTCCTAGGGTGACTCCTCGGGTGACTCCTCAGGTGACTCCTCGAGTGACTCCTCGGGTGACTCCTCGAGTGACTCCTCGGGTGACTCCTCAAGTGAGTCCTCGGGTGACTCCTCGGGTGACTCCTCAAGTGAGTCCTCGGGTGACTCCTCGGGTGACTCCTCAAGTGAGTCCTCGGGTGACTCCTCAAGTGAGTCCTCGGGTGACTCCTCAAGTGAGTCCTCAGGTGACTCCTCGGGTGAGCACATACCACCAAACCTGAGGCTTTTGTTAACTCTCAGTTTTGACCTGTTGTCACAAAACGGACTGTCAACAGGACGCAACAAGTGCTCAATAGTTTGGGGGCTTTAAACAGACGATGTCTCATTGTCTGCCTTCTGCTCATGTGCTCTGCTGTAATAACATCTGCCAGAAACCACAACTTAATAGATTTAAGCTTGATAATATAATTTGTTCAATATCCTTAAAATGCCAATAATTTAAATTATTTTTTAAGTATTTGATAAAAAACAGTTTTGCTTCTTTTAACTTACACTGCTAGTATAGACTTTTATTAATAATAGAACTTTATAAAACTCACACTCATTTGCATTCTTTTATTTAGCAGGTGCTTTTATCAAAAGTGACCTACAACTGAGAAAGCAGGGGCAGCCAGTTCCTGGAGCAGTTGGGGGTTAAGGGCCTCGCTCAGGGGCACAACGGGTGAAGTCTCACTGCTGACCATGGGCCATGAGCTGGTGATCTCGTGTTCGTGAACCCTGCTTCCTAATCTGCTCATCCGCACACACCCCCCCAGGACTGAAGCCTTCTCCAAACATCCAAGCTTACAAAACATGTACTGGGAAGTTGTTATGAAAACAGATTTCTCACAGCGCAGTGCTTTCACAGCTCGTACTTAGTGTGTTATTGGCTACAACAATAATGTATTTTTATGAAGTGTACACCACTGCTAAGCTAACGCGCAAACACAGACTTCTGGATTTAAGGAATTCTCCACCCTAATTAACCTGAATAAGAACATGCGTGAAGCAGGTACTTTGCCCTAAAAAATAAATAGTTAATCCTGGCATGTCAGCACCGAAGAAATCAATTCATGTGTATCAATCAATTGACCTATAGGGCAGGTTCATATTCAAAAAGGTGCTGTGTGAGAGAGGACAATACGGCTGAACATCCGTGGCCGATCCGCGGACGTTTTACACACAATATGCACACAAGACCTGCCCTGTACAGGTCTGAGAGCTGCCAGTCTCATCGAACATTTACTGACAAACCGAAATCGACGCGTACATACGGTGAGAGTATCCTCCGGGCTACTGCACAGTACGTGGGGATAAAAAAAAAAACGCCACGACGAGGTTTGTTAAATTCTCTTTTTGTGTCTAAAAAGATAACTGACTCCCCCCCCGATCGTCTTTGCGGCGCAACACATAGCCATGAAGGGGGCATGACGCACAGCCGCAGGCTACAAAGTGGAAGGCAGAGCTCGGGGAGCGGGACAACGGCAGGGCGGCTTTTTACTGCCGCGGCACGTCTGCGTTTCACAAGCCCCCAGGAAAAAAAGCAGAAAATCTTTGAAGTGATGTGTGCATTTGGAGCATTCAGAACTACAACCTGATGCGTGGGGGGTGGGAGGATGGGAGGTAGGTACATGCCTCTCAGCATGCTAATAAGTAATTATGGTACATGCAAAATGATCTCCAAATGATCGAGGACACCAGCGCCCAGGGATTGCACAGTAGTAATTAAGTGTAATTACTGCTAGCCTAAAATGTATATGAGATAAAATGGTCCCAGCACACTTTGTGGGCCTTGTAAATATCATTTTTGAGCATGTAATGCATTTATTACTGCTCACTAATGAAGCGTGCAGCTGTGGTGGGAAGAGAAGTTTGCACGATCCAAACCCAGTTCAAGCTCCTTAAAGTGAAGGATTATGGGTTTTATGGTGTGAATGTTTAGAGCCTCTGGCTGTATTGTCAGTATTTCCAATTTAGCCCCGTAACAGTTACCACCAGCAAACAGTAAAGAAAGTATTGCATTTTAATTCCTCTGAATATATTTGTATTCTGAAAAGGAAAAAAATAGTTTTTTTTTTTAATATAAATGATAGCTGGATGTAAATTAATGCTTGGTATCCCAACGAAATAATTTGGCTCTGTATTCAGCGGGGAAAGTATTGAAGCTTACTTATCACCCCATCGGCTGCTAACGTCTTCGTTGGATCGTGGCGCCTTCGTTTTTTTTTTGCTGCAAAGAGACAAAAACGAGGGATTGGAACCTAGTGCAGGAATGCCAAAGGTCTGAACTATACAAATGACTTTTTCATTCCTTGATGAGAGAACCACTGCAGAAATAAAGCACAAAAGCATTTTAATCATACAACAATCAACACTTTATTTTTGATTTATTTTATTAAAACACTTTTTCTTTGGCAATAGCCCTGACCATAATGGATTCCATAATCAATCAATGTAATAAACGATTGACTTAAATTTTTGTCTTCAGACCCTAAGATGGTAATGGCTCATGTTCTCGGCTTGAGCTAGAAGATGAAAGCTCTGCTTGGGCCCTATTTGTTTCCATTAGGGCTGAGCCCTGCGTTTCGAGTGTTGGCTTTGATCTTTCCGCATGAGGCACTGGTGAATGGATAGAATCTCATTACTGTACATTTGTCAGTACCATCCACGGCGTAAACCATTTTTTTGTTGCTAAGAAGAGAGATTTCTGCGTTTCACCCCCCCCCCTTGCAAAAAAAATTGAGAGAACAGTTATTAATACATGTCGTGTGCCAGACTAGCTTAACTTTAAAATGCAAAAATCAAATCAGCTATGATAAAAATAATTGTTTACGCTGATGGCAGCCCGTGTGTCTGGCAGTCTTGGCTAATCTCAACTCATATCAATCCCTAATTGCAGGAGAACTTGTGCCAGATGGTGTATAAATGAGCAGCGGTGAAGATGATGAAATCCTCTCTACGTTTAATTAATGCAGAAAGGTTGCGATGGCGCATGCATGCTATACGCGGTGAAGCCACTTAGCGTAAAATTGGTAAACAGCAGTCAACAATGGCAAAGATGTGAGTGTGCAGGGTATCTATATGTGCATGTCAGTGACAGTGAAATGCCAAGGGCCGAGGCAACTGGTGCAAGGAGCCGCTGATTGTAGGCAGGGATTCGCAGCACAGTAGCAGAACACAGCTGACTCTTGAGGGTTGTAAAGGATGACTCACTGACATATGCCCACTCTACTGGACTCTTGGTTGATTTAGCAGTTAAATTAGTAATGGCTATGGGAATTAATGTACATTAGACAATGAACCTTTGGTACCATCCAACCAGGCCCGGGAAAGACCTCATTTGCTGTCAGTGGTGCCCCCACCTGTACGCCAAATACTCTAATAATAGTACAAGATGAGGAGCGCAGCTGCTTTTTAAGGGTCACATTGGGCTTGTTTTCCTGGAGAATCGCAGCAGGATAACGGCAAACGTGGCCCACAGACATCCTACACCCAGCGAAAAGCATAACCAAAACCATCTATTCCCGAATGATTTTGAGTTTAAGTTCTGAAATATTTCGACATTAGGCAATATCCAAAATATTAATACGTTATTTTCAAAATCCATTGCCATTAAAACCTTCGGTGATGACCTGTTGGGTCTTTAAGACAGTACACACACCGCACACTCTTCTTTCATACCAGGTCTTCTGGTACCTCCAGCTTATGCAGTACCTTGAGACCATTGGCTTATTCTGCCCTTGGTGGTGGGCCATCCCACTTGTGAAAGGCTTACTGACTTCCAACACTCCCAAACTGCACAGTTTGATTGTGCAGGACCTTAATAGTAACACGAATATCACTGTAATACACAAATAATACGATCCCGTCAAACAAGCTAGACAGCTTTGGGTTCTATTACCAAACTTCTGCTCTCCTCCCTCTTGCTCTCTAAAGAGGAGCCTGTTGTTTTTTTCCTCAATTGCTGACTGCATCCCAGCCGCATCGAAGATGCTGGTGATTCTTGCACTATTGCTAATACCTAATGCCTATATGTGAAGTTTCATCTACTGCTCTTGACTATATCGTGGCGGTACAGTAATTGTGAGATTGCCACATGCTATCTCAAATGGCTGTTTTACTCCTAAATGTGAATTGGCTATAGTTAAGAGGATTTCCCTCGTTTAGCTTTCTTTAGTTCTGATGGCTTCTCGGTGAGAGTTATGTACCCTGTCAGGTGTGAATGCTAAGTGAGAATGGCCTCCGTTCTTCCCCTCCTACACCGACTGCTTGTCGTAACACCACAGGTAACGCAGATCAGTAAACAGTGATCATCTGTAATTAATGGTCCTTCTTTGCAGGCACCTGGGGCAGGGTGGGCTCTCACGGGTCTCTGTGTCCCGGGGAGTGGCCCCAGAAGGACTGAGCAGTGTTCCTTCTGGGTATGAACGCGGCGGGCAGTGCACTCGCAGATGGCCACCGCGTACGGCGTGGCGCGCGAGATCAATGGCTCCTGCTGTCGCCGTTATGGTTCCTAATGCTAATGGTTATCGGCCTGATGGGTAGAACTGGGGGCTGATGGCTGCGAACCAGGCTCGGGGCTTAAAGACAGCTTTCAGTGCGAGGAGGACGTGGTCTGTGCTGACAGCCATACGAAGGATGAGTGGGGGAAAATTGAGCAAGGAAAAGTAAGGGAGAGGAGCCACTTTGCAGCTGTTGCCTCCCAACGAGCATTCAGTGGGTGTGAAACAGCCCCTGCTCGTCCCTCCACGCACCCCAGTAATTATGCTGTCAGGCCTGGACGTCAGGGTCCTGCAGAGGGGACACCATAAGAACAGTGGTGGAGGTAACGCTGACTATTCTCAGCATTAAGCCTGTAATTTTTTCGCGTCGCAAATGATCACGTTGGCCGAGTCAGTTGATGGAGAGGATTGGTTCTTTGCTGTATGAAAAAGCCTTTTAATAAACAGGTGCCGGAACGGACCCCGTTCTGCGAAACGTCGGCAAGCTCGTTGAAATCACCGCCGTTGTATTCGCATGGGGAGTATTACGTGTGAAGTTTAACTCCATCATTGTCTCAGCAGGGCTAGCATGATTGTTGCTATGGTATCGGAGCTGTAGTGGGGATGTGGGTCAAGCAAACATCGAAGTAGGATTCGCGAGGAGCACAGTCAATGTATTTATAATCGTGTTAAAAACCTAGAAAGTGTGATGTGCAACGCAGTTTGAGAAACTTTAGGCATTTTTTTTGCAAGCCCTCTATGTCCTGCAAATGTCATATAACAGAGCAGCTTTGGGACAGTTGGAATCGTTGCCGTGCATCTATGCCAACAGCCCGTATCAAAGATGGCGTTGGGCACTGTCAACATCTGTTGGAGCTCAGCAAAAAAGTGCCTTAATTCCGCTAACCTGGTTGTGTGGTTGATGTCATGCCAGGTTCTGCTGCAATCCGGGTGGGCCGGATCTTGTGACTTCCGCCAGGTCCTGTGAGTGTCGCTTTTATGTTCCTCATCCCATCGGGCCGCGGCACCACAGTCATTATTTAAGTGACAGACCAGAGGCGATGGACCGTGGAGAAGCATAACGAAGCCCCAATTTTTCACGCCCCGTCTGACTCTGCCTCTGCCGGCAAAGGCGGGATTTTACACAAGCATTCATTCTTTGTTTGTGATGCGACTACATCTGCTAAGATTTCGGACCTGTATCTGTGGAAATGCTTTCTTGATTCCCAGAAGAATGATGGAAATGCTACTCTTAGTTCTGAAGTACAGCGTACTTATGCTCATGAATAATTTGTGCAGTGCCCCGGGGCAAATGGGAACAATTCCATAAATAAATATGAATAAAAGGCCAAACGACTAAAGAATGGTGTGTGGAAGAATCTGTAACCTGGATGCTCTGAAAATAAATACATTTCTGAGAACAGATTTACGTGAAATATTATCTGCTTCACTTGCATGTCCCTCTGGAGAAAAATGTCTACTAAATACATTAATGTAAATGAAATTCTCAGCAGTAAATTCTTAATATTTAAATACGGCAGTTCTTTAAACGCCTGACATGTCTACAATATGTTTGTTCAGTATTCTCTTTACGTTTAGTATTTGCAATACATGAAAAATGAGCAGTTGGTAAGATCTCAAAAGCCACGGCCGTTTTATTAGTGGCCTTTGTCGCCATCTAGTGGTAAATAAGAATCGCATGTCGACTTCGGTCTTGAGATCATCAAACCACGAAAACAAAAAATAAAGGTGAAAAACCCTTTATATAACCGTCTTTAAAATCACGGGAAAGATCTAAAAGAACCCAATACTGCTAAGGACTATGAGTTATTCCAGGATTTAAACTGAGCAGAGATCACCCTACTTGCACACTGACCCCAATCTCTCTAATGATCTTACCTACTGGTATGGCCTTAAGCCTGTTCCTCTTACAGTGTCGCACTGCAAGTCTACATCGGGCAGCCAGAAAGAGAGAGTGGCTAACAATTTCGCTCCTTTCATCCACCGGCAAATGATTCGGCAAAATCAACCCTGTGAGATGCCCTCAAAACTGGTAAGAGCTGATAGTACTTGGATGACTTTCTAGCATTTGTACTTTTCTGGTATTTACAACACATAAAAAAGCTTATTTTTGAAGTTACGTAATTAATTACAGTAGATCATGCACGAGAACTTCCTACGATATTTTAGTTTTCATTATGAGAGTTTCCATTATAAATGCAATTATATGTGATTATTCGCTTGAAAGGTCTTTTAATGTTAAAATAAAAAGACTCTGACTAAGATTTAAATGTAGTATGGTTCTGGGCATTGATAAAAAATTGCAAACAAAATTGCCATTTTATTTTAGTATTTATTTATTTTTTAAAAAGCAAGTGAATTATAGAGAACTCTGCTCTCCAGTGACTTATGACCGTAGAAAAATGTAAAATGTAGGTTTACGAAATTTCTTGATTTTGTATTTATTTATTTTTTGCATAAAAAAAGTAGTCACAGTCCATTCTGAGTTGACAGGTACAGTGTGAAATTTGGGTACATGGATCTTGTGGGTTTAAACTCTGAAAAAGTAAACTAGCAACAAACTAATCAATTTTAAAAAGAAACAGTGGAATCCAGACAGATAATGCCATTGTATGACTGCGTTCTGAAATATGGGCCTGTGGGTATTCAGGTTCTCTGCTTGCCTGTGCATAGAAAATGCAGAGCTTAATGTGTCAGTCAGACTAATAACCAGGAACCTTAAATCCCAGGGTAACCTTTATGTTTGGCCCTTTCACCACCCGCTGATGGGTTTCTCCTACAGATTGATTGTGATGGCAGAGTCTATGATGATAAGAAGTGAATGTTTCTGTTCTCTAGGGAGCTACTCGCACCGGAAAACCACCAAGTGCTTCAGTTAAAAATGCTATGCCTCGTCTCAGCGGCCGTAAGCCAAGGATGGTCGCTAAAAATGGCACCAATTCAAATCCACCTGACCTCTGTCTGTCAACGGAGTCTAGGGAGAAGGCGGGGGCTCGGTTTACAGTCTCTAAAGCCCCCCACTGGGGCTTGGCACTCGGGGATTCCTTCCCAGAGCCGGAAAGGGAACACCAGCCACCCAGACGGCCACTGAAGTTGGCCCCACTGGAGTTCGGTAGAGAGGTGACAGAGTCCCAGAAGCAGAAGATCAAGGAGGGAATGCAGGAAACCACTGCCAGTGTAAGGAAGCTGCAGGCAGAGGAGCATGAGCCTGTCCTCAGGACAGCCAAGCCGAGTGCAAAGAACTGCTTTCCTAAGTCCCCAGAGCACTCTTCCCACAAGACACCTGGACAGCCCCCCAGGGCCCAAAAGTCCACCAAGTCGCTCCTGCCGGCATTCCAGGTCAAGCAGCACGCTGCACCATTGACGAGGGATCGCCCCCTCCCCCACGTGGCCCCTTCCCCTGAGCTCCACACTGGAGCTCCTGGCAGAGTTGTGGAGCAGAGCAGGCAGGAGTCCGTCGCACGGCCGGATGCCAGCCTGAGGTACCAGAGGCTGCGCAGGGCTAAGGGCGTCGATGAAGACCAGAACAAACCGGAAACACCGACAGCTGAGGATGACGGAAAGCTGCCCGCGAGGAACGCTATGGGCGGGCGCGCGGAGACAGTGCTGAAGGAGGCCGGCTGGACGCTGGGCCGGTCCAGGAAGCCGAGTCACAAGACAGAGATAAAGCCCAGAAAAGCCACCTTGGACAAATAAGCAACATCTGCCACTCAAGTACAGCTAAGGCTGCTAAGGAACAAATGAAAAGAAGCACATTTTAGTTTTTTCGCTTATTTAAAAAGAAACGTCCGTGCATTACACTATCCGTCATATGCAGGGTTACCATTCATAAGGATTTCATATTAAAGTATTAGTCATTTCTGAATTCTTGCAGCAGATAATTACATAGAGTATTGAGATAAATATGGGTCACTGAGAAAGGCAGAAGACTCTATTAAGGGTAGATGACATGTGTTACATTTCAGAAGGAAGACTGGGGGACATTTGAATAATGAACCAATGAGGCCAAGCGGATATTTGAGGACCAAATGTTAAAAATGCTGCTCAAGATGAATTAGCTGCACATTAGGGAATGTAAACTCTATGAAATATTAAAGTTAAACTCTTGATCAATAAATGCGTTATTGTGAATGTTATTGTGAATGTTATTGTGAATGTTAATCAACAAACCTGTTAGAGCTGATGTTGATACTCAGTCCTCAGAGCAGACGCCTGTTTTACCTATAGGAGGTTTCTGGGATTGCGACACTTTTTTTAGAGACCATGGTTTGTAACCAACATCCATCCATCCATCCATCCATCCATCCATCCATCCATCCATCCATCCATCCATTTTCTGTAACCGGTTGTCCTATTCAGGGTCCTTAGCCTATCCCGGAGGCTACGGGTGCAAGGTATGGAATAATCCAGGATGGGGCGCCAACCCACCACAAATTATATCCAACAGAAATTACATATACAAACTAAGAAAAACTAGAGATTTATTTTCCATTTCATCTGTTTTAAATTTGCCATCAATAGCTACAAAGCAATGCCTAGTCCATCCATCCATTTTCCAAACCGCTTATCCTACTGGGTCACGGGGGGTCCGGAGCCTATCCCGGAAGCAATGGGCACGAGGCAGGGAACAACCCGGGATGGGGGGCCAGCCCATCGCAGGGCACACTCACACACCAACAATGCCTAGTGAGTATAATAAAGTGTGGGTTTGACACCACAGCAGCCCTTAGAGTATTGAGAAGAGGTGGGATGGTGACTCACATGCCTAAAGGTGGGTGCCAGAATTGCTGGTAGTGTATGATGGGGCACATGTATGTCCCCAGCCAGGGTGCCCCCCAGCCAGGGTGCCCCCCAGCTGTGTGCCTTGTGCTGCCTGGGACAGGCTCTGTCTCCCCCTGCAACCCTGACTAGGATTAGTGGTTAGAAGGTGAATGGATGGATAGATGGTATTTGAATTATTGAAGAAATACAAGATTTAAAGAGTTCTTTACTTTTCATTCACATCTGGCTCTTCTAATTATACAAGGGCTCAGTTTGGTTTTTTACAAAAAGAATCAGCTACCGGAACATTTTCTTTTAATCATTTTCATTTTAGTTCATTTATCCCTGTGTCTGTATAAATGCCTCACCTTTTCTGAAAGGCAGAGAAATGACTGTCCGGGGCACTTATGTGATGCCTGATCCGTAAATGGTCTGTGCATTAATGCCCGTCTCATTAAGGAAATTAACTTAATTTAATGTTCATAATTTTATACGGGTGCAGATTCCCAACATTCAAGCTGGGTAAAGTTCATGTAGATAAATCTACCCTGATCTACCCCAAAGTCAGGTCCAATGGGCTTTATTGCTGTGCCATCCGTATACAGGATAGAGCGGCATGAAATAGCGCTCGCCCAGGGCCACAGTGCAACATACAGACGGTGGGTGACGGGGGGGTTCTTCTCTGGCTCCCCCCCCCACAGTCCAAAAACATGCTGAGATGAGTTAGTGCTGAGATATTGTCCATAGGTGTGAATTGTGTGTGTTCCCTGCGATGGGTTGGCGCCCCATCCTGGCTTGTTCTCTGCCTTGTGCCCATAGCCTCTGGCATAGACTCCGACCCCCATGACCCTGAATAGAACAAGTGGTTTCAAAAGATGGATGGATGGATATAAACCTGGCTTGAGCTAAAACACTTTTATTGGGCTGGCATTCACTGGCTGCTGCCTGGTGCAGCCCCATCCTAGTGTCTCCTCTATCAGACGCCTCTGAGGCACGTTTGCTAGATGTCTCACTGCACCCTGTATGTCACTGAAAGCGCAGATCTGCCGGGAGACATCGGCGCTGTTCCCCACGCTGCCCGCTGCGGCTATAGTTAGACGGCACAACGCCGGCTGCACCCCACCCTCACTGACGGACACATGTGCACCTCTCTGTCTCTGTTCCCTGTAAGCAGCGCAGAACAGAAGCCTTGTGATGCAAACCAGCACATTTTTGTGGCCTTTTGTTTTTTGTCTTGACTTCTGATTCCTCATGTTTCGCATCAGTAAACATCTACCTTTCCTTGTCGCGTGTTGCAGTTCTTTTTAAATGCTCAACCTCACTTCACAATGCCCTACGAGCTGTCCACTGGTCATGATAGATGGTATCAAAATGGATTGATTTCATGTTCAGCAGTTCAGCTTTCGGATCCTTTTTGAGAGTATGACGTTGTCATCGCAAACTTTTTGCAGAAGGGGGCGCCTGAGAGCCTCTTACTGGTGGTAAGACTCCTCCAGTGAAGGATCTGAAGTGGAGAGGCTCATGTCTAAGGACCCATTCTCCAAAGCATTCCTTCGTGATAGTACACCTAGCCTATATCTCCCAATGAACGGACAGAAATGAATGATATCGCAATCCACACTTTGTACTGCAAATATTTGATTAACGTCACCATTTTCCTTTAATGAAAATAGACTAATTACTAGTGTTATTATAGTTTTAGAGTGACTAGAGTGGAATCATGTTACTCCTTTGGAAGTACAGAATATCACTATGAGTCTGGCGGTCCACAACTTATAACAAGGACAAAGAATGAAAATGAATGAAAAAGGGAAGTTGATTGTCCTCCCACATCCATATAAGCACTTCCCCCATTGGTGTGGAGGTCCACGTGTGGGGACAGATGGACACGCCGGTCAACGTGCCGATGTGGTGTGGGTTTCCTAAGTACCATGCCGACTGCCTGGCTCTCCGGGCAGCACTTCTGCTCAGTGCCATAAAGACAAAAATACACAGAAAGTTAGTCTATAATTGGACCGAGCCACCATCTTTTTTTATGCCGAAGAGCCTCCCAGTGAAACCCTACACTTTGACTGTGGTCCCTCCCATCTGAACCGGCCGTCCAGAGGATGGCGCAGAACCTCACCTCACTTTTACCAAGGCTGTACACTGGATCCTGGCCCTGGATTAACCACCTGTAGGTCTTTCCGTCTGATAGAAGTGATCAGCAATTTGGGCACCCTGGCTGTGTATCTACTGAAGATGCTGTGATCCCACTTTTCTGGAAGCGAGTGTTCATGTAGGAGAGGAGGAGATTCGCGAAACCCTCCAGTGAAAGAGGAGGGTGGTTTACAATCCAGGTAAGAAGCATCGCTCAGGTTTTTTCTATTATCGCTCTACTTAGAAGCATTTTCTCGAATCGCTGTGATCGATTGTCAATAATGTATGCGGCTACACTTAATTAAAGGGGGTCACTCTGACACATGTGGAGAAATCTACGCATTGGTCAGGTGCACTGGGGATTGGGGGCAGGTCTGGCTGCAGTGGGGAAGAGGGATGTTATTTGCATTTTCATCTGATCCTTGATGGAGAGGCGTGATCTGGAATAAGCATTCGCAGGCCAGTCCCAGGTGTGTCATTGCATGTAGGAATGTCCATCTTGCCAAATGATCAGGGAGGAAGGCTCAGCGGTGGGAGTCAAACATGCACTGTGAAAGTTTGATTCAACTCTAAGTCGGTTTTTAAAACCGTCCAAAACGCAGCATAAAATTAGCCGCGCGTTTGCCTCCAACACACTGTATCCTAATGTCAATCAAAGATTGCGTGTCTGTGGTTTATAGGGACAGTGATGGAATGGGGTCATGTGATATCTCAGCTTTATAATCTCCCAGCAAAGATAACATCTCTCATTATTTTTTAATGTTTGAAAATGTGTGTGTAGTTACTACATTTTCGCAATCTTCACATCTCCTGAGAAAGAAGAGTGTAATAGTGTTTTTTCCAAAGAGAGCTGTGGAGGGTGGGTGTTTCTGGAAAGTGGGCCTTTACTGTTAAACACATTTATGTTTTTCGTTGTTGTTGTTGATGCCTTTTTAAGAGTTTAAACTTTTTCTTTGTATATACATATATACATTCTCAATTTAGTATTCAAGGACACAGTACTATCAATAAATCACCTAGACAGTTACCACTGAGAAAATTGCAGCCTAGTTTGAAACACTGATGAAAAACTGAAAACCACATTTGCGTATCGGTCTGTGAAATATGTTATTACTTCTCCTTCTTACATATTTACAGGGCAGGCACACGCAGCACAGCCTGCATGCCGAACCTGCGATCCGGCGTCACCCAGCTACTGTCGGCATGCATGTTAAGCTCATTAAGCTTGGCAAGCGCATGTTTTAAAGAAGCTGCTATATTTCTTGCAGAATATTCTGTCGACATACATTTTCCAAAGGCTCAAAGCTTCCTTGAGTGAAAAAATGTGTTGGGGTCATTAAAACTCTGAGCTTAGATATTCAGAAAGGTTTTGCTGAGTTTGTGTTATAAACAAAACCTTAACTTCAGAAGCAAAGGGAATCAATGTCAATACATGTCAATTAAATTGCATTGTTCTACAAACTCAATTCACATTCCTGATTAAAATTTTGCTGTTCTGTTCATTTTCTTTCAATGCTTTATTCAGAATGCATACATGTTATACATGTTCTACAGTTATACAAGTCACAAATCGTGATTGCCCTCTAAATAATCTTGACCTTTTACGGCATAGTGAGCTAGTTAAAGCTAAGGGCTCTTAGCCTAGTCTTAAGTATCACTTTCATAATATTGGCTTTACATTCTATATCGACGGATTTGCCTGCCTGCTAATCCTAGTTAATCCTAGCTTTATTGCTGATCTATATAGTAAATACAGTATTAAACACTGTCGTCAATGTTCGATACAGATATTTCATGAAAAAGGAAACGCGTATTATGTCGGCTATCTGGAAAAGATGGCTGTTTGGTAGCTGTTCAGCCCTTGCACGGTAATACATTGCTGCTCTGGCAGACACACTCTCTGCAGTTCTGCAGCGTGATTTTGGGGGGTGTCCACTCTGCCTGCTTCCTAGTACGCATGAAGGGTCATTATTAGTAGCTCAGCTTAACAGATAACTGCATTGTGGGAAGGCATGAATAATTATTGTGATAATGAGTGTGAATAATGATTGTGATAATGAGTGTGAATTGCTTGATGACTTCAAAATGTATAAATTGCTGTGGAAAATAGATATTTTTGCAGTTTATTTTCTGCACTTTTTCCTATATGAATGGTGCATGAATAAGAAGAGGTCTACTACGACATACGGCGCTCACAGAAAGTCTTGGGAGGCTTCCTTAATTCAGTATAAATATTGAAAATTTATTGATTTCAATAAATCAATGAAGTCCTTTGACAAGCAATGTTTAGCATATTGGCACAGATCTTCCACACAGATGTTTTTTTATATTGTGTCATAATTTTTTGACTGACTCAGTCAGGTCTGTTCTTTTCATTTTGCTATTAATTGCAATTGTAGTCATTGGCTCCCAAAGGGACACTAAACACAAATGTTTGGTGTTTTATGTTACAAAGGTGTTACTAATTAAATAGCACCCAGTGAGACGGCTCTTCAATGAACTTTTTAACTCAGAAGACCTCTTTTTGACCTATATTTTGGGTTTCAGTTTCTTAATATTTGAAACCTATTTTGATTGTAATCTGATATATCTTTTTTGTAAACAAAGGAACAAAGTAATGATTTTTGTCACAAATGATAAATTTACAGTGTTTTTCCTGAATTAAGCAACCGTCCCAAGACTGTCCATTTACCAATTACAGTTTCTGGTTATTAGCCTCCAGACATGAGCCAGACCCCAAAGGCATTCAGAAAGATACTGTGACTGACTGAATGTATTTACTCTCTTTACGTAAAGCTATGCTTCATGTTTTCCTGACCTCAAAGCAAACATTGTTGCTCTTTTTATTGACACCCATCACATGTCATTAGTTTTGTTTCTCTCTTTTTTAATCATGGTCAATGTAGGAGAGATTTGAGTGAAAATATCTGAAGCTCTTTCCAGAACATCTCCCCATCTCCTCTGCGCTCTTTTACAGTTCGAAGTCCCCCCAAAATGTGCACTTTTGACCCTCAGAGCTACTTCAAATGCATTCAGCACACATACTGTGTTGTAAATGCTTTACTCGGTGGTGGCCTGTGAGCACCATTCAGTGTTATTTTCTTAGTTTATATAGCATGGGAGTGGCCAAACCACATGATCATAGGTTATATACCCCAAAGCCACACATAAATCTCACAAACGACAGCTATCATAACGTTCTGATGACAGATATTTCACATATTCTTCATCTGATAGCTGCACATCTCTGAAAAATTTAATTTATATACAAGATGATGTGGCAGTAGGCATAGACACAATGGTCATTATCAAATTTGCTGGCTATTTGAGAGGAGAGATTAATATAGACAGATCACTTTTTATGTTGTTTCTAAATGTGATTAAGAAACACATCTGTCTTTGAGATCAGTTTTGGTTTATTATGTATATTTTCCTATAGTTAAGTGCTATAATGTAACTTTGATTTTTGATATAGCTCAAACACTGTGGACACTGACAAGCTACATCTGGATTCAGTTGTCTTGATATGTGACTATTCTTATCCACCCATGAAAATGTACTCACTTGTTCTGCTAGTTTGGTACGGAATATATGTATTTTGTTTATATTTTCCCACAGAGACAGTAGTGTTGTAGTATTTCCTGTAGCGTAGACTTCCTACAGATTATTAAAATCTGGAAATGCAAATATTGTCGGGTTAACAGCTTGATTAGATATGTATTCCATCGATGTTTCTGCAGGAGGGGCCGTCGACGGTCACCGCAGCTTCTGACAGGAAAAGCTTTGAAGAAACCCAAGATGATATTTCGCCTGGGACTTAAGGTTTCTCAGGTCCTAATCATCCTTGCACTGACAGTGTCAGCAGCAGATGCCCAGAGGGCAGGTAAGACTGATACCAACGTCTGTCACAATGAACGACTGATGACTTAATTCATGAATATTTACTCTGCCCACGCTCCTACTGGGGAGCCTCAGTCTAGGAACACCAACCCTGAATGAACCAGTTGTGGAAAAGAACACAGGCCTGTTTACTGGTCATGATTAAGGCCAGCACTTAATAGATGATTAAATTTATTAATGTGTCAACTTTTTAGTTGTTCTGATGTCATTAAATAGGGAATCCCGAGATTCTATTTGAGTAAGCAACGAAAATGAAAATCACAGATTGTTGGATTTTTGAGAATTAATTTCAAATGAATTATACCTCGTTATAATTACAATTATCATGAATTATAATTATAAAAAATCCATGTCAGGGGAGACACTACGAGCTACTTTTAAACGGAAGGGCCCCTGTGCTTGGCTAAATAGTTCAGTTCTTCTTGTGCTTTGACAGGTTTAATTGTATCGTTGATTGAGAGACTCATCCAGCTCTTTCACATTAACATTAGTGACACAGGCATGTTTACAGGAGACCGGCCAATCAGTATGAAGCAAGAGCCCTGTGCTAAAGTGAAATTCAGCACTTTTTAATTGAAGTGGTTAGTTTATAAACCCTGTCGTAACTCATAGTCCCCTCCCTTACAATGATTAGATGGTCAACTTAATTATAATCATTAATAAAGTAATGGTTTCTGCAAAACAATGTAATTCATAGTTAATAAAAGAGCCGCATATGATAACATGTGTACTGGTATTTCGTTTCACCCCAGGCTGTAAAAATGTCCATTATGACTTGGTGTTCATCTTGGATACGTCATCGAGTGTTGGCAAGGAGAACTTTGAGAAAGTCAGACAGTGGGTAGCTAACCTCGCGGAATCCTTCGACATCGGGCCGGATAAAACACGGGTGGCCGTGGTCCGTTACAGCGACCGACCCACCACCGAGTTCAACCTTGGGAGGTACAAAACCCTGGAGGAGGTCAGGAGGGCCGCAAGGAGTATAAAGTATATCGGAGGCAATACTATGACCGGAGATGCCATCAGCTACATAACCACCAACATCTTCACGGAGCGCGAGGGAGCCAGGCCTGCGGTCTTGGGCGTCCAGAGAGTAGCCATCCTCATGACGGATGGACGGAGCCAGGACTATGTGCTGGAGCCATCCAAAGCCGCCCACGAGGCAGGGGTCAGGATGTTCGCTGTGGGCGTCGGGGAGGCACTCAAGGTGGAGCTGGAGGAGATCGCCTCCGAGCCCAAGAACGCCCACGTCTTCCACGTGTCTGACTTCAACGCCATCGATAAGATACGAGGGAGGCTCAGAAGGAGGCTGTGTGAGAGTAAGTACCGTACACCAGCCCTGCATGAAACTACGATGGGTTTCTCCACAAACAATGTGTGCTGTGGCAACAGAGAACAAGACAGGCAGATGTACCGTTCCCTTTAAACAATCACGTTACTGAGCCACATTACAAAGATGTACATAAGAATCTGTAATCAAGACAAAGTAGATCAGTGTTTCCCAACCCAGTGCATGTTTTTGCTCCCTCCCAGCTCCCTGCATGATGGTCTATAACATACAGACATGAATATAGGTGGGAGCAAGTTTGGGGATCACTGCATAGGGTCGGTCAGCACCCCTGGAGGGACTGGCTTTACGGGCCCTTGCTCAAGGGCCCAATGGAGGCATGGAAATCATGGGCACTGTGTCCTAAACCAATGTGCTGCGCACCAATGCCCCACGTAAACCTATCAGGTGCTGTGATTACATTTTTAGCTGTGATGTCATTTTGTAGGTGATTTAGATATAATGTGATGTGAGTATTATCTCCAGACAGGAGTTAAACATGAGTTTTTCCTATAGATTTGCCCATCAGTGTCACCCAAAGGGCAGATCCTGCCTAAATTCTAATAAACAGCATTTCACTTCAGATACGTACTATTTCAAATTAGTTTTTAGTTTGTAAGTACTGCCTCCGGCGTGCAGTGTGTGTGGTCAGAACGCTGTCCCTGTTGTGTCTTAGTGTCTCTGAGTTTTTGCTGTTCCTCTGTACTTATTATGAGCTGGATTATACAGCAAGTGTCTGGCTCTTCAGTAGGTACAGGTTGCCTTTTCCAGGGACTGTGGCATCGTGTTTTTTTTTTTTTTAAACAGTTTGCATTGAACACTGAGCACTTACGCCTAATGTTTTAACAAGAGCGCCCGCTGGTAACTGAATAAACCATCCACCAATAGAGATTTAAATGGAAAGAAAAACATCCTTTCCACTTTGCCTTCTATTCCTGATCTGACACGTCAAACATGCAACTTCAGTCCGGAGCACATGTGTCCGTGGGCAGAGTAAGATGGTAAAAGCTCCGCCCTGCATCTGATCACCTCTGACCACGATATTTTTGTGTAGTGGCGTGAGGGGCCAACTTATTTCTGTCCCAAAAACATTCCATGTCAGCGCCTGTACTTTTGCAGAAATAATGAGGGCTTGTTGACTGAAATTAGTCACTGCACTAATGAACCATAAACGAACAGCAAATGCCTGTAACCAAAATCCAAGAAAAAATAACTTGCACATTGAGAACGATGCAGCTGGGGCCAAGCTTAGGTGACGCAGATAGTTTAGGGTTAAACCGTGTCAGTGGTCTGACGTGGGTTACGCATTCCTGGCTAAAGTTAGCTAGCTTGGAAAGGAAATATCCTTGAGGTCTTATTCAAAACAATACAGTAACCCTAAAAACCGCATAGCTGTTGCGCACCGGATTTTACAGTAAATTATAATCAATGCAAGAAACAGTCCATCGTCCCCCTAGTAATGAACGTTTGAACTGTAGAGACGAACTCAGACTGTATTATGGAGATTCCTTATTGCAGGTAGATCCTTCGTACTTTATTTAAATTACGAGTTGATAAGGATTAATAGGGAAAGGTCTGAGCTTGGCAGAGCTGCTAGGTTTGAGCCTCCCCACCCTTGTGGGACTGTGCTTTGAAGAGGCAGACACCCTCCTCAAATCTTTGCCTCCTTGGAAAAAATCTAACTCATCAAGATTATGAAAAATCCACTGTAAATGTTTACATTCAGCTAGTGTGGTTAGCTGCTGCGATTCAGCTTATGGTCAAAGGGTACAATCGAATCTAGGCCATCTCCCCTTTCCAGTCTGTAATCTCTTGGACACTCTACACTTAAAGATGCACATCTAAGAATATCGGTGGCACAGAGAGGAACTTGAATGACAAAGTTATTTCTGCTTGGAAAATTACAGTTCTAATGTTTCCAGTACGTCTTGTTTCGTTTACATTTGCGTGTATGAGTTTTCTGCCTTGTAAAACCACGGCCACCCCACAGCACGAGCATCACGGACAATCTCTGGACTGCTGACATTGCTGAGTTTGCTTCTCGTCAGTTTACCTCGTCACTTTCTCGAAAAGCGGATTTGTGTTACACCTGCTTGCAATTAAAGAATGATCGGGATAATGCAAATATATCAAACTGATTTTTTGGCTGTTTTAATTAAGTCATTGTAATTTTAATTCTGTGAGATCCATACTTCAGTGTGCCTTTGTTATTAACTTATTCTTTTGGATTGTTAGATAAATAAATGTAATATTTTCAGATCTGTATTGATTTCATATAAAAATATATTTCTGTTAATGGTGATTAGTAACATTAATATTAAATATATATTAATTTAAGCAGTTTGGGTGTCTTGACCCCTGTAAATTAGCTCTAGGCTGATAAATCTTGCTATGTTTTTTCATTACTCTGCAGGAGTTGCTTGTTATAACTGTATTTTAACATAAGGAGAAAATAACTTGTAAATAACTTTTCTCAAAGTGTAGTATTTTGGCAAAGTAAAATGAACCGGATTGGGATGCAAACTGAATTCCTTCCAGAATGTAGGAAAGAGAGTTTGACTTGGATTTAAAGAGGACAGAAAATGGGAAAATCTACCGAACATTGTACCAGTTAAAGCTTCAACATAGCAAATCAGTAGTGGGGTTGTGGCCAAGCGTTTGCTTTTGCTTTGATTGGCTGGTTCTGCATCAGAGTCTCAGCGTCTTTAGCACGAGCAGATCTATCCCAGAGGGACACCTGAGAGACAGAAGCACACGAGTGGAGGCGATGTGACCGTCCTCCAGGCTTCCCTTGTTTTCAATGAAGGCATGGCTGGTTTACACTGAATATGCGAAATGCAAAAGCAAGCTAAGAAGTGGAATAATTACCAAACACGCATAGCAGAGAACTGAATGGAAAGTACCCTGATATTTATGAGCTCTTACTCTTTAAATACATTGTATGTCATTTGCCATTATTAGGAGGTGATTTATTTTTCCACAGTAAACATTTTCAGGGACGCGAGAATTTAAGAGAAACAAAAAAAATCCTTATAAAAACAAAATCACAGTGAAGTCTCTTGAACCCAACAAAGCCCTTTTTATAGCTGTGATTAAAGAAAATTACAGACTCTGATTGTATATGATTGTCAGATAGAGGCAGCCAGTGTGGTTTGAGAGTCTGCCTGGTTATTTTCTCCACTGCACACGTTGAGGAATGAGGAACAGGGACTTAAGTGAAGTGCACTTGTGCAAGTGAGTGGAAGCAGAGGCTCTGTCAGATAGCTGAGAGCCCCGTATTTGGCAGGACGGGGAGGGGGAGTAACAGAGACACTCTTGTCCAATAAGGTCACTTCCTTTCAGACAGTTGTTCATTACCGGCCAAAAAGACCTCATTGCCGGCAGACAGCATCAGCTGTAAGTCATTGAGCTAGTTCCTATTAAGAAAAACAAATATATTAATGAACCGTATTTAAGGTCAAAGTGAACCTGGTCCACAGAGAATCGCAGTTTAAAAGGGTGGGGAGACTGTGGTGAAAGACGGGTATTTATAGAAAGTACAGTTTAAGACGTTCATTTAGCCAAAGTGCTGCATTTCACCGGCGGAGTTTCACATTTATTCTGCCACCGAAAGCACTTCTGTCCCTGGTTAAGGTGACACCAGATCCTCCCACTGCGACCGTAATTGGCGTCACTCTCGGGAAAACGAAAGGCTTGTGGCATCGGAGTTATCACTGTCCACCGCATAGACACTTCCTACATACGTATTGGGGGTACCAGTAACCAGCCCGGTGGGATGTTGGCGCTCCAGCTGGCATGGACTGTCCCGCCCGACACCGTGAGGCTCCCAGTGAGAAGGAGAAAGCCAGCTGGCAAAGGTCCGACAGGCGCCTCTCCGCTTGGAGTCAGCCTCACTGAGTAGCGGGTGACAGCTAAGTGTGGGGCAGAAGATCAAATGACATTTGTCATAGAATTCGTGAACAATACAGCATCGTCATTATTATTGTTGTTGTAAAATAATGCGCAAACTAGAATTAAACAAGTCCAGTGAAGAGGTCATTGCGTGCGGAGATTGGATGTGTTGGGAATACCTGTCCTCGTTTGCCCTGGTCCTCATGTCATTACGATTCACCTGCAAGGCGATAAAAATCTGTGCTAATAAAACATTACAGGCATATTAATTTTTTAAAAATAGAAATTGAGGTCACCAACCTTGGGGAGCATTGGTCCTATTAATGTTCGAGGTGGGTGTGATTGCTATATTTAGATCTTTAGACCTTCCCCCGCGCCCCCACTCCCCGGCCCCCGCCGGCTGGAGGTATGGTTATGGATAATTGCAAGGGACAGACGTGTCTGTTAAGCAGGTAATGAGTTTAGCTGGGATAAAAAGTTCCAGCAGATCTGTCTAATGATTTTGGTTGACAGCAATAAATATAAATGCCTGTGATGGACTCGGGCTGTCGTGACCATCGTCACCATCGCAGTAAGGACCCCAGAATTAGAAAGCGCTCACTCATCTGCCAAACATACTGTCTCCCTGGCTACCACAGTCAGGCATGTTTTCAAAACAGCACATCGTCAGACCTGTGAACTGGATCTGACTCTCTTTCTTGGGCAGCTGTATATATATATATATATATATATATGTATGTCCCTCACTGGCCTGGGGCCATCGATGTTGGTTCTTGCATCTGGAAGTGACACCTCAAGGTTGACATTGAAGCCATCTGACCCATCCTTAGACGGCAATCTCTAGTCATATATGTAAACATTCTTTGCAGTTACTTGAGTCACTGGCTTTTTTGCTCCCCTGTCCTTCTTTTTCTTTCTTTTACACGCAAACATATACACACGTACAAAGATGAGCAGGCTACTGTACAATAAACTCAGGGAAAGTGCTTCATTGGACTAAACCCGGGGAAAGTGCTTGATTGAACCAAGTGTGCAGGGACATCCCAAACGATGCTGCCTGGGGCTGCATTCATAACAACCATGTCAGTATCAGCCTTACTTTCAATGTGATTAACATTTCTCATTGAGATTTTGAGGCCTTCATTATCATTACAAAAAAAGGCAGCGTGTGTGAGGGGTACAGTCCAATTTCCATCCAAGGATGGAACGTCAGGCGACCACATGGGTTTCTCCCCTTTGGTTCTCGGATTTCTGTGAGCGTTTCCTTTTCCCTCAGACTTAGCCCAGCTCAGATGAAGGATTCTTTACATTTGTTTTTCTAATTGTGTTCATTGCTTCCCTAATTATGTCCATATTCATATTCGCGAATCCCCCACATTCTATTCTCGTCTCCTCCGGCTGAGATGTCTTCCCTAGAATATAAACAAGCGCCTAATGTACCTGTAAGTCCTTCATTATGTAATTGCACTCACCCATGGTTGTGTAACACCGTCTGAAATGTCAACCACACTGACTTTACAGCCAGTGTCCTTCTGTTGTCCTCAGATGTACTGTGTCCAAACATGAAGGTGCGGGAAGACCGTTTCAAGCCCAACAGCACCAGCGCTGGCCTCACCGAAGTTCCAGGTAAGGGATCTAGACTGTTATTTATTGCCATCCCTTTGTTTTGTTATTTAACCTGTTATCATAACAATACACAAGGGGCTGACAAAGTAATGGAAACAACTAAGGAAACTATCTGTGGCCTGCAGAACAGCTTCAGTCGTTTTATGAACAGAGGCAGACATTTCAGGTCCAGAAAGTAAAAATTCAGCCCAAGATTTTGTTTCAACCAACCAGTTGAGTTCTCTGTAAATGTGACTCCTTATACTCAATTGGTTGGTTGAAACAGAATCCTGGTTTGGATTTTTTACTTTATAGACTTGATATGTCTACCTCTGTATATGAATGCTGCCTGGCACTGTGTGTACTGGGATGCTGGACCATTTTTCAAGACAAAAAGCCTCTACATCTTAGAGGGATAATGGACATGGAAATATACATTACACTGTCCTTAGGAACTACCTCAGGTTCAATGATGTTTAGATCTGGTCGCTGGGGACCAGGAAGCATGTGACTTGAATTTGTCTAGCAGTTTCTATGGTGGCAGTATCATCTTGGAATATGGAAATGTCTTGAGAGACCACTGGCAGCACCATAGCGTGCACCTGGTTCAGCAAAACGGCCTCATATTCTCTCACCACTATAAGCCCATGCGAAGCAATAACCAGTCGGAGACCAACAGACACTGATGAAGGAATCTCTGGGCTTTCCGCTAAAGTAAACCTGTCAGGATGTAGGGAAAAGGGTGAAAAATGACTGATTAGACTCTGTTACTTTTTCCCCTTCTCAGGGGTCCTGGATTTGCCGCTCCCTGTACCATGCTATATGTCTCTGTGCACTAGTGGTTTCCAAACAGCAGCCCTGCTGTAAATCCCAGCTCGTAATGTATGGGTTCTGTTGAGACTGGGTCACGGAGGTGCAGACGCAATTTGTAGTACGTGTGGAGCCATACTTTGTTGTGTTTAACAGCTATTTTGATAAGTCTCTGTCTAACTCTGTCAGTGAGCTTCTACTTGAGGTCACTGATCCTCTTTGTTCACCTAGCGTGTCCCTTGACAAATACAATATTTAACGACCTAATATAGCTTGTCTTTGTAGCTGTGTTTATAATTGTGATTCGGTTACTTTAAAGTTAAAAAAGGTAATAAGGTTTATTTCTATACCATGTGATCATTTTAAACTGCACAATCATACTGGAGCAGTGTGCTGATGAACCGATCGGTTTCATATTCACATTTTCATGCATGTTTAAAGCATACATATACTCATAATTGCCCCCCACAAATGGCTCTTGTTTAAGCTGAAGGCTGCAGGGATTTTAGGAACTGTAGCAGCTTGGATTGAAAACTGGTTAACAGACAGGAAGCAGTGAGTAGTTATTAGAGGCACAATGTCACAGTGGGCCTGCATTCATAGTGGGGTACAGCAGGGTTCAATTTTAGGACCACTATTGTTCCTAATTTACATTAATGATATTGACACCAATACATACAGTAAACTGGTTAAATTTGCAGACGACACCGAAGTGGGTGGTGTAGCAGATACTGATCTAGCAGCACAGAGGCTACAACAGGATCTTGATTTAAATAGTGACTGGGCTTATACACGGCGGATGAAATTTAACATAGATAAATGTAAGGTAATCCATGCAGGGAGCAGAAATATAAAGTACAGATATTTTATGGGTTCCACTGAAATAAAGGTAGCTGATTATGAGAAAGATCTCGGTGTGTATGTTGATGCTTCCATGTCCCACTCTAGCCAATGTGGGGAAGCAATAAAAAAGGCCAATTACATCTCTAGGTGTGTAGAGGTTACATCTCTAGGTGTGTGGAGGTGATGCTACAATTATACAATTCCCCACCTAGAATATTATGTGCAAGATTGCTCACCATACCTTAAAAAGGACATTGCTGCCTTGGAAAGGGGGCAACGTAGGGCTACAAGAATGATTCCTGGTCTTAGAGGAATGTCTTATGAGGAGAGGTTAGCTGAGCTGAATCTGTTTAGCCTCAAGCAAAGGAGACTAAGGGGGGACATGATCCAGGTATATAAGATTCTAACAGGTCTGGGTGCTGTTCAGCCAAATGGCTACTTCAAAATTAGTTTAAATCCTAGAACTCATGGCCATAGGTGGAAATTAGCAGGAGAATATTTTAAACTTAATTTGAGAAAACACTTCTTTACACAGCGTGTCGTTAGAGTATGGAATAGTCTTCCTGCTAGTGTATTGCAAGCTAAAACCCTGGGTTCCTTTAAATCAGAGCTAGATAAGATTTTAACAACTCTGAGCAATTATTTCTCCCCAAACGAGCTTGATGGGCCGAACGGCCTCCTCTCGTTTGTAAATTTCTTATGTTCTTACAACTTGAAGTGTGAAAGGCGAAGTAACTGCCTTCATTCGGTCATTCCCCACGCTGCCATGTGTTGCTTTTGTTTGAAGGCCGGTGTTGTTCCAACGTGCTGCTCGCACTCTAAGATGTCAGGTGACTGCAGTTAAAAACATTTTGTTCTGGAGTTGAAGCAGTGCTTCACCAGAAAGGTAGGATGTTTGTCTTTGAACCACTGGGAACCTGAGTCTCAGTCTCGCCACCCACTCCATGCTTCACTGCTTTATGAGAGCAAAACCAGATGTTTTAAACAAATTTATTTCCCGGCTGCTAAGTTGGCCTCACCTTAAATCCAACTGTCTGTCAGTACTCTGTGATGGATGGCCTGTGTCACCCTGCAGAGATCTACTTGAAATCGAAAGACAGGTACTTTTTGAATTGCAGCTCCTAGCCATTGAATCTTTCTAGGGATTGGCTCCCCTAAAGGTTATGGCACTAATCAGGGTCATCATTGCGGAAAAGAGTTCTTCTACAAAACCATGTTATGAAACTTGCTCCAAATCGGAGAACAAGTCAAGTTTTCGCAATGGCTTTTATTTTTAGCCACGAAACCTCTAGTTTTAGTAAATCTCCCACTTGAACAATGTTTTGAATACAGAATGAAGAAAATATGAATATAAATTACCATGTCATCGTTCTGAATTGCACAATCAGATTAGAGCAATTTGCTGATGAACTGATCTTTTTCATATTCATTTCATGCATTTTTAATGCATGCATATGCACATATTGTCACAACCCGAAGTATGAGAGGTGAAGTAACTGTCCTTTTTCAGTCATTCCCTCATTCAGAAAATATGAATTCAGCAAAGATAGTAGAGATATCATTAAAAAAAGGAGATGTCTTCTGATTGCCCCTAAATCAGCCAGGACTTCAGCGGCTTGTGCTTGTTGTGCCAGTTGCCAGGAAGCTGGGGTTGGACTCCTCCGGAGGTCAGCGCCCATGAGCCACATGAAGCATTTCATCTGCTCAGCCAGTGCAGTGCTAATTATGTGGGAAGACGTTTATCGTGCACCACAATATCGGAAGGGGAGGCTTGCTATGGAAACGACCGACGAAGACGTCCAGACCGTTTCAGCCCATGTGTAATAGAGAGAAAAAACAGGCTGCATGAAAGAATCTTGTTTTATTAAACGTTTTTATTATCATTACATCCATCCATCCATCCACCCGTCCATCCGTTTTGAAAAACCAGTAACTGCTCTGGTGAACCTGTGCCCATTCCTGGAAGGACAAAATATAACGAAGGATGCCCCCTGGACAGGATGTCACACTCACACACAGACACAGTCACACACACACACGCATATACACACACAGACACACATACCATCCATTTCTATAACCATATCCCTAACTCTAACTTTGACAATCTTAACGTATAACCAGCCCTAACCTTAAGCATAAGTAACCAAACAAAATTATACCCTTTTTACTTTTTTGATTGCATTCACAGATCTTTGTGGGGACCTGCAAAATGGTCCCCACAATGTCAATATAACTGCTTTTATTACAGTGTTGGGAACATTTGGTGACCACACCGCAATATAAACATAACATACACACACACACGCACACACACAAACAGACACAGACACACACACACACACAGGGCAATTTAGAGTCAATATTTTACTTGATCCACATGTGATCAACTTTTGGGGGGGGGGTGGGCTTGAGTGACAGGGAGGAAGTCCACTCAAACTCTTCCCATGTCCTGCTGGACCAGATTCAAAGGCACAGCAGGTGTGATGTAGCTAGACCACCCTGTGCTCGTTATGTAACAGTCTTAGAGTTATTGCATATTGTTCTTCATGCTGTAGCAGCTTTTCACATTTGTATGACTTTGGTAGTCTTCTGAAATAAAAAGGATAACCCCTAAAGTAGTTAGTGGTAACCCACTTACCGACCAAATGTACTGTATAAACAGCCAAGCACAGTGGAGTCACATGTCACCTTACATCCCTCTACTTGAATGTCTGCTGAAACTTGATTTTCGATGTCTATAATGTGTAGGATTCCACATGCACAATCTTATATGAACTATATGACAACATCCTGATATAAAAATCTAGAACATGTACAGATTAAATAATTCATTAACAAAATAAGAATGACAGAAGACTGGGAGCAATGCATTCAGCCTTGTCTTTCTAGCGAGACTTATAATATTATTACTTATAATTAATTTATAAGGGACCCTTCTAAGCTGGGAGGATGTGTGAGGCATGCAGTATAAATTAGTTTTAAGCAATTTCTTCACAATGCATTCCAGAGGAACTGGGGCAGTTTGATAGACATCATGCATTTAATCTGACATCTTTGAATAACAATAACACACAATTCACATCCTTGTTCCCCTCTGACTACAAGCCCAACACAGACAGGCTCTCTGTCGACTGCAACCTGTTTGGTAAGATTTTGGGGTCGTCTGCAGAACTGGAAATTCACCAAGGCCCTTTCCTTGTTAATTAAAGCCAGCAGTGCAGACAGTGTGCACAGATGTTACCAACTGCCCAGATAAAAAGAATCCACTGGCACTCTAGTTTAATTTCCCAGTTCGTTCATCTGGTTTTTTCATGAACAGTGGAGCTTGGGGTTTTAGCTGCCCTTTCAAAATAGCTTTTAGGGAAGATTACATGCTTTCCCTTGCCAATCCAAATTACAGGTTTGCACTGAGATCATCCCAAACCGCTGAACAGAACTGAGTATATTTGCATAACGCGCAGACCAATAACCATTCACAGCTGGATGCGTGTTCCACATTCTGCCTGCTGCTTTTGCAAAAAGTCACGGTTAATGCAATGGTGCAGCACCTGTGCCTCCCGGTCAAAGTGGCCCTGAGTCATTTACATGTTTCATCCTTTATGGAGGCCTTTTGGGGAACGAGCTTCCCAGATTCAGACGCTACAGAAAGGATGGATGAATATCGGTCACCTTATATCATTTGTAGTACCTTGTCGGTTTCGGAAGTGCTTGGAGTAGCACTTCCAGGACTATAGTGTTATTAAAAAAAGTATTACTTGCCAACAGAGTTCTTAAAGTGACAGTATTCTTAGCTGGGTTCTTTTGAACCCGTATCAGAATGTATTCACTGATGAGACTCCTAAGCATTTATCTACAGTAAGTCGTTCTGGCTAAGGGCGTCTGCCAAGTGCCGTAAATGTAAATGTAATTGTTCTTTTGGATTCTATTCTACTGAATCTTTCCGTGCCTACAGCAAAATAATTATCCACCTTTTGGTTCTCAGATATATGTAGTTGTTATAAGTGCTGGTGCTATCCTGTCTACCTCAGTGATATACTGTTCTCTATCCTGAATGAATCAGCTGGACGCTACACTGAATAATTCCGGAAGGCTTCTATCATTTTGACGAGTGACAGGCAAGGTCTGCTGTTTGAAGGAATGCGATGACAGATTAACGCCACGCGGAGCCGTGAGGCATTCAGAATAAACATGTGAACAATGACACGAGTAGGGCCATCTTAACCTCAGCCTACAAAAATATGCTTCCGTATCAAATTCAGTGTGAGCTTCAGAAGGCCATCAGGAAACCTATGAAATATGACATCCACCCTGCACGCGTGTGTGTGGGCGTGTGCACACCCAAGATTATTATTCTTAGCTTTTCTGAAAATAACATGAAAGACAAGCGCTGAAGGCTTTTGGTGTATCTGTCCTTTCCGTATTAAGTTATGCTTTTCTATTAACGGCAGAAGTACACCCTGGCATTGCAGTTGCTATTGGCAGTCGCATGTTTGTTGTGAAAGGGTGTGTCCTCAATCAACTACCTTTGGGTGAGGCTTACCCTAAAATCCCCAGCGGATTTCAGATTTCAGTACCTTCTCTGTCATGCTACACAAACCACAGTTCCACTGCCCCCCATAATTGTATGGGCGAGCTATTTTAAACGTCTTAAACCTTACAACGTAAAATTTAGGGCTTTTGGCAGCAGATCTAAAAATTAAAAGCACGAGGGAAATTAGTGGGACTGATACAAAGCGACGTCGAAGCAAAGCTACGTCCCACATGTTAAGTTATAATGTCATCTGAAGCAGTATGGGGAACCACACAAGCACATTTCACACTTAAATCAGTGCTGGGTGTGTCCACATTGTCCCATATCAGTCAAAACCCATTACTGCATGATTTAGAGACGTGTACGTGTAAGGTGTGCGTGGCATGCCATAACTGAGATGTATTTGTGGACATAAATGGTCATTTAAATGTTGGCTTTTTCACATCTGGATGCCGAATGTGCAATGTGACAGCATCATATGCCCACCAAGTGAATTGAAATGGAGCTCTGAGAAAGGATTAGGAAGAAGGTCCAAAGCTTTAGAGTCCTGGTGCTCCCTGTTGTTTGGCTGCGAGACATGGATGCTATCTAGTGACGTGAGACGAAGACTGGACTCCTTTGATACTGAGCCTCTTTGAAGAATCCTTGGGTACCGCTGGTTTGACTTTGCGTCGAACGAGCGGTTGCTCAGGGAGTCCAGAATGAGGCGCAATATCTGCATTGTGAGGCAGCATCAATTACAGCAGTAGGGCCATGTGGCCGATTCCTTTGAGGGTGATCCGGCTCGCAGGATCCTCATTGCTGAGGACGCGAGCGACTGGACCAGGCCAAGGGGACGCCCACGTAACACTTGCCTATGGAAAATAGGCGGCCATTTCCGGAGGGTGGGACTGGACGCTGTGTCAGCCTGGGTTGGTCATCAACCAGGATCCTGAGGTGTTTCGATGTGTGGTGGCTGCACCAATGTCTGCTCCCCAACCTGACCTGATTCAGATCAGGAGTGGAATATACTTCATGGACAATGAAAAGTTATTCTTGTATTATTTCACCCATTACAAACAGTGCAGAAACAGCTGGGGTCACATTGTGATCACAGACTATTGGTATATTACACAGAGAGCCTAATGAGGCTAACAGACAGACAGTGTATTACCTTTCATTTGAGATCAGGCACTGCAACAGGAGAGATGGTAGAACGAGTGTGGTTTAATGTTTACAGTACAATCTCAGGCTTGCTGTTAGAACAAAAAGAGCTGAAATGGCTGCTGATGGTTTCCTTTATAAAAGGTTTAAGCATCAGATTCTTCATCTGCTGGAAGCATTAAACTGCAAATAAAATTGCTTCGTGTTGCAGAATTTACACTTGAAAAAATGCGACGGCTCTATTATTTGAAAGTAATAGGTTCACAGATATATGAATAACATTTCTCCGAGGGTAGTGTTTCTACCGCTGGTCAAATCCAGTCTCTGTTCTTGCTGTGACACTTTCCGCTGGCACGTCATCAGTGACCAGGATCACTGCACATTTTCAAACAGCGGAGCTATTTTTTTTTCCTTATCATTTCTGTTTTCAGGATTTGACCTCATGGAGTATTTCAACGTTCGGGATCTTTTGGGGACGAGGTTTGAACCAGGTCAAAGCTCCTATGTACGGCTTGGGACCTTGCCTGTTGTACAGAAAACTGAGTAAGTCTATGTTATATTAATTCACCTGAGCAGGTAAAACGAGTATTTTTTGTCTATAAAAACAATCCTCCCAATCAGGAAAGAAGCATAAAATGACATCATAAGTCTCCATTTTATCTAAAAACCTTATTTTACAATTTGTGACCCATCACCACAAAATGAGTCTTATGGGTGCAGTTCTACCAGTGCGACTTAAGACTCATTTCATAGAATTTAAATAAAATTCTATTGCAGTATATATTCCTATATACTTTCAATTCTTATTACAATTAAAATCCAAAAAACGTACTTTGATAATTTAGATGTTACTAAAATGCAGTGTTTAGAAAAATATTTAGCACTATAAAACTCTGTTGTTGCATGTTTTTTTTCTTAATGTTAAAGCATTTAGAATGAAGGAGGCTTTTAACTGGTTCTCAGTGTGTTCTTTGCATATTGTGTAAGTCAGCTACCGCCGAAGAATGTGCAAAGTAGCTAAATCGTCACAGTTTCCCTGTGCTGCGTATCCGTGTGAAAGCGGCCTTCCCACAGCGGCCAAACAATGAGCTCATCACTGGCAGCCAGGCCTAAGAGTGCCTGTTGTCTCTCATACAGCCATCCGCACACACTATTGATGCGTCACTGCCGCTTCGGTATTTGTACTCTGCCTTTAGCACATTTAGCCACTGCTGCTATTTTCTCACCTACCAACCTCAAGAGGTGCACTTGGGGTAATGCTGTTTATTACTGCCTTTCATTTTCTGCCTTTCAGAGATGTTTTCCCTCAAGGTCTTCCCGATGAATATGCCTTTGTGACCACATTCAAATTCAGAAAAAGCTCCAGACGAGAAGACTGGTATCTCTGGCAAATCTTTGACAAATACGGGATCCCACAGGTACGATAGCAGTCCGGTCGGTATCTGATTTTCCAAGACATCTAAGATGCTGTTTGGGGGGGTGGGGGATGTTGAGTTCATCGTATTGAGATACTGTCATGAGGGTGGACAAACTTAGAGTTGCCTCCTTCAAACTTAAAGGGTTTGACGTGATTTTATGTTCGGTATGTGTTGCTTTTACGGAAAGCGTCCCGTCCCACATCTCTTGATTGGAGCTGCATGTCTCGTGCCTGCATCCAGGTATCCATCCGCCTGGATGGGCCAAACAAAGCCCTGGAGTACAATGCCGTCGGGCTGACCAAGGACGCCGTGAGAGCTGTGTTCAAGGACCCTGAGGTTGAGAACCTGTTTGACCGAAACTGGCACAAGATCGCGCTCAGTGTCCAGGCCAAATCGGTGTCTCTCTACCTGGACTGTAAGCATCTACAAACACTGTCCATCGAAGACAGAGAAGATATTGACATGAATGGGAAGACGGTGATTGGCAAGCGGGTGTATGACAGTGTGCCTATCGACGTGAGTGGCAGCTCCTCTCTGTTTTGTGGCCCTGTTGAGTTTGTATGTGTCTGCTGAATTTTCAGTAGCATTCCTACATTGCTTAGGCCTGCCCTGCATCAGCATGTATGTAGGAATCTGAGCTTTGGTCTGAGGATTTGTTACAGGTTCTGAAATTTGCGCCTCTTTCTCCAGTTTGACCTGCAGAGGATGGTCATATATTGTGACTCCAAGCATGCAGAGCTGGAGACCTGCTGTGACCTCCCCAAAGGCCCGGTAAGTTCTCCTCCCATACTGGGTGGAGTAACTGGGGTGTGGGGGGGGGGATCCTTATTTTCATTGTATCCCAGAATATTTACAGTTTACTGCTGTAACTGAGGCTCTAGTAATAAGCCTGTGCTATTTCATTACATTCTCGCCAAGCTCTCAATCTGACCTTTTCAGTGTCCGAAGGAGGTCGTGATCGAGCACCCCACTGCTGAGATTCCCACCACCCCCCCCCCCAAAAACGACGAGCAGAAGAGCGGCCCCACAGCCATTAACTGCACTTGTGCAGAAGGGGCGAAGGTACTGTAAGAAACACGGCTGGGGGAGAATCCGCGAGCAGAATGAGGCCGTCATTCTGCAGTGTCTGAAGTTTCTCAGTGTGTTCATTGTGCGACACAAGGATCGGAAGCGCAACTATTTTTAGTTTCAAATTTGCAGTCATTCCGCTCAGACTTCCACAGGAACAGCAAAAACAAAATAAAATGAAATGTTCATCAGAACAATTCCTTGTTGAGTATTGAGCAGGCAGTTGCTTGTAATTGTGCCACTAAACCTAGTTTTCATGTTCATTCCAAAATGAAAGTGTGAAGCACACAGGCCCAAAACAACGGTCTACACCAGTGTTTCTCAGCCAGGTCCTTGGTGACCCCCAGACGATGCACATTTTTGCTTCCTCCCAGCTCCCTGCAAAAAGTTGGTCTCTCTGAAGGACTCCGAAGGCCAGTTTGAGAAACACTGGCCTACATCACAGTGTGCAGCCTCACAGAGAGTTGCAGTATGAAATGTATTTCGTCCATTGATTCCTTTAAATTGCTCCTCACAGGGAGAGACTGGTCCACCTGGACGTGATGGTGCCAAGGGTGAAAAGGTCATCCATCTCAAAATAGTCATTTCTATTAATTCCATGAAGTAATGTTTATGAAACAGGATTTATGGGACTTTATTTATGGGGGGGTTTATCCGCAATGCTTTTGTCGTGACGCCGCGTGAATTTCTTTACAGGGTGACACTGGGAGTCAGGGTGAAATTGGACCCCCTGGCCTGAAAGGACAGAAAGGAGAAACTGTATGAGTTCATTACGCATTTGAACAATTTTGATTATATTGGATAGCAAAGCTAGACAACTAAATATAATTTTAATGGCCAAATAAAGTGGAATAATCACACTAATTAAATATAACCGATGCCGTAGAAAATGTCCAGCCCTCCATTTTCTAAGCAATAACGTAGGTCAGGGTAGAACATGTAAAGGAATTCAAAGAAGTCTAAAACCTTTTTTATCATCTGCTCTACAAATGCATATACTAAAATGTTCGATACTGAATGTACTACGGCTTTTACTATTTCATCATGTAGACCTTCAGTTGTGAGTCACGTTTGATTAGACATGCTGTTCTTTCCTCTGTTTCCTTCTCTGGCTCCAAATAATTGATCCTTGTCGATTGATTATTTGCAGGGCAGGGCCGTTTCTATCAAAGGTGACAGGGGTGAAAAGGTAAGCTCATGGTTTTAACAGTTAAACTCCTCGGCGATTAAAAGGAACGGGAATGTTTTAGGGCACCTGCAGAAGCTGTTACTTTAGGTTTTCAGTAATTTATGGGACTTCTGGCCACTTATTATTTGCCAGCAAATAATTGTGGTACCATGAATTACTCTTACAAAGGTGACAACTGGTACTATAGGCAACTTCTTGGAATAATTTCACCGATTCTCCAGAGAGAATGGAAGCGCCGCGAAGACGATATCAGGCAGACAGTGACGCGTCATGTGACAATGATGCATGTAATGACATGTGGCAGCAGATCCACAGAGAGGCAACACTGACGTGATATTTCAATAATGGCCAAAAATAAACCATCAGTCAACTCTTCCGTTTTTACCTTGCTTGAGCTGAGCCTGTCACACCTGTACCTGAAGCTGTCCAGCACCATGACACATGGGCAGCAGACGAGTGTCGTAACGGGGCTCCGAAGGTCCAATTTCCTGCCTGCGGTACTGTTTGTTTTCATTACTGTGGTTTTGGCCATAGCTTACTGGTGAACAAAAACACTCACCTCTAACTGTTCTTGAAAGCAATTCTTTAAGTAAATACATTAACATACATATATATAACATAAATATACATTAATTTTTTTGCAATATTTCATCCCATTTTGGATGATCAGAGGCAAGGCCGTAATTATATTGGGGAGGACACAATAATGCCCCCCCCCCATATATATAATAATTACGACCTTGGTCCCCCCAGTGTTGACCCCATGGCTATGATCTCGATGAGAGGTATTTAGTCTAATTATATTATATTTGTTGTCTAATTATACATTTATAATTCTTAGAACATGTATACCTTTAAAGATTTTTATTGGAGCGGAATATAAAGAGGAGTTTACTGTTGAAACATGAATCTACAAACATCTCGTTTGTGGTCTACTCTACATGCCTCTACTTCCTGTATTTTTCCGCATTTCCTTTCCTATAATAAAACGGTAAGTGCCTTCTTTCCTCTGCGCAGGGCGGCACCTTTATGTCGTGTCCGAGATGCGGCTCCTAGGAAAATGTGGTTTCATTGACCAGTTGTTTGATCAGTTATGGTCATGACCTCCAGGTTGTTGCGAGACCGGCTTCTTCTTCAACTCTGCTGCCTGTCCTTCACAGGACTGTTACGCACGTTTACACTTTGGGTTTCCCTTTAAATTGCGAATCCTAATCTGGTGCTTTAGTGGTTTCCTGATACCATCTTATGTGTGTATGGATGGTAATGAATCACATTGTGTTGGGGGGGGGGGGGGGGGCAGTATCATGGGTGTCCTTAGGTCCGATCACTTTGGCTATAGCCCCTAGTATTTTAGCCCCCCCCAATGCCAATCTTCCTTCAAAAAAAGAAAAAGACAGGCCTGACTTCCGGTTCTTTCTGATGGCTGGAGACGACCCTGGGCAGTAACTGGCACGCAAGAACGCATTCACCTTTAAAGGAATACCTGCGTCAATCGGCTGTTGTAACAGTGTAAATGCGTGCTTGGTCTTTGTACATTTGCGCTGATAATGCAAGAAATTATCCCCCATTTTAACCTTTATATGTTATTCGTACTTCATATGCCGTATAAAGGCTAAAATGCTCAGTAATTTCTTGTCATAGCAGCGCAAATACACATAAAATACCTGCGCTTTTGCGCTGTTACAAGTGCATTGCCGCACGTATCACTTTTAAAGGTAACAGTTACCAGTTACTGTATGTGCGTCCATGTTTATAAATATTTATGCAGTACTGTACTGTATAGTGTAATAAACAGAATGGAGGCAATCAGCTCTAATATACATCACTTAGGTTTGCATACTGTAAATATACATAATCGTTTTTATTTATTCTGAACAATGAAAAGGTGTAAAGGAAACTCCAACGTCGTTTTAATTTGTATAAATGCTTGATGCTGAGACGCCGCACCGAAGTTCTCTTACAGCATACAATAGCGACTGGTCGTAATTCCGGGTGGTCGTTAAACAGGGAGATCTTTAAGTGAGTAGTATCTGTAATCGCAAATGTTAGCGAAGATGAAAGGGACAAATTTAGGGTAGCTATTCCGCCTACAGGAACATGCAAGTTTAGCAATCTCAGTGTCAGCACAATTCAAATGATTAATTCCAGAGAGAGTCATCAATGTTACGTTTGGATACACTGAGTGACCCTCGCATGAGAATTGTAATTAAAATCCTGCATATCACTTTATTGCAATTGCTGTACAGCTCAGTAAAACGTAAACGTTGCTGTCGTACCTACTGGCTTATCATACAATGTTGACCGATTGGTAACTTGATAAAGTTTATATATCTTACATTATATAGCAAAGCTTGAAGAAGTATATCAAGATCTGCAACTTTCTCTTGGGAAGAACAACATCCAAACGGCCACCAATTCACTGCCAAAAACACGATTTACTTGAAAGCATTTTCACAGTATGGCATTGACTGATTTTGCGTTCTTCGATGATGTCATTGTGTGTATGATGAAGAAGTGTTCCGGGAATAATTAGAGGTCGATATGTTGTATACTGGTTTATGAAAGCCCAAAAAATGTTTTGTAGGCCAGTGTTTGGTAGCGCTGTGTAATTAAGCAGTCATAAAATGTTTATGCATTACGTCTGAAGGGCTGCTTTGGAAGAAATGTGACATCATTAAACCAAGTAACAATTCCGAGTGCACGCAGCAAATAAACAGCACTAGTTAGTGTTTATGTGAAAACGCCTTTCAGAACATTATTATAAAATGATTATGCTATTACTGTATGAGTAACATCACGTCTTATGGAAAGCAATACAGTGAGTATTTATTAATGGTTTTTACAAATCCCCAGGGCGAATTGGGATCTCCAGGAGAATCCGGGTCCAGGGGAGACAAAGGGGAAAAGGTAAGGTCATTTCTGCAAGAAAAGGCATGCTGTTGTCTTCTTGTGACTGAAAATGCACCATATGCTATATTAAATGTTTTGACCATGTCATGTTGATGCATATGTACTCATGAGTTAAAGTGGGCCGGAACGATCCGGAATAGCCACCCGTCAGCTTCGTTTTAATAAGTAAATAAGTCTGATCAGTAGTTTTATACATAATAATGCCAAGCAAATTCATTTTTTCGTGTACTGCAGGCTTGTGTTCCTTCCAGCTGATGCAACTGAGATACTCAACAAATCAGACTAATGTCACCCCACAGCCCCGCCCTCACACCAAGCTCCCAACCTTTTTCTATTCTCATCCCTTCCCTCCAGTGGGTTTATGCCTGTAGATAAACTTGTGACAGCAGTACTAACTAGCTTAAATCGAGAAGAGAGCGTAAAGTTATATAGTGGTAGGTAATTTCAGATGCAACGTCGCAGCAGAGCTCATCAAATATCACCAAACACACAAGCTGTAGCCCGGAGCTGAAGGGTGTGACCACTGGCGATGACCGTCAGGAATCTCCTCCCCTACTCTGTCGGCGCTCGCTGTAAGCACGGCCGAGGGGTGGCTTTAGCACCACCGCTGGTCCCGTGCTAGTATGATGCTACAACCTTCTGAAAACTGTTTTCAACTTGCATGGTGGATGAGTGAAAACAGAGACGTTTGCAGACTCTAAAATTCTAATTGGCCCCTACTCATCACGTGGCCCGTCCCTGATTCGATCCCAATAGTTACACTCTCATTCTCTGATTGGTCATCTGCTTTATTATCTTGTAAATAGTCTGTAGGGTTTGCAAACTGCCCAGCACTTGTGGTGTAGCTAATTTTAGATTTGCATTGGAATGACATAGATTTGCCGTAAGATTTTTTGCGTGAACGTGAGGGTCTGAAACAATGAGTGTCACGCCAGACGCGTGAGAGTTGGCAGCCCTGATATTAGGGTTCCCCACCTGCCAAATCCCATTTTAACCTTTGTACGTACTATAATTAATATATGCACTTCATGAGCCTAAAACGTTTACATATGGCAGAATCGTGTCCAGAATTTGTAGGTATTGCAGGAATTTAAGCAGATCGTTCACTGTCTCCGTTTTGCTTTCTTAAAATCTAAAAATGAGACGTCCTTCATTTCCTTTGCTTGCAGGGATTACAGGGGCTTCTAGGGCTTTCTGGGAAAAAAGGAGAGAGAGGAGAAAGAGTAAGTACAGCCCCCACCAGCATGGAAACCGCACAGAAACACAAGCTCCAGATGATACTCAGTAGTTTTCTAGATGAGTACCGTGTTATTTTGATGAGCTGAATGTCCTTAAAACAACAACCTGATATTTACAATAATCTGTCTTGCATTATAGGGTTTTATTGGAGAAAGAGGAGAGAAAGGATTAGCGGGTCCTTTTGGTCCTAAGGTACGTCCATGAAGCTGAGCAGCTTATATCTCATTCCACTTATTTTAAATATTATGTGAAATACTTACAAATATTTATTATTATTATTATTATTATTATTATTATACATTTTGTCATGTTACTAAATTGGTTGAACAGCAAGAGTCCTCTGCTGAAAAATGTATCAGCAATTCACAAAGGCTTGATGAAACAGACTGAAAAACGCCATTTGTTTTCATCGACGGGATAAGACTGGACCTCTTAAAAGGCATTTAAGTGATGTAGTTATGCTGAAACGGGACATACGGCCGATGTGCTGACATCTGGGAAATTAAGTAATCTTTATAGATGTGGTGAAGATCCACGAAAGCCTTCCAGGAAACTGGGAAATTGTGTTCTCACGTTGGCTTGAGTTACCTGCCTGCTGGGCTATGCGGAATTGTGAGGATATTCCGGTGTGTGGGTGTCCCAGACTGCCGCTATCATTTCTCTCGTGAGAAAATGAATTTCCAGTTTCTTTCCAGTTCTGTTCACCAGTGGTGGAGATGCAGAATCTGGTTCGGTTAGGATGTTCTTTTAATCAAGTCTTCCTGCCCCCTTACTGGGGGCTGCAACATCCAGGCATTGATGAAATCCCTAAGTGCAAAACAGGATAGGCCAGTCAGATGGACAGAGTGAGGAGAGAGTCTGCCCCCTGCTGGTGAACAGTTGTAAACCACCATAATGACACTGCTAATAGTCTGTACGGTTTCGCCTGAACGATTCGCTTCTTCGCTAACTAGCAGCTCAAGTCAAAGGCTTTTGTGGAGCAACTGAAGCGGAAAGTGATGGTTTGAAATGGTACGGCTATATCAGGAGCTGCTGCAGCAATAGGCTTTGTGTGGGCACTGTAGATCATTTAGGCTATTCAAGGCTATCTCTAATAGCGCCTATATAGTTTATCCATGCCTTCACAGCATCTGTGAGCACCATTTTTGTTTGTTAGGTTTTATAAATAGGTTGCAAATGAACAATATTATTAACAGAGATGTGATATAATTATGTGGCATTTAAATGCTGTATATTAGTAATAGTGAATAAATTATGTCTCATGGCTCAGAAAAAGACAATCGTATGCATTCATCATATAAAATGATACGCGCATTTTCTTCTCGTAACAGCACGGATGCATACCTGCTTTATGTGCATTTGCTCTGTCGTGACAAGAAACTACAGTGTATTTTAACCTTTATACCACAAATAAGTGTGAATTATCTGTATATTTTCTTTATTTATTGAATGCATGCTTGAGTACCAGTTATGTGCATCATAGAAGTTGGAATATTGACAAAAAAATTGTCTCCCACATGACAAACCGTTGGCGTGCCGGAGCTGAGTTCCTGCCCTGTGCACGTTCTGGTTTCTGGCTTCATCTCAGGGTTGTTGTATATGAAGTCCCTCCTTCTGTCTGCCATCTTCCAGGGAGTGCAGGGTGATGCAGGACTTCCCGGATCACCTGGTCCCAAAGGTGTATCTGTAAGTGCTGCCTTGATGAAGTTTACAGGCTCGTTTGCATTTAATCAAGATGTGACCATCGGGAACACGAGATTATTATAGTGAAGAGAATGTATCAAAATCAGCACTTACAAAAATCCCGATACACTGGGCTTTGTGGGTGAAGTACGACACATATATATGGATATGAATTTGATTCATATTTTTCTTTTCTAGGGTGACACAGGGTTCAAAGGAGACAAAGGAGAAACTGGGCTCAGGGTATGTGTGTCATCTATTGTGATATCTGTCTTTTAGGGCTGTCAAAATTAACGTCTTAATCGATACAAATAAACTAACGCGTTGAAATAATTTAATTAAATACACTTAAATATGCATTATAGCAAGCGTTAGCTTTACTTGTTTTAGGAAACAAGTTTTTAATTGTGATTAAGTTATTGCAAAATGTGTGATTAATTAGTATTTTATAATCGATTGACAGGCCTACTATTTTTATAAGAGCATGATTTGGGCCAAGCGCATTCTGAGTGGATGTTGATTATACAGGACAGGGAGGTTGTATTTTTATGAATAGTATCCTGCATCTAAATTGCTCACTTCTGCACCTTAGATTTCGGTTTACCTTTACAGTTTAAGAACATTAAGAATCTAAAAAGAGTAACAGATTTCTTTTTTGTTGTTATTTGAATGCTAAACGAATGTATTGTAATGAAGAAGTCGCCACTACTTCTGTTATTTGTACAATTAACTGCCCTGACTGTTACACAAATCTTATGTTTCTTTAAAGGGGCCCTCTGCTGACAGTTAAATTAATCCCTGAATTGGACGACACTTTTACAGAGTGGTTTAGTGTTTCTGGATTTTCAGTGACACGTAATTCCCTTATTTTAATATTTGGAGAAAATTTAGCAGCATATAGTATCTGTCGGGATCCGGGAGCGCGGGTAACGCGCACGGGCAGGCAGACGGGCAAGGAGCAGGCAGGCAGGCAGGCAGACTCCGGGGTAAAGGGGATTTTAATCAGGCGATAACGGGAACCAGGAAACATCAAAGGCGATAACCTCACAAACATCAATGACGGACAATGAACTCAGGCAAGACTAGGACTGAAATAGACAGGACTGGGCGAAAATAAGTGGACACAGCTGGGTATGATCGGGGAAGCACACGTGGATAATAAGGGGGGCGTGGCACACACGAGGATCGTACGAGCCGGGCATGACAGTATCACATAACTATTTATATGTTTGCCCTGATCTAATACCTGTGTTGAGTTCGGTTTGATATTTAGGTGCACGTTACCCATGTGCATTTGTGATTGCCAGTTGAATTTGAGTTACGGTATTTCAGGACATTTCAATGAATAAATATTTACTGTATTTGACAAAAAAAAAAAAACACCAACAGACAGAATTATGATGTTTAAAAGCAGCACATGACAGGGTTAACATGAAAAAGATTCCAGTACATTCCAAAAACAAATGTGCTGTCCCAAAGGAAGAGGGTGGATCCTGAGATGGTACTAACAGACCCATCCTGTGTGGCTCTGTGGTTGTGCCGCTTCAGTGCTGCCCTGTCACAGCTAGACCACTCATCCCGCATTTCACTTTCCAGTGTCTGCATGCTCTCTAACTCGTACCACTTCGTTTTCACAACTGTTATCCATGACGAGGATTAATATTACAGTACAGGACATGAAGTACAAATCCAAACTACAGCCAGATTTTTCACGCTGGGTGAAAAATAACATATATCTACGAGTATATATCCACCAAATAACAGCCCACGCTGTTGTGTCAAGGATTTATTAAATATTCTATTGTGTCTAAATGTAATATAATATTAAAATGACATTTTTAAAGATAAAGTACTTGGGAAACGCCAAATAATATTCACAGTTCAAGCTGTTTGAATTCAGATTACTGCAGAATTAGCAATAAACAGCGATTCTTGATTGTTTGTATAATAATGGATCGATGAATGAATGCTAATTTATATGATTAAATAAAAGAGTGTGCAGTGTGAAGACGGATACATTTCAGACATAACAGACATTTTCTGTATGGATTTTAATTCGATTTTCATGGTGTTTTCGGAAGTCTGTGTTTCCTGCTGTAGTACAGTCATAGGGGTCATTCTTTTCTCCACTGAGAGTTTAATCCTTGCAAACACATCTATTACCTAGTTTTTCTTTTGGGGGGGGGGAGTGCTATCCTGAGAAGGTTAATATGAGAGAAATGACGGCATGTATCAATACAAACCAGCCCACATCCATCTTATTAAACTCTGTGAAAGTAACTCCATCCTTAAATATGTCTTCAGTTTCTAGCGGGATCGTTTCTGATCTCAGTTATTGGTCTCTGACACCAAACACTGACACCAAGCAATTCTTAAAATGAAAGAATCACCAGAACATTCAGGACTGACCATTCGTCCTTTTTAATTAGGACTCCGGGAAAGACTTAATCAGGTGGCTTATCCCTGCTTATCCTTTAATCACTGGGCTTATCCCTAAACTGAGAGTTTACAAAGTCTACTTTGTGTTCTTACCATGTCACACCACAGATTTGGGGCACTCAAGTTTCTTTTCCTCCGAGGTGCAAATTTAATCAGCCACACAAAGCCAAGGGTTCCTCTAGGTCAGGGTTGCCCAACTCCAGTCCTGGGCGGCCGGAGCCCTGTGTATCTTAATTCTGTCCCTCTTCCACCACAAATGATTCAGCTCAAGAGCTGTGTGGTAATTCGCACAAGGAGTTGAATGAGATGTGTTAAATGAGGGGAAACCCAAAAATGTGCAGGGCTCTGGCCCCCCAGGACTGGAGTTTGACACCCCTGCTCTAGGTAGACGGACTGTTGATCATGCAGTCTGGATTAAATTGTTTCTGTGGAGTCCACCATTTTAAAACCCTTGTCATACAGCGAAAGTGGAGTGGATTGCCCTCTTGTGGTCAGGTAGACCTGTGGTTAACAAAATACAACTTTCCTCCACCCAGAGGTGGAGATTCCTGGTCCAGAGAGTACAAATCCAGACCAAGATATTGTTTCAACCAACCAGTTGAGTTTAAAAAGTCACAGACAAAATCTTGGTCTGGATTTGTACTCCCTGGACCAGGAATCTCCACCTCTGTGTCCATCCATTCATCTGTCTTCTGACTGTTCAAGCCGTCAAAGAAATATATGATTTTCGCTCCATGTCTTTTTCTAGGGAACGGCTGGTTTGGATGGATTTCCAGGAAAGCCGGGTCTTCCGGGAAAAGACGTATGTTATTTAATTTTTTAATACACCTCATAAAACATCCAACCTTCCTAGAATATACAGATTAATTTGTCCTAGTGGGCCTTCAGTTCTCTTCTGGAAGCAAACAGTTCATTGTCTTGTAATGAATTATTGAACTGAATTACGAAATCAAGCAATTATCAGTGTTTGTCTTAAAATAAGGATCATGTTTGAAGAAAGTGAAGTGTAATCCTACCATACTTTTGTTTATAATACTGTATAATACTGCAGCAAATACACAAGGATAGGATGCAGCCTGTGTTTTCTCTCTCCAAAAACTCACAACAGGGACCCAGGGGACTGATCGGGCCACCTGGCACTATCGGACCCAAAGGCGAAAAGGTACGAGTCTGATTCAGTGCATTGCTCTTAAAAGCTTCCAGATTGGAGAAAGACAAATGAGAAAAATAGCCTGGAAAATCAATGCAATGGATTAACTGGTTAATGATACATTTTGAGTTTGCGATAATACTCATTGACTCCAAAGCCACTAATGTTCTTCTGAATTTGCTTGATATCCACTCTGATTGGTAGATTTCTGCCGGTGATGTCTATACCCAGAAGTGCATGCTGGTCTCTGGAGGCTGGGTGATTTGTTAAGGGATGGAGCTTATACTTGACAGTATTGTCAAGGTCTACCATGGGGTCACAGAGCAGGCAACAAAGCCCGATTAAGCTGTGAAAAGCCCACTGCGAGAATCACTTAACATAGTAATAGATTGATGGATTAAACAACTCAGCGAAGGTGGTGGCATAGGAGAGGTCTGGCACATGACGTCACATTGATCGACCGTGGCGTGAGAGTCGTCTGCTCCTTATGATGTCCCAGACATACCTCCTTCTCGGCAGATGCCCTGTCATTTGTCTGTTCAGAAAGACATTTGAAGGATATGATTTGGTCGCCTGTAATTATGGTATCCCTGCTTTTTGAAGGTGCTGGGGAACAATTCTTGTTCATTCTGAAAGCATGATGCAGCCTCACTTGAGGGCACTGCCATGCTCCCACATGTTTGAACACCCCCTGATGCTCTGGGGCAAATATAAAGTGTTTCACAGCTTCTGACCAAGGAACAGCCGCAGAAGATTCATCACCATGTCTGTAGATGATTGGCAGGGGTCTTTCTCCCCAAAATTACGTTCCCCTTGCAAAATTGCACTTTTATAAAACTGTGTTTTTTGTACTTTATTTGACTTTATTTGTCGTTCGTTTTTGTTTTGATTTTTGTTTCCTTAGGGAGAAAGAGGTTTACCAGGGGAAGTGGTAAGTAGTGAGCGAATCGCACACCTTCCAGCATCACAGTCACGTTTAGTGCCACTTAGATCTGCAGGTTCATGAGCTCATGAATTCAGGGACTGCATCCTTCGAGGGACGCAGTGTACGTAGCCTTCGTAGGCTGTGTCCTTCGAAGGTCTGTGAAATGCATCTTGGGATATGTTGGGCCGCAAAGGATCCACCAGGTAGATCCTTTGCAACTCTGCAAAAGAAGAACGTATTTTTAGATCGCATTTGAAGGAGCCTTCAAAATGCGACAGGCTTGTCTTGCTGCTGTGACGCATTCAGTCTTTGAGTGCAGACTTAGAAGAATGCAGCCCCTGAATTCAGACACAGCCAATTTGCTTTGCTGGCCAACAGGGAAAAAAGCAAGCAAAAATACATCAACATCGTATTTGTGAGAGAACAAATCTGCCCCCTGCTGTTTCCTGATTGTTTGCATTTCACTGCTTAGGTTCAAAGAGAGAGCTTGAAAGGAGAGCCTGTAAGTATTTCATACTGTATGATCACGTTTCTTTCTAACTGACATCTATAATGCATGCTAACTTACACAACTAGGTATGGAAACCAAAAATACAAAGTAACGCTGAGCTAATGTAATTAGTAAATTTGGTTATTTTTGAATGATTCCTGTTGTCCTCACAATGAGGGCATCTGCCTTACCTTCAATTTTTGTTGTTTTTGCAGGGAGCCCCTGGACCTAGCGGCCCCCAGGGTCCAATGGGCCCCCCTGGAGCACCGGTGAGCGTGTGGAGTTAGCGTAGCGTGTGAACAGCTGCAGGACCTGCTCAGTGAGCCACCAGAGGGCAGCACAGGGCAGCAACCGGAATGGTTGTTAGCCAAGCATGTATCATATGAAAAACAGGCACTATTTATCCTCTCTATGTGCTCTATAAATAAGGAAGAGATTGTGAGGTATTTCCTTCTTCCTCTTAGGGTCCACAAGGTCCTCCTGGACTTCCTGGAGAGCCTGGGGAATTTGGCCATAGGGTAAGATTGTCTGGATTTTACTGTCTTATACATGGTTATTCTCAGACAGATTTTTCAGTCAGGCAAATATTGTGTGGCGAGTAATTAATCAAAGATCACCAAAGACGGCCTTTCCTGTCTCTAGTTAGAAGCTTTCATAGGAATATTTTGTCATAATTTCCATTGATCTTCATTGATTTTTTTCTCCCCCATGTTTTCCACTTAATAAAGAAAATGAATCCTTTATAAATTTGAGCTTATCAGCAGAATATAGGAACAGATTGTACAACATGATTTTTCAGGCAATTCTCAATTGCTCAGCATTCTTTCAGGACGTCCTAAGAAACAGGGCACAGCGTGTTTGGACAGTGTACCACCTCCTAGCACACCCAGTGACTGCTATGCAGTGCTGTACAGTGATTGTCTTACGTATGGAAAACCTGCTTCGTATCCAGAGCTCTGTCTTCTGCCGGGGCATTTATCATGTCTTCATGAGCCCCTTAACGGAAATCATCCATCCTGAGCATAGACGGACCAGACATTCTAAGTGGATTTCCACTCAAGAGCAAAACAAGATGTGTGTTGTGATTCTGTCTGGTTTCCATGTGCTCTGGCTTGCCTCCGGAGATGTCCAGCAGTGTCTGTTGTCAGCTCAAGAACAGTACAGCCCGGCAGGCCGCAATGCCTCCGCCAGCCTGCGGGACACAGTCATTCCATGGTTGACAGTCATCACCAATTACCAGTCTCCTGCCGTGGGGAAGAGTCTGCTCCCCGGCTGAAATTGGAAGCAGTTCAATCTCAGTCCACCTGGGGGCAGTAGGGGGTCAACCATGGCAGACTCTGACAGACATTTTGATCAAAATGCGATTTTTACCACAAACATGGTATTTAGAAAACATTGACCTCGTCGTTTTGTTTTTTCTTCTCGGTCTAAACATTTTGCCGCAGACACAGATGAGTCCCAGACATGTTTCTTTTTGTACTGAAAGGTTAACTATGTCTGCAGGGTAGCATTAAGCTATTAGATGAATAACTTAATATAGCACTTATATTAAGTGCTAAGTGAATATAGTCGCATGCTATTATTAGCTGAACACTGGTGCGTCTGTTTTTCAGGGAAAAAAGGGAGAAAGTGGCCTTCCTGGGGTTGATGGATTACCGGGACCACCGGTAAGAATATAATATATAGACTACAGTGACGTTATTTAAAACCTGCGTAACGTTTTATGTATCAAATAGATATGTATCTGAAGCAGATTCATCAGACATTAATTACACTCTAAAACTTTACAAAAAAAACATACATTGTATTGTTGGAAGTTGCTGACTTCATATCTATGTTTTATACGTCATATAGTTTGGCTGTGCAGCTAACCATCGCCCTCTGGTGGTTTTCAAGCCTTATGACAGCTCCAGTCTTAAACCATGCCCTAATATTTACACCACTTCACTGTCTATAGGACCATGTAAAAATACCTCTTACCTTTGTCTTTTTTCTCCAATATTTTCAGGGTCCTCAAGGTCCTCCTGGAAATAGTGGCCCATCTGGGTCTCCTGGACCACCGGTTAGTAACAAGTCATCTGAATGTTGGAGTTTCCTCACTAGCGACACAATATGGTAATGAAGAACATGCAGAATATTGGATAATCAATTTCACATATAAAATTTGACTCGGTTCACATAAACAACATGACGTAGCTGTGAAATATGAATCATGTTTGCTTTATTAATGTGCGTGTCTATTGTAAATGTGTCTCTAGGGATTACCTGGAGAAATTGGGTTTGCTGGGAAGCCAGGAGAGCCAGGCAAACCTGTAAGTGATGTGCTGTGACAGATGACATTTCCTTGTGTACAGCAGAGGCGCTACACTAGGTGGCGCCAATTAGCTGTCAAACATACATATGTTTCTGTGAGACCTTCATGTGCAATCACAGCTTGCTTGGCGGTTTATTAAACTTGATCCTAAACCTAGGGTTTGCCTGGTAAAGATGGCTTGGATGGATTCCCAGGATCGGATGGGACGAAGGTTAGTATTGTCCATAATTCTGTCAATAGGATGATGTGTCAAGCACAATGTGAAAGTCGGACGTTTGGATAGGGCATTCAGTAATAGACAACTGACAATGGTGAGAATTAAATATTTATGCAGCTATATACTTAATTGGCTATAGTTGATATAATACAATACTTTTATAGATTTTTTTTCCTTGGCAAGTAACGTGAACACTGTGCATCTTTTTTTAATCCTCAGGGGCCACCAGGGGAACCAGGTCTAGATGGTTTTCCAGGAAAACCTGGCCCCAAGGTACAGCCGTACACAAGTGATGTGGGTAATGTTTCCAAGGAAACAAACCAATGAGTCACAAGCAAATAAACGTTAATGTGTTGGTGTTTATGTCAGGGAGAAGAAGGTCCTCCAGGTCCGAGAGGCAAGGCTGGGGAGAGGGTGAGTGCTCCACACATTTCTGTCCCCCTCCCTGCTGTGAGATGCCACTAAAACACACTGTGTCACAGGGAGAAGCTGGTCTGCCCGGAGAATCAGGTGCCATTGGGCCTAAAGGGGGAAAAGGCGAACAGGTGGGTATACTGTAGTAGTGTTACCATCCCAAAAGCGCTAGGAATGCAGGTATGATGGAGGCCAGGAAAGAACTGCATAAATAATCAAAAAAGGTGATAGGTGTGCAAGGCTGTGTAATTAGGGCTTCTTAGCTATTGTCAATGTGATAATGCAGTGACTTATTGCGGAGAATTACTACCCCCTAGGTGGGAGGCGTAGATCCCATCTCCTCTGTGTGTGTGTGTGTGTGTGTGTGTGTGTGTGTGTGTGTGTGGCCCAGGTATACATTACATTGTGGGGACCAAATGCCACAATGCGATAAAAACCTGCTGTTTTGACATTGTGGGGACCATTTTTCCCCACAAGGGGAAATTGAATATTATAAAAATCTGTGGCTGCAATCAAAAAAACTAGAAAAGCCAAAAGACTCGCATTTTGTTCGGTTATTTATGGTTAAGGATTAGAGTTTTGCCCATAGAAAGGAATGGACAATCCCCACAAACATATGACTACAGGTCATTCTCTCTCACTCTGTGTGTGTGTGTGTGTGTGTGTGTGTGTGTGTGTGTGTGTGTGTGTGTGTGTGTGTGTGTGTGTGTGGAGTTGCATGCAAAGGCATCTCTCACTTGCATGTTGTTCATGTTTATTCCCACTGATGGACTGGCATCCGATCCAGGGCGTACCCCATCCCGTTCAGGGCGTACCCCATCCTGTTCAGGGCGTACCCCATCCCGTTCAGGGCGTACCCCATCCCGTTCAGGGTGTACCCCAACCCTATGCCCCACACTGCGACAGCACTGTCTAGGATATGTGGTTAAAAATAAAAGTTATTCATCGTTTGTTTTAGATGTCCTCATGTATTAAACATTTTTAGAAAAAGAGAAAGTTCAATATAGTACATATTAAATATAGATAGACTGAATACTGTTTCCAATTTAGTATCAACATCTAAATTTCAAAACGAATAAATTTTCATGCAGTTCTCAGATCTAAGACTAGAATTTGCTGCTGACATCAGTGGTGAAAAATTCTCCACTGACATTCATCTAATGTCAGATTTATGAATTTAATGCTTCTGCACTTATTTCGATGCATGTTTCTCCTTGTGCCAATATATAGATACGATGCAAATGCAGACATAATCACGGCATAATTTAATGATATGACTCCTTATCCTTAACAGGGTGAACGAGGCAGGGATGGGTCTGCTGGAACAATTGGGCAGAAAGGGGACAAGGTGAGTTGGGGTGGAGAAATAAAGCCAACACATAGCCTAGAGATGCTTTATTCGTTGCCCCTCCTATTTCACCTTGTTTTCCACGAGACACACAGACATGCATAAAGGTGAGAGTATGTTTGGGGGGGTCGCAGCACAGGGTCAGCCAATGTCCAGCACCCCCAGAGCAACTGGGCTAAAGGGCCTTACCAAAGGGCCCAATGGTGGTGTCACTCTGCCGGTAATGGGATTTGAACCAGCAACCTTCTGTTCATGGACACGGGGTCCTAACATGCTGCGACTTGGAATATCACCCATCTATGTAACCCCTTTAGAGGCACCCCACATGTAATGGAAGCATGTAATGCAATATATGGGCAATGAAGTACTGAAATCAGTTATGTGGTTTACACAGACCACAGACTTTCATGCTCATGCTTAAGCGAAATCAGAATCGTGCTGTACTGCCAGGATCCCTTTGGTACTCTTCAGGAAATCCATTTCAGGGTTACTTTCCAGCGACATTCAAATTAGTAAATCAAAATCCTCAAGGAAAGTGCACAGTTTTTTTATTTCTTGTCCTAGGGTGACATCGGACCCCGAGGACCACCTGGAGAGCCGGGAAATGTGAGTAAAATTACACCAGTGCCTTTCAGATGTAGCCGCAAATATAATAGACACAGGGTAAACTAACCATTAACATTGTCATAGCATCATTATAAATAATGTTTTTCTTAATAACCAGCTGTGTGTGTGTCTGTTTAGGTAATTCCTGAGGCTGGACAACAAGTAAGTTATTCTTATTGTAAATTAAAATTTATTAGATTTGCTTGCAAGCTGCCTGATCCTGATATGACACGTTTCCTGCTGCCCTGCTTTGTATGTAAATATCTCAGTCTCCATAGCCCAGTGGAGACCTTGTACCACATGCCTACAGCATCTGTGGGATACTTACGACTGCATGTTCATTACGAAATTCATTATTAGTTGTGTATCACCTGACCTTTAACCATTGAACATTCACCGCAGGGGAAGCCTGGCGAGAAAGGCGAGAGGGGAGACAAGGGCAACCCCGGGGAACCTGTACGTCAGCTAATCATCCCTGAATATTATTGTTGTTGTTGTTAGCTGTAGTTTTGATCCAAGGTGACCTCCGTGTGACATGGAAATACCGTGCTGATTATAGAGAAGATGGTGATTCTGTGTCATGCACAGGTCTAACTGTAGTTAAGGCCACATGTTACCTTTCAAGGATTTTGATATTTTGAAACCAATGGGTGCTTCATTTGCCGTTTGTACAAGTATGAGTGCAGGAACATTGAAATGCTTTTTTATTTCCATCTATCGTATCTTTATTCTTCTTTGGGACATGCACATGCGCATACAGCTGAGAGTGAAGCCTGGTGGAAAGTGCTATAAGAGCACATTTCTGCTTTATCCACTTTGAGAACGATGAAGGCCTGTTCAAGGTGCTGAGATGCAGTAGCGCAGCGGCCCACTAGATGGCAGCAGAATGTCAAGATCTACTTGACATCAGCTCGCAGATCTTCTCATGGGTTTAGCGTAAATGTGCAGCTTTTTCTCTCTCAGTATTTAGCCACTTTACTACAAACATAAATAATGAGAACGAGAAAAAATAAACGTGGGAACTTGAAACTTAAAAAATAGTTTGGATGGAGAGAATATAAAACATGCCAGGAAGATTTTTTATCAAAACGAAGAACTTGCCTGGATGCGAGTTTCTGCGCTTCACTGTGAATTCTTCAGTTTTGCCGTGGTAGAACATCTCCACCCAGCTCCAGTATACAGATCTAAGGCCTTTGAATTTTTTTCCTGTGATCGATGGAGCTTGAATAGCTGAATCTGTCTTAGATTTCAGATTTTATTTTCAACCACTCTGCTCTATTGGGTAAGATCCATAACAATACCTTTGCCAACTTTAAAATAGTATAAAGTTGTGAGCAAGATCCCAGTATTTGTGTGAAAAGCTTCAACACTGAGTGACTTATAAAACACAAATTGAAGTGGCACAGAAATAAAATCCCAATGTCATTTACATAAATTTGGAGATTCAAAAATAACATTTTTTTTTTTACATTGTAAAATTTTTTTCTGGCATTGGAGAGAATCTGCTATCATAAAAATAACAAAAAATACGATCAAATCCTTTCACCATTTTGAAAAAGTTAAGACACACGTCGGGCGGCTTTCTCATATAAACAATCTGTGGCTTCTCTTTCAGGGTCAAAGGGGACTTCCTGGTGAACAAGGACAAAGGGGTCCACCAGGACCTCTGGTAAGAAAAGCCCTTAGTGACCTCTGGGTGACTGGAGGTCCCATGGCAACAGATGTTCTGCGTATTTGATTGGCCACACGGTTAATGCCTTATACTGTATAATGTGTTCTGCTTGTGTCATGCAAGTTCTGTCCCACTTATAACAGGGTCCACAGGGAGATTCGGGTCTCAAAGGGCAAGCTGGGCAGAATGGGGAGCCAGTAAGTGCCGACCAGCAGGGTATAATCATATCAGAACTGTGGCCATTATTCTGTGCTCCTGCTGTTTGAGTCCAGCACTTCAGTGAAGGTCCATTATTTTATTACAGGGTCCACCAGGGCTGACTGGTCCTCAGGGTCCACGTGGGTTACCGGGCAATGTGGTATGTCTGAAAAAAAGAAGAAAACATTGTCTGAAAGTTATTGCAAGGAAGCAGTGCATTGTGGGATTGCTGGAGCACTATTCAAAATGTCTTTGTCCGTTTTTTAAATAGGGTGTTCCGGGAAACGTGGGCCTCCCCGGTACAGATGGTCTGAAGGGTGAGAAGGTATGAGACAATGGGATATTAACCCGATTTACGGATACGCACGCGGTAGAAGGAAATGAGGAAACTGTAAATCTGGGGCACACTGAGTCGTACGAAGCTGTATAGGAACAACATAAAAATAAGCCCAGCAGTATTTCGCCAACTGTGATTTGATATTTTACGGTCATGAGATGCAGTATAATTAGGCCCCAAATACACCCTGATGCGGAAGATAATGAGGGGTAGGAGTAATGAGCAGCAGCTCCTTGTGTTCTGCTGTGCGCAGGAACGCAGCTCACTGCAGCCCACCGCAGCTCAGTGCAGCCCACCGCAGCTCAGTGCAGTCACTGCAGTGGTGCTCGTTTGAGCAATCATTTCCGTTTATTTTTTTCTCTTGACTGTCTCTAACAACACTTCATATTTTCAGCTCTCAGCTGTCCCCTCACATTTATGAAGACTTCTCGAGTCGAAGCCTGTTTCACTTTTCTCCAGGAAAGCATGTTTGGAAAGCGATATTAATGGTGCTGCCAAAGGCTGTCCCATGACACCCTTGTTGAGTAACAGTTTAGAAATCATGAAAGAAGCAGGGAACATTCTCATCCTCATGTCCCCTTCTTGCCATTTTCCAGGGTGAACCAGGAAAGGATGGCCAGCCTGGTCCTCCAGGGAGACCAGGGGAAGCAGGAGGACCTGGATCGCCTGGCAAGGGGAAGGATGGTCACCCTGTAAGATGATAAAACGGCCACCTTATGACAGATGCGGAAATTTCAGGTCCAGAATTTAAAAATACAGACTAAGACTTTGTTTCAACCAACCAGTTGAGTATAAGGAGTCACAACGACAGAGTACTTAAGTGGTTTGTTGAATCAAAATCTTGGTCTGGATTTTTACATTCTGGACCTGAAATTCCCACCTCTGTGTTGTGACTGGGGCTTTACATCATCATTTTTTAATCCATAGTCACTGGAACAATCATCTATATGATTTTACACCAAATTTTTTATTTTTGCACAAGTGGGGGGAAAAAATGCTGTAACACTATATCAATGCTATGTCTATAACAATCTATGAACACATTCATAGCACATTATAATGCATTCATAATGCATTATAAACATGGCAAAAATATTCTTAAAAAGGCCTGACACATTATAGCCATATTTATTATACATTATGAATGCTTTATCAAGCTCTCATATATAATGTCCTATACTGTAGATACCTTCATAATGTGCATTATAGATGAGAACTTCGTTTGAGCTTCTGAAGTGTTATAATCAACAATATAATGCCTTATGACTGTGAACACATGTCAATAATGTAATGCTACGTTAACTCTTCTACCGACCATTATAATGTATTATGAAGATATCTGGAGTGCATTATAGATGACAGCCTTAAGTGTTACCAAAAATGCAAACACAAATCATTTAATCAATCTATCACTTTCATATATATTGAATCCAAAAAATACTTTTTAGAAGTTTTTACAAGTTATTTATTTGCAGGTTATTAATTCCCCCCAGTTAATGTTTGATCTCGTTCCGGGTGTATACCCTTACTCAGTCTCAAAAATGTTTTTTCATTTGGGGTTGGGCTTTGTGAGGCTGCTGATTATAGTTAAAAATGAACGTCAAAACTGTTATACATTGTAATTCAGTACATTTATAAAGACAGCGGTTATGGTTATAATGGCAGATCCTCTCATTAATATATAATGTGTAATTTTAGCAAATATGTTGTCTACTGCAAACACATATTTCGATGTCATTAGGAAACGTCTGCAGATTTTTGTAAATGTCAGTCTCCGCTTTGAAGGGGAACCTGGCAAAGTAATTCTGTCTGCTTCTTATCTGAACTTCTGCTTTGCTGTTTGCATGGAGCGGGCGCTGACACTTTCATCATTTGCTGAATTTCAGGGAGATCCGGGACCACCTGGCCTGCCAGGACCTCAGGGAATGAAGGTAGCGATTTTGAACATGTGATTGAGGATGTGACATGCCCAGTAAATGGCAAAGGAACTATTTCCGCATTCTCTGGACCTACTTTTTGCACACTTAGGAGTCTTGAGCATGCCTGTCCAAAAAACATATGAAAATGAACATCTTTAGCAGGTTATTCATTTAAACAATATTATGAATTTGTTCAGCAGTCCTTCGTATCCTGGCTGGCTCATTTTCCCTTTTGACCTGTGGGATATTTCTTTAGAAGTCACACCAGCCGTAGTGAGTTGTTGTGACCTTAAACTGAAAAGGTGAAATGCTTTATCTGTAACCGAAAATGCGAAACGCGCAGAACAGCATGAAGTTCAGGAGGCACCAGAATATATCATACCCAACCAAACTCTTGCAAGGCAGGAATATGTTTAAAACGCAGGAAATGTTTAAAATATGTTTAAAAGGCAGGAACGTAATCGCGGCTGACATGCAGGAACATAACACACAATGATCGAATAGCAAAGGGAGTGATGGCAGGCACTTAAATACACACAGGAATCCAAGGAAAACAAGGGACAGGTGTAACTCATAATCGATTAACCAAACAAGGGAGGTGCAGGAATAACAGGAAACAGGTGGAAGCAGAAACACAAAACACAGAACTAAGGGAACTAGCAAACGCTAAAGACTAAAAATACACAGCAAACACTAGGGTAACAGCAAGAGAGACTAGTAAGAATACACAGCAACAACAACAAAAAAAACACACTAAGTAATAAACACCAGGGCACAAACAAAGGAAGGAGTCGTGCCCTTTGACCCCGACAGCTCAGGGAATATCTAAAAATTGGATGAATGTATGCGGATTAAGATTCAATTAATGTAAGAGTGTATGGGTTTGTAGCATTCAATATAGATGATGCCTTTTGTTTGAACATTGGGAGTGAATGTACTCAGTGTACACATTTGAATGTGCAGAATATGGATCCTAATGCTTGGTTCTAATGGTCTTGCCTAGGGCCCAACTGGACCACAGGGCATGCAGGGACTCCCAGGAAGCAGAGGCACCCCTGGAGAGGCCATAACAGGGCCCACGGTATGACACTCCTGTTCGATGCTAAGAACACCACAGTTGCAAGTGTGCATGCACGCTCATGCAGGCGAGTAGCCGTACATCTGGCATGGTGGGGCCCCTTGGTCTGTCCCACTGAACAGCTACATGAATCTGCCATAGCAAAGAAATATTTTTTCGATAATCAACAAATTATAACAAAGCGCATGTCAATTGCAATGTTTTTCTTCATATGCTTATTTCGTTATTGGTTCAGGGACCTCCAGGACCTCCAGGTGAAACAGGAGCAGCGGTAAGAAATTTGTGTGAAACTGTTCATTAATATCAAATCCTGATTTCTCAGTTTCTCTGGTGATTAGTACTAATTCATTCTAATATATACTGTGCTGATGTGATACATTAACCAATGATTACATCACTGCGCTAATTATGGAAGATGTATGATATTTCTACAATATTTCTAAGGGCTTATATACGTGTAGGTCTATGTAGGGAACCTTACAATGATATTTCATAATGAAATTTGTATGCGTTAATAGTGATTAAATAACTTTATTTGTATGCATAACACTGAAGAACAAAGAAGCAGCACATTCTTCATCAAGAACCTGGTGCACTTTTATCATTTCCACAGAAAATAAACTATTCAGTGTGATGAGTGCTGACCTGGTGCTGAATGACCCTTTGTGTGCTCTTTTATTCAATCATTCAGGGCGTTAGAGGTCTGCCAGGAAGCCTGGGACCTCAGGGTCCTCCTGGGCACGATGTAAGCCTGCTCAGCCTTCAACACTCAGTACAGTACATGTGCACGGTCACTGTGGATCTCATTCTCACCACCAAGCTTGTGAAGTTTTATCAGAGCATTTAAAAATTTGTTTATCCACCTTCCAACCACATCGTGGTCAAATAGTACATGATACAAAACACAGGTACACCCTGGATATAGCGCGTGAACACGCTGACTGTGTGATTTAGGGCGTACTCAGGCCCTGGTGCCTTGTACCGTGTCCGGGCATCATTGCCCCCACCAAATACGTACTGTCGCCCCCCACCAACTCCCCTGCTGGTCTGTGCTCACATTGCACAGCGATCCTGGCCTGAGCACGCTTTCACCATCACCGTGTGACTTTTTTGTGTTTAGGACAAGCGCTATGGCGCAATGGAGCACAATGCACAATGGAGTTTCATGGTTAATGACCTTAGTTTGTGGGTGGAGTCTTTTTGGGTGTGATGGCACACAGCCCCCTCACAGGTTTATTGAACAGGCGACACAGCGGCTTTCATTTAATCGTGCTGCACGTAGAAGAAGATTATCCACGTATCTCAGTTTTTTTGTGCGTCGCATCCATTTCTTCCTGGATACTATCTTCTGTCCAAATCTCCAGCAAACACTGCACCTCAGACCAAAGTGATCCATTTGCTGCAGTGTTTGTGAAATATTTGTCACCACCCGATCCGTACGGCCTATCTGATCTGATCCTTCCAGATCCAGGTCATTGTGGTGTACAGTACATGTGTGTATGCATGTGCCGGTTGCATCATTAATGTCTGTGTTCTATACTTGGGCACCGTTAGCGATCACACCAGATGCATGTGGTGCCCAGGCTCACCTCCTCAGGCGTGCCAAGGCACGGTACAGAGCAATCACACTAGTCAAGAAAGTAGACTCCGGGGGGGGGGCTCGAACGTGCTTGGGCATGGTACAGATGGCCTAGTGTGGGTACACCCACAGAGACAGCAGTTTGCCTGAACCAGAGTTCCAGGGGGAAGCCGGCAACACATGCAAACTCTGCACGCAGAGCGACTGTGAACCCCCAGCTGTGAGCCAACACTGCCACTCACTGAGCCACTGGAAACTCAAAGGCGTGATTTTCAAATATAATCAATTAGTCAGATTTAGCCCGTCTGGTGCATTTTAAGAGCATGTTGCGAGAATGAAGTTGAAACCAGTAATTATTCTTCGCTTGCTAGGGTTTACCGGGACGGCCTGGTGAAAAGGGGTCCCAAGGGGAACCTGTAAGTATTATTTGTAAATAAATATGTACAGTATTCTGTACAGACCCACTCAGCACAATAGGAAATGAGTTATAACTGATGCAAAAAGTAACAGTTTCTGTCTGTCTGTCTGTCTGTCTGTCTGTTTCATAGGGAAAAGCAGCTGACTTGTCAGAGCTGGATTTGAAGGTACTAACCAAGCCATGCTTTGCTACTTGATTTAAATTATGAAGACTGAAATGTATGTGATGTACACTTGCCATTTAGGTGTGTATTGCTGGTAATGCATTTTTGCATTTGCTATAACTTATTCACATATAGTACCAATTTACCCTATATATATATATATATATATATATATATATATATATGTGTGTCATTTTGTCCTCCTATATCATACAGGAAACATGTTATGTGCCTGCTCACTAAATTTAAGGCCTTGCATATCCCCTAACATTAATAAGAGAAAAACAATACAGAGAAAATGGGAAGAACACATGAGAAATTCACAGTAAATAGGGAATTACTTACATTTACGATCCAGGTTCTTTTCTTCATTGTGACTCTCGGCCCCCCAGGGCGTATGTTCAGATTGCCCTGCAGGGGCCCCAGGGCCGCCTGGCATGCCTGGATTGCCAGGGGACAAAGGCATTGCGGGACCCCCGGGCAAAGAGGGGCAAGATGGACACCCGGTATGTAAAATATGTCACTGCCTGCAGTCAGCCATGTTTATGGTCGATAAGATCCCATTCGAATATCTTTGGTGATGTAAAAGCTGGTTAATGAATATTTGATGACTAGAATGAATAACATTTATGGGAGAGATGCTCAGCATAGTGATAAAATAATAAGCAAAAGTCTGACACGTGCGCAACGTTCTGCATGAATTCCTCATGCGTGTCTGTGTAATTGGCCAGTAAAGTGATTGTGGTTCGGAATATGATTTGTGAATTTATCCTGGTTGAAGGCTGTCTTTGTTTAATATTTTGGTTACTCAGGGTTGGAGTTAAATTCCAATTCCTGTCGTTAATTAATGGTGTTTTGTATTAAACTGCAGGGTCCTGCTGGGCTTACTGGTCCTGCTGGGCCTCCAGGAGCCGAGGGGACGAAGGCAAGATCGCACGAGCTGCCCATGTGACAGGGCTGTCCATTTAGAAACATCTGCTGTTCTTGCTGTTAGGTTTTTAAGCAACAAGTCTGTTTTTATAGAGCTGTTAAACTTTCAAAGTTATAGTTTAGTTTGTTTCATGCACAAATATGGATGATTTTCCCTAATGCGGAGTAATACTGAGCAATCAGGAAAATTGCAATTCCACTTATGATTCCAATATCAGCATTTATTCTTCGATTTATGCTGACCAATTTGACCTTGAAAGATACAGAAACTGCATTCTGGTTTTCTTTAGAAGCCATATTAGTACCACTGTATAGTTCTGTATTTATATTTTACCTGTCATGTGACCAAAGATAATTTAATGAAGACTTGTAATGGGTACCTTAACAGTTTGGAGTCATACAGTCATACAGGTATCTAAATGTACAAGTCCGATCAGACTGAGTCACAGTTTATTCATGACTTATGCATTGTTAATGGAATAATGTGATTTCACAAACACATATATATGTATATATATATATGCTGGTGTTGGCACTAATGATATGCAAAATGTGTTACTAGGGTATAAAAGGTGACCGAGGACCTGCAGGTGCTCCTGGAGACAAAGGTGAAAAGGTGAGACTGAAAGTAATATCGGCAATTTCTTAAGCACGGTATAGACTTGCATCAGTGCAGAATGGGGCAAGCCCCTCCCCTTCTACAAAGTTATGATTTGTTTAAGCCGTTTGCCAGCCAGGAAAAGCTAAGGAGTTCCCCTGGACTGGTTAAAGAACAGTATAGCTGGTTAAAGAGCAGTTTAGCTGGTTAAAGAACAGTTTAGCTGGTTAAAGAACAGTATAGCTGGTTAAAGAGCAGTTTAGCTGGTTACAGAACAGTTCAGCTAGTGCTGAATATAAATGTAAACATTTATGTAAACATAAACAGCATTAATGACCCATTCCCCCCCCACCCCCACCCACGCACCCACCCACCCACAATCGACAAGTTTTACGGCAGACTGCCACCCAGGGCACCCCGTCAGACCTCTGGCACAGTCAGTAAGCCAGCTAAGCGTTTGCCCCCACTGTGTTCACGTCAGTGTTTATGCTGTGCGGCTCCCGTGGGGCGTCTGCGCCCTGACAGCACAGGCTGTGCATTGCTGTGTTGCAGGGACTTCCAGGGGCGCCGGGATACCCAGGGGCTGCAGGCTTAGTTGGGCCTCCGGTGAGTGTCTGCCTTTGCTGTTACAGCAGGTCCTGCGGCTGCACATATATAAAACTCACCTGGCACATTCCAGTCTCCGCATAAATTATTCAGTAAAGATTCTTAATGTGGTTATTGTTAGTAACACATTAACCATTTTCCCATTGCTGGAAGAACCATTTTATTGTATGACCCTGACTTATGTTACCCTGGTAAATTAATATTGCCCTGTGCATGTTTAACTTAGCATGTTTACATGTATACCGGGCCCTCGGCAGGTAGCGTCTCAGCTTCTCTCCTCAAGGGTTCTACATTTAAATCCTTAGCTCTGTCTTCAGAGTTTCCATGTTCTCCACATTCTTCCTTTGATCTTGTGGATTTTCCCCCCAGATCCTCTCAGTGTGTATGTGTTCATTTGTATGCGCATGAGCCCCATTTCTGGGTCGTCCGACATTAATTCTGGACCTTTGTATGATCAAGCACTAATTGCAACAGGGGTTTATAAGGATCAATGAAAGAACGAACCCGGTAATTTTTAGCTGACGGTATTCATGGCTGATTTCTATAGGTCTGCATTGGAAGAATGTGCTGGACTGTTTGTGAGCCTTTTAATAGACAGTTCTGTGCTCCACCAATTATTTTCTTGATGAGCATGAGGTTCTTTCATAGGGTACCGATGGTCAGCCAGGACCAATGGGTCCTCCAGGTCCACCTGGAGAGAAGGTAATTAAATCTTCATCAGCTGTTTACCAGCCCTGGTAGTCCTGCTACTAATAAGACAATATAATTTCCCTTCCAGTAGCATGCGGTTACATTGTAAACGTGTAGCTTGTCTCATAGCCGCTGGTGTTGTGGATGATCCATGTTACGTTCTGTTCAGGGTAAAGATGGTCTTAAAGGAATCCAGGGCCCGCCAGGTTTACCTGGATTAATGGTAAGATATTGTCATGGTTTTCCCTCCTATTTATGTAAGAAAATAGATAATCCTTCCACAGTGCTGAATACTCTGTTTACCAATGACACCAATTCAATAGGTAAAGTTCAAATGTTTAAATGTGACAAACTTAAACAGCATACATATGTATTCACAATACATTAATAAAACGGTGTCCACCTTGAACCACTTTTGTATGAGTACAGTTCCATAAAAATGAATTCGCTTTCACATATCCCAACCTATGATGTTACCTCTCAGACTGGAAGATTAGATTTTTTTTCGTCATATTAAAGGGAATTGCTGGAAAAATGGGGAAGGATGGAAGGCCTGGTGAGCAAGGGGAGCCGGTAAGTTGCTTCCTGGTTTGGTTAAATGGTCTCTTCCTGTCTGGTTGAATCACGTTATGCTGTTAACACAACTGACAATAAACTTGAGGCAGTTGTATGGCAGTTTGAAGATAGAAATCTGTACTACATACTGTATAGAAAAATGGCTTGGAAAACTGCATTTTTAATATGTATTGATAAATATATTTATATTTATTTTCAGGGAAAACAAGGAGAGCCAGGACTCCAAGGCCGAGACGGACTCAGAGGGCTTCCTGTAAGGTTATTTTTTTTGGGGGGTGGGGAGGTTACTGGGAAATGTTGGCATTTCTACGATACTCCATGCATCATTTCCCCATTGATATGTAGCAACAAAGGGCCACATTGAAATGTTGTGTTATGAAAAATGCCTGGTTAATAAAAATTTCATTTCTGTTGCAGGGATTTAAAGGGCCCAGGGGGGAACCTGGCCCCCCAGGATCGCAGGTAAACAAAAGCATTATAATGAAAGGTTACCTGACACCTGTATCATAAACTTTAATTAAGAGGCTACATCTGAAGACAGCGCGATACGTTCATATAGCAACATGATGACGGGCGTCTTTTCTTCAAATGAATAAGTGCTTGTGAGATTTATGGGGGCTATATTTATGTCATAGTCTATGGTAGTATGCTTCTTTCTATGTGCAATCCCCTGTGTTGTGGAAAGGGCTTTGTGAATGCAATTAAAAACCAGCTGAAATATGGCGATGGCTCCTCTGTCCTGTTCAGGGTGAAGAAGGCAGAGCCGGACCCCCGGGACGGGATGGTAATCCCGGGAAAGATGTGAGCGCCGAGACCGTTTTACACAATAAATATGTACACTGGTGACCAAAATTGGGGGAACACTTCCGTTTTTGAGAACTTTATTCAACTGTTGCTCCAGTTACTTATTTAATCGTCCAATGTATACTGCATTTGTAACATTCTTTGCTTGTTCATTGCCAATATTTGTGTAATAATTTTTAAAGCATTAGGAGCTAGGAGTTTCCATAATTTTATATATACATATACAGGAAAGCTGTTGTAAGTATGCCACAGGTGTGTACATCTCTAAAATCTTACGTATCTTGTACTTAGGGCGTTCCTGGTCCTTCCGGGCCGGAGGGTCACATGGGCCCACGAGGGGAACCGGTGAGACGGCTCTTAAGCATTTTTAAACGATAGAAAACCATCATGACTCACAGCTACCTCTAAATGCACAGTATTTCGGGGGGAGTGGGAGGTGACAGCTATTGTTTACAGTATACTGAGGTGACAGGGAGCATTCTAATGAAAATTATTATTATTTTTAATTAACATTTAACCTATCATGCAACAATAATGGTATGAACACGGATGAGCTTTCGTTGTTTTTCTGTAGGGGAAACCTGGTGATCCCGGCCCATCTGGAAAGCAAGGATCTCCTGGAATGCCAGTTAGTCATACAATTATTCATCGTTGCCTGTGTCACTGTAGTCCAATAAGCAGAAACCTTACGTTGTCCAATGGAATGAATGGATTTAATGATTTATTGCAGCCAATGCATAGTAACTGATGAACTACTGATGAAAAATGACTGGTTATAAATGGCGTCCTTGAATGATCAAGTTAATGGGATGTTTACAGAGATGATATTTGCATGCTAAAGGGTTATACTTTGTCTCTGGGGTTACCGGTATAGGATCTATTTGGAAAAATAAATTAACACGATGTAAATCGCATCATACTACCAATGAGTCTATACAGGGTTCATAATAGGACATAAGAAGTGCTGGTATTTAATGTTGTGTTTTTCAGGGTGTTAAGGGGCAGAAAGGAGATGCCGGAAGTCCAGGATTGCCTGGATTTATCGGGCCCAAAGGACCCTCTGTAATTACTGATTATTTTTTATACTGATGCTGTCTATCATGTGAGTGTGTCAGCTTCCAATATTCCAGATTTAATACTTGGGTTTTTGTGACCTAATATAAAGTAGTAATGAAAATATTTTAGATGAATCCGACATTGTGTCTCTGTGGTTTGCTGCACGGTGTTTCCATCCCATTTGGCAGATTACTATAATCCTCCAGAACAAACCAAATACTGCATATAATTTCATGTTTATTTTACTCCGTTTAGGGATCACCTGGTCCAGCAGGAGCTGAAGGAAAACACGTGAGTACAGTCAGTAATATTGGTTTATAACAATATGATATCATGAAATGGTCAGTAACTTCAATACTTCACTTTTTCCAGGGAATACCGGGAAAACCAGGAGACCGTGGTTCCAAGGGTGAGCGGGTAAGAGTAACAGGATCATTCGGAACATTCCGGCACTGAAAGATTCCACTAGTCTGCTAGTAGTTTGATATTAGTGGATTTACAAAGTGATACTGTATACAGGCAGCCCCCAGGTTACGAACGAGACCCATTCCCTAAGTGTTGTCCTTAAGATGAATTTGTAGGTAAGTCAGAACAATAATAAAGTACGTAAGAATAATAAACAGCAATAATTAAAAGTAACTACATACAATACTGCATGGGCGTAAATTACTGGGGGATGGGGGAATTGTAACCCCCCCTCCGTCAATCAAAACTGGCTAATACAACCATCCCAATAATTGTTTCCCCCCAATGTTCAAACCAAAGTTACGCCTTTGCTGCACTGTTCCTCCAGCTGACAATTCATTGAAGCCATTTTCACCAGTATCACAAAGTAGTGCATGCATTCGTTGTAACGAACCATTACGGTTTGGTGTTAACTTGGACGTTCTTAGCCACCTGTAATATATTCGGGACTTTATGCTTCCATAGTGCTGTAAAGCTGCCTGGACTTATTTGGTTACTTTTGTGTTTTAGGGAGATTCAGGCATAAAGGGAGATAAAGGACCACCTGGAGAACCAGGGCTTCCTGGAAATCCTGGAACTCCAGGTAGAAAAGGCCACACGGGTATGATGGGCATGTCAGGGCCCCCAGGAGAGGTGGGACCTGCCGGTCCACAGGGACCATCAGGACAACCAGGCTTTCCGGGCCCTCGGGTGAGGATGGTTCAACCTTAATGCCATTTGTTATTTAAAAAAGTCAAACTGCATGGATCATGAAGGTTCTTTATCTTTATATCTTTACTTGAACTATAGGGAGAACCAGTATCCCTAGAACAAATGCGAAGGCTAATCGAAGAGGAACTAGCAAAACAATTAGACGGTGAGATTGCACTTTAACAGCTTTCACGTCACTTAGCATCATCCTGGAATAATCACATCTGTACATGATGTGCATTTGGAAATACAGTCAGCCCTCGTGCATTCGCGCTTTCTGATTCTCCAATTCACAGATCCGGGAAAATTTTATTGCAATGCAAAAGAAAACGGTAGCCGATGCCGTGTTCTGTAAATTAGTAGGGGTGACATTAGTATACTGTACTGTAAATGTGCTAGTGTGACAAATATTCATTAGGCGATACTGTACTCTATTTTTACATCAAACATTTTTTAAAGGTAATGTATTACGCTAACTTTTAACTGAAGTTAAAGTGTTTTGGGAGCAGGACTGGGGTCATATTTAGGGCTTAAACTATAGAAATAAGCATATATTACCATTTTTAGTGACTCTACCAAACATTGGCGAATCCTCCTCATTCTGGAACCTAACCTTGCAATTGTCCAAGGTCTGACTGTATGTGAATATTTTTAATAAATTTTAACTTTTGGCTTTTGGTAGTCAAGCTCGCCTACCTCATGGCCCAGATGCAGCCAGCTCATGTGAAGAGCAGTGTTGGCCGGCCGGGACCCCCTGGTATTCCCGGGAAGGATGGAACTCCAGGCCGACCTGGACCCCCTGGAGAGCCAGGAATGCCCGGCCCGAATGGAGGTGACGGGCTAAGAGGACCGATGGGTCCCAAAGGTTTGTAGTCTGTTTTTAAGAAACTCTTCAGCAACAACAGTCAGTTGAAGTGCAAAATCAAATTAGCACTGGAAACAGATCTGCTGCAACTCAAAATACAAATGTTAAGTTTTTTTTCTTACGAGATTTTTTAATGTGTCCGATCAAGATTGTTACACACAGAAACCTTGCACGCTGAGTCCGATGTGTTTTATTATTCTATAATTGTGAAAAATTATAATACAAGACAAAGTGCAGTTGTTTGTGGTCCTCTCACTTCTTCTGAGCAGAAAGAGAGAAAGAAAATACTGGGTCCATCTGAACCTGAGAAGCTATGAAGAGCAGGGAGAATTTCACCTGCTGATATGGGAACTGTGGAGTTATCCCAGTCGGTCCAAGGTGTATTCCAGAATGTCAGTGGACCAGTTAGAGCCACTGCTAGCAAAACTGGAACCACATTAAAAAGAACCAATTTCTGCGATTCAGTTGGGCCTGAACATCAGCTGGCAGCGTGTATTATTTGGACACACGCATCATGAGTTTCATAGACATTCGAAATTGTGTTATCAGAAAAGTCCACTCTAGGTGGCAGATGCTCAGGGCAAAGCCTGAAAAAGCGGCAACATACTTTCAAGTTCGTGGTCAACAGTGCAAAAAAACGGAAGCAAAAAAAAATGCAGAACATTGAACCCGTCCTAAAAGCTTCTATGACGGATGAACGTTTTGGAGTTTGTGTAAACGCGATTTGACACCATGTGAGGTCGTATTCATTTTTAAAGCGTGTGACAATCTTGGACGAAAAATACATACTTTGTGTGCAATGGCCTTTAGTTCTAATAAAACAGACGCTCAGAACTGTGTGTGTGTGTGTGTGTGTCACTGTTCCTGTTTTTATCTACAGGTGAAAGAGGGTCTAAAGGTGACAGAGGTGAACATGGTGTTGGAGTGCGGGGAGAAGTTGGCCCCCCTGGTCCTACAGGTAAGGTCCCTCAACAGCACAAGTTTCCCAGATTCACTGGTCTTTCATCTAGACTCTCCTGGGCCTTGATTTCTTTTTTTATTGCTTTGCTCAATTTTCACTTCTAGGTCCAGCAGGGATTCCGGGATATGGAAAAGACGGAATGCCAGGGACACCCGGAGTTCAGGGAGAGCCAGGAAACCCCGGACCTCACGGTTCTTCTGGACCACCAGGGCCTACTGGCCAGTGTGACCCTTCCCAGTGTGCCTACTACGCCAGCCTGGCCTCTCGGCCCACCAACGTCAAGGGGCCTTAGGGGATAGGAGGCGGCGAGGGGGCCCATTCACGAACTTCCTGTTTCATTGAACAAAGAACTGTTCTTTAAAGAATAATGATAACCTCATTGGGCTGATTGGGGGAGGTGTTTGTGTGTGTTTCGGGGGGGGGGGGGGGGTGAGAGTAATGCTGCCGGTCAGAATTTCTTTTACATGGTTGGAGTGGGTGGTTTGGGGCAGCGGTGGGTTGACTGTCAGATCTTTACTGCCAGGGACAGCAGTAGCAGGTTTGCTGCACTAAGGAGCAGCTTCCTGACTGATGAATGCCCTTTTCTACGTCCCACTGATTACATATGTCACAGTCTCCTGCCAATAATCAGCAATTTAGACAAATTACCCAACCACAAACCTTTGCAGGCATTAATTAGTATGTATCCGCTAAAGAGAATGATGTACCTCTTTTTTACTGATTTCGAGATTTTTTTCTTTGTTCTGCAGGAGATGACATTCATTTTGAATACAAATATTTTTTTCTAATGATTTCTATTGTGTGATGTTTTTATGTTGAGTAGTATTTTTTTGTGAAACTCCAATTTCTGAAATTACGTGGCTAACATGCATGCACCATTAAGGATAAATAATGAATTGTTTTTGTTATTGTTTTGAAGATTATAGGATAATTACCAGTATTTTTAATAGGAAAAGGCTTTCCTGAAAATTACTAACTCTGAGGTCTCTGAAGCATTTCTTATTGAAACCAAAAAATATGGAGGTTTGAATAACATTAGTGACAAAACTTTACAAACACAAGGAATCAATGAATATATGACACTGTTTAGCTAAAGTTGTTCAATGAGAATAACCATGTAATAGCCTTGATCTAAATCTCATAATAAGCCAGTTTCTTTTGGGACATTTAGAGCAATGTCTCTCAACTCCCCCCAAACAGTCCATATTTTTGCTCCTTCCCATCTCCTTGGGAGGGAGCAAAAACATGGACTGTCTGAGAGTCCCCGAGGACCGGATTGAGAAACACTGATTTACGATGTGGTCATTTTGTGACGTATTGAGTCTCAATAGAACTGTAGTGAAATTCGCTGCTCTGACTGAGAAGAAATGCCCCAAAACTTTTAAATGTCATATATGAAAGTTTTCCGTCTAGTTTGAATGTGCACTTTCTGTGGCATAAACCGAAGCTCTGGGAAGACTGTCGAAATGCGAGCATGTTTTCCCTTATATTTTGTTAAGCTGCAAATTAATGGCTGTGTGCTGTATTCAGATCTTCAGTTTTGCGCGGCCAACGAGTGAAACTCTTCTAAAGATCCTTTTTTTTTTGTATTTGTAATTAGTACATGCTTAGAAAACACAAATAAGCTCACAGTCTCATTTTAGGGGTTTTCGCTTCTGCTTTTTGGGAAATAAATGGCTGTTACAAAACCACTAATTTATCGTCAAAAATTTCAGGCCTTCATATGACTCCTTACAGCATGTGGCGCTGAGCTGGGCCACAAGCTCAGGACTCCGGGACTTACTGTACATTTCCATAGTTTGCCATCTGGAGCAGGACTTGCTGTTTTGAAGGTCACCAACTCTACTTTCCAATTGGTTTAACGTCTTTTTATAGATACCCAGTGGTGCAGTAGAGCTAAAAATAGTAAAATGCCACCTGTTCTAGAACTATTGCCATGAAAATGGCGAACATCACCTTATTCTACTCCAGAAAAAAACTGTCTTTAATATGGATTAGATTTTTAATTCCTATTTCTTTTAGGGGAGAGTTGACTTGAATCCAAAGACTTTTAGGCTTTACGCTCATAATTTGAAGCTTTTGAACCCCTAACCCTAAGTCATAATTACCAATCACTATTAGGCATTTTCAGCTAAGCCCTAGTCAAAATGCAACTCATATTTCATTTATAGTTTCTTATTTTAGTTGGAATGGTGCTATCATCTTCTGTTTGACTTTTTTACGGTATTCTTGCACCCTATACGTTTTTTACAAATACTAATGGATTTGTCTTGCTGTTGTGATTATAGGTTTTCAATTAAATTATTCTAAGAAGCAAAAAATATGCAATGATGCTGTCTCTGAATTCTGTAGTAAGTACTGAAAAGGCAAAGGCATTCGGATCCATTGTATAGAACCTGCCTTTAAATCTTGTGAATACTTCTATTTTGAGCATAACTGGAGTGAGTATTAATGCCGTTTAACCAGATAAATTTATAATAAATACTTGTAAAATATCAACTGTGAAATTTTGTAGTGTTTTCTGGCATTTTTATTTCTATACGAGAACTGTCCTACGCATAACGGTCCTATTCTGCATCTTCTGATTGTGAACACAGTCAGAAAGCTAGATTACCTTTTTTCCTTTTTAAAAACAATTATAGATATAATGTAGGTTGATATATTTTTGTTGTACATTTAGTCACTCTGTATGCATCTTCAGGTTTTTTTGTTCCCAGTTCAGGTACAATGCTATACCTGTGGCAGGTTTCAATTCGCACTGTCATCCTCACCTGTGAACGTGCAAATCTGGTGTGAAAGTCTAAGCTTTTAATTTGCTGTCAGTGTATTTAGTGACCACATACTAATTTGTTCACAGCTTAGTACTTAAACAGAGATGCATTCTGCCGAGAATTTAAGCGCTCAGTCTGGCAGTGGACAATAAATGTTATGTTTGCTCATTAAATGAATCAGACGTGAGCAAAGGTTGGTATGTTTACCCTCTCTGTGGTCGCCCAGCAACACTGGAGGTCCTGTACAAACATTCATTTACCGCTATGGTTCCTGGAAGTGGCACAATCACAGAGAGTTTTCATCCAATAACACCCGCTCTTTTTGTATAAGCAGGTTAATGACGTTAAAAGGCCCTCTATAACTTCTTTGTTTGATTATTCGTATATATTTGCTAAATCAAGTCAAATTCAAGTCATGTCAAAATAGTTTTTTTACCTTTTTTTGTATACATCTTTCCTCCAAGTCACCAAGTCGGGGACACATTTACTGAATATTGTGTAACTTGTGTTGTTGGGTTTGTTGGATTAGGAGCTGCTGTTGGCTCATCTCACCCATTGTCCTTGTGTGTGTTCTTGCCAGAAATAACCGTCAGCAGTGGAACAGTCAATAGGCTAAAAATGTAGCTAATTGGTCACTCCCACCCATCTTCCTGTACCTATAGCTAGGGGCAAGGCTAGAAATCCTGCCCCCGACAAAAGCACACTCTAGGCTCTCCTGAATATAAAATATGATCCCTTCCAGCATGTTCCAAGGTCCCTGTCCGTAACCCCTGTACTGTATCATTTATGGTGCCCCTGCCTGCTGCCAATTTTAAATCATGATGCAAATTATTCCTAGAGCAGTTTTTCTCAACCGGTCTTCAGGAACCCCCAGACGGCCCGCATTTTTGCTCCTTCCCAGCTCCCAGTAGAGCAAAACTGTGGACTATTTGGCTGGGACCCGGGAGGGAGCAAAACTGTGGACTGTCTGGGGCTCCCCAAGGGTTAAGGTGAATGCTTTGAAATAATGTGTTTAGTGTAGGTTCACCTTCTGCTAGAACTTATCCTCTAGGTCAGGGGTAGGGAACCTGATCCATGGAGAGCCTGTGTGGGTTTTTGGGATGGCCTCTCAATCAGCCAATAACAGTGAATTCCAAGGACTGGAGTTGAGAATCGCTGCTTTATAATTGGCTGACTGAGAGGCCATCCCAAAAACCCGCACCCACACCGGCTCTCCATGGATCAGGTTCCCTACCTCTGCTCTAGGTTCACAGCCAATTCCTGTATGGCTGATGCGTTACCTAGATGGGTCACATGACAGCGATACAAAGTTGAGGGGCATCTCTGCTAGCCAATCAGCTGAGGTTCATGTTTGTCCTCATAATCCTCTACAGACAGGAGATAGCTGAACTCAGATGTTTTAATTCTTGGACAGAGTGACCCCATTGGTTCATGCATGAAGATGTCAAATAACTCAACATTAAATATACTTAATAAGATACGCAATTATGCTATGTGGCTTTGCTCCAATGGTCATTCCTTCCAGTGTGTACCCCTGCCTTGTGAGCTATACCTCCTGGGAGAAGCTCCAGACCTAACTCCACAACCCTGTATAGGATAAACCGTTGAATGATGGATAGATAGATGTTTTTCTGCTGAGGCAAAAACAATATAATTGCATGAAATGATTGTATTACTTTGAAAAGTACTTGCACTACCTTGCAATGTTTCTAAAAACGACAGTATTGTAATCCTGTCTTGCTGGACCATTTAAATAGGCTGAGCAGACAATCCATGTCAGGAAGGACATTATGTCCTTTAGATCAGGCTTTAGAAACTACTTTAAAACCGAAAGGCTCCTGTGCTCGGCTAAATAGTTCAGTTCTTCTTGTGCTTTGACTGGTTCATTCATCAGATTCATCAGAACTGTTTCACATTAACATTAGTGACACATGCATATTTACAGGGGACTGACCAATCAGCACACAGCAAGTACTCGGCGCTTATGTGAAATCCAGGTCCTTTTTATTGAGATGATAGTTTACAAACCCTGTCTCCGCTCAAAGTCGCCTCCTTGACATGGATTATCTGGTCACCGTAGTTTGAACAACTCCCAGAGGCACTGGCAAAAATCACCCACAACTAAAATGATTTTCATACATGTCGCATCTTTCGCAACAGCTTATCACACTTTATTTCGATAATGGGGAGAAGAATTTTCGTGATGTGTACATTTTAATAAACAAATTAGATTTTAGTGATGCCTGTTGTCCACCAATAACCAGAAACGCGGCTCAAAATCATTTCACTTCCTATGACTTGCTGACATTATTTTTAACTGTTTTCACAATTAACCAACCCTTATGCTTCATATGGAGATATTCCCAGATGTCATTTAAAGTAACATGTTTCAAGAAAAGAATTCACACAAAACATGAAAGTGTAATACCATATTTGGAACACTGGGCCATATTCTCTGTCTGTTTCCCGTGTGCCTAATTTGTACAGGTTTGTACAAATTTGTACCTCACGCACTATTGCTGCCGGTGATGTCATTAGGCCCTCATTTCCGTAACAGGGCACAGCCTGTAAAATGGGTTTTCCTTGCTCTCAGTTTTGGACGGCAGTTTTTCATGAGCATCGTGTCCCCCTCATGTTTTGGTTTGCTTTGCAGGCGGCTTGAGCTTTGGTCGTACACATGACTGAGGCATCATTGGAGCAGAAGTGAAAAGGAGCTTGCAGATGTCAATAGCTTAAGTGTGATGAAAAGGGAGACCTCTGACGTCTCTTCAAGTTTATCACGGATAATCCCCAAGTGGAGTGGCTTATTCCCCCCCCCCCCCCATTTTCTATGCCGTTCGGGGCTCGTTTGATATCATGGGCCTTTTGTATTTATGGATTTCTTTCCACTCACAGGCATCATCATCGGTGTCCTCCCGAAACAGTTTGAGGGATCACAAATTCCAGGTGGCCCTGTCAGCCCCCTGGGGCCCGGATTACCTGGGTCCCCTGGGGGCCCCCTCTCGCCACGAACGCCATCCCGGCCATTCTTCCCAATGCCAGGAACTCCAGCCTGACCTGCGAGATAAGTGTGGTAAAGCGTTGCTACAGTACCTTGGATCAGGGTGCAACGCTCAGTCATAATATTATGACCTAGCTCTCTGCCATGAATGAATATTCCCATAATTCTTATTCAGTCTTACATTCATAATCTTAATGATTTTTATAAAATCTTTGGATACAGCTCAGCATTCTCAGACCTGAGGGGAAATCTGCTGAATGCCTGTGAACAGCTAAGCTCAAGGGCATCTCTTTAATGTGTGAGACGGGGAACAAGGCTGGGCACTAACCTGTATCTCATGTGAAAGACTAATTCATACCAGCTTTAATTACATTGCTGATTTAAAAGCTGAAAATCTACAGAACCCACTATATAGTTTGCAATAGGGGCATAGTTAGAGATGAATTAATATGGGGGCTGATTCTTTCCGGGGGGGGCTGACGGCTAACTATTCATGACTTAAGCCGATAAATATGCATTCATTTGGGGGGGCTGAATAACAACCCCCCTAAAATAGGCTTAATGACACTCCTGGTTTGTAGTGTGTGAATAGATGTTGTTCTATGAAAGATGAACATGCATAAAATTACCTGGGGGCCCTGGCAGGCCTGGACTCCCTCTGGCTCCTTCTCCAGTCTCTCCTTTCTCACCTTTGGCTCCTGTATCACCTGCGTCACACCACGATAAAAGACACACAGTGGGTGCATGCAAACAGATCACCCAAGCACACAGGCTAGGCCTAAAAGAGGGATACAGTTTTTATTTCACGGTACTGATTGGGTCATGTTTAGTGTTCTCGCTGTTCAAAATGTCCTCCGTCAATGATGCTACATTCCCCGAGACAAAGCCCAGTTAGCATCAATGCTCCCAAATGCTTCAATTCACCCATGGTGTGGGGCTTCTTCTCAAAAACCTTCTCCTTTATCGTGCCCCCCCCCCCCCCCCCCCCCAAAAAAAAAAGAAGTCCATGGCTGTCCATGTCGGGTGAAAGTGGGGGCCAGTCAATGTGGCCACACCACCCAATCCAACGCCCTGGAAAGCTGTTGTCAAAGTAGCTCCATACAGTTAAAAAAAACTTTGTAAAATAAAAGCTTTACTTTGTAAAATAGATCGTTTACTTTGTAAAATAAAAACGATATACCTACTTTTGGCCTGATGCTGAAATAATGTAGACTGCAGGAGTGATTCACATGTGTGTCATCTTCCTTTAAGCATTGCATTATTATAAATGAATGAAGTGTTCCCACTGAAGCCAATACGCATGAGAAAGACAAGGCAGCGTCCTTCGGAAAAGCTACCATTATTTTTCTAACAATGGCCCTATTGTAGTCTGTAGCATTTCAGCTTAGCATCGAGTCAAGCGCTATGTTTTGCACCATTTTCCAACGATGGCACTACAAGGCAAATATTGTGAAGATGCCACTTTTGGACACAAAATTAAATAATGGTGTAAGACGTCCTCTGAGCAGAACCATATACTGTAGGTACAGGGGGAAGGAAATGCGATAGAAATTGGATAGTTTGGAATGGTTTAAGAAAATGGTGGAGAGTAATGAATAAAAGTTTTGGTGTCCGCACAAAGGAAAAGCAGTCATGAAAACTAACCAAGAACTGTGTGTAGGGTAAGCAGCGTGAGGCTTCAGGTATATCCTGGGGGGGGGTGGTTGGGAAAAAAACAGAAAATAATCTTACGTGTTTGTTTACAAAACTGGCCATATACTTCAGACGAAACTGATGTAATCTACGTTGTTTTGCCGATACAATGTTGTATGACGTATAATCACCATGGTGATTACCATTTCGTCGCACCGCCTGTGCGTTTTTACTTGTTTTGAACTTATGCACTGGCCATGTTTGGCTGCCATAAACATGACGCCGTGGGGTTGGTCAGCAGCATTAATTATGCAGTTACCAGCATGCTTTGCACCACACTTTAAATAGTGTAAAATAATGTATGTATTCATCTGTCTCTGTTAATAGTAAATGTCATTACTACGTGATGTTTGCTGGGAAATGCGTGTGCTTCGTGAGCATGTAACCATGACTGTCGAGTAAATCGATGGCTTCCCTATCTGTTCTGCTGCTAGTATTAAACTGATAGTAGCTGCTAATGAAGAGTAAAAAGAGCTGTTACTTTGTTAAAATGACTCAGGCACTCCCCACAATACTCCCCACAATACTCCCCACAATACTCCCCACAATACGTCTATTTGCTCTCTGTATGTGGGACAACTTGGGTTGGAGTTGTGATACATAAAGAACAAGCTGGCAGTGTCGTTTTAGGTATGTGACAGATTGCTCTCGCAAACGTGTTCGATTTTTTTTGCTTTTGTTTTTTTGTTAACGGCCAGAAAATGAACAAATTGGCTTGTCACCTGACTGTACCCCTTCCCAAGGATGTTCGTGCCCCACTCCCATCGGAAAATTCCATTTGCAGAATTATTTACTTTCTAAATGGAAACCAACAAACGCTTCATTGACGAACAAGAAAAAAAAAATTAGATCATTAAAAATTCATGTCATTCAAACACTGCACACTTATTTAGGAGGAACAATCATGAACTTCTTAAAATATATTCTGGTCTTTTATTTAATTCCAGAACTGCAGCTTATCCAGGAAACTCACAGCTAATTGTTTATCGCTCACCTAGCTCGACATGATTCTCCTTAGCAGCTTCTGCAAATTCCTCCCAAATGTATTACATCATAAACAAACAGCCCGTTATGTTGTTCTACATGATGTCATCCTTCCTGTCTATCCTTAATCTCCCTTCGCTTATTGCTAGTGCCTCTGTCTCCTATTGGCTCATTATAATAACCAATATCTGTGGTCTTTTACACAACAACTCAACTAATCCGGAATCTTCTAGTGACTCACTCACTTTCTGCCTCTCTTGAGCCCTTCTGCCTCTCCACTTTTCCTTTGCCTTTCATTCAGCTCTTTCCGTTAAAGGTCAACAATCTGCTGTCTGCTCTTCTGGGATGTAACAATTGTAACCAACAGAAACGCAGAACCATATTTGGGAACCCTGGGAAAAAGGGCCCGGCATTGGTACTGTAAGTAAAATATATACAGTATATTGATATAGTACTTATAGAGATTAAGTCATGGCATCATAGTGTGTTCTTACTTGGCTGGTATCAGCACCCTGGATACACTGATCCTTACCTTTCTCCCCAGGTACTCCATGGAAACCTTGTGGCCCTTGCAGGCCCATTGGGCCCCTTAGTCCGGGTATTCCTGCCTCACCAGAAGGTCCAGTTGGTCCAGGAGGACCAGGAGGTCCCATCAGCCCGGGACTTCCAGGAGTGCCAATTGCTGCTGGCATTTTCAGGGCTGCCTTTTTGAATTCGGCCAAATGTTCTAAAAGAAATGTAATTAACATATAAAGATATGAAGGTATAAAAATGTTTTGCTCAAACATTTTTATGTCCATTACTAAAGGATGAACTAAAATTTGAAATTCCAAATGATACAATGTGTGTTATTCTCGATAAAACCCATCACACCTTCAACGATGCTGCTACAGATCTCGCGGATTTTGTGATCGCTGGCTTTGGGACCCTGTGGGGAAGAAATTCACTCAACGGTTAGGCCTTAAAAACATTTTGGTTAGACATTTCTTATAGTGCATATATATCATCAAAGCACTTTCATTTGGTACTTACTGGGAGCCCACGTGGTCCTGGGGCCCCAGGAATGCCTCTCTCCCCTTCTAGGCCTCGAGGCCCCAAGGGGCCACTCATCCCCGTGTGCCCCGGTCGACCCGGGAGACCATCTTTGCCATTTGAGCCCCTTTCTCCTTTATCTCCAGTCTGACGAAGATTGCCCCCCCCCCCAGTAACAAGTCATTCACTCCATAATGAGTTCAAAAGTAGAGTTCCAGTTAGCAAAGATGTCAGATGGTAATTATACCTCTCCTTTGAGCCCAGGACTTCCAGGGGGACCCTGTTATAACAGATACAGCAAGAATACTGCCTTTGAAGTCGCTCTGTTTTCACAAGGAATTTGCAGACTGGTTGACACAATACCATATACAGTAAAGGTGTCTTTTCTAGTTTCATTAGTATGGTACAATTCTATTAAAGAACAGACTTAGGCTTACAGCTATAGGTAGTGATAACTAGAGAGTGAAAAGGTTAGGACTGACAAGATAGCTCACATTTGCAAAAACACAAGCTCAAATTTGTGACACAAACTGCGTCTTCTCTTTCTTATCTGTAAGTGACATGCTGCATAATCATGCGTCTGACTTTACAGTGAACACTGATAGAATGCTATGCTAGAAGTAACCCGACTCATACAAATCATTCAAATATCATTCAAAACATGTCACTGTCATATTGTTTTACCGTGTCACCTTTGGGCCCCACGCCGCCAACAGCTCCTCTGGCACCCTGCGTACGAAACAGACTTGTTGCAGACACAGTACGGCCATAGATTGGCACAGACTGACGACATCACATCTGACAGGAAGATTGGTTGTTTTATAACGATATAGCACCGGCTTTTGAATCTGAGCAAGTTATAAACGTAAAATGAATGGTTTTGAATAAAAAAAAAAATTCAATCCTCTTTAATGAATTATTCATAAGTAATAAACTTTACTTAATACATTGTTGTGTCTGTCTTTAAAACCACATAATAACCAACGTTGTTGTCATTAACCAAGGTGGATGGATTACTGATTAGGAATGATTAAGAATGAAAACCATATATCACGTACCTCAATTCCTTTTGGACCAACGGGACCTGTAGCGCCCTACAATAGGTAAGGAAACATATTTATAAAACATCATTAAGGCACCACTGTCTTAATTTAATGTGGTTTTTGTTGAAGACTGAAAGATAAAATATTAAATTCTTATTAATTGAACATAACATTTTCTATAACTAAATCTCATATACAGTAGACTGGCCATTTCTTATTAAGTGCCCCCTGTCTCATACCAGAGACGAGCCCCTTTTGCCTACAGAACACCTGAATTTTTCATGCATTCATCAGCTTTCGTGGCTCATGACATCATGGCCGACAAGCCAATGACGTTTCACCTTCAGAACTGTCCCAGGCTGCGTGACTTCTGCCCATCACACTATTCAGTTTAAACTCTAGAAATTGTAGCAGTGTGAAGATCCCAGGATGGTGGCTGTTAGAGATGCTGGGACCATCGCGTCTGGCACAACGATCACAGCACGTTCAGAGTCACTAACTCTGTGCTCTCTGTTCATTCACAGGCACATGATTCCCTGCTTCTAGGACCAGACGTTGGCCTCAATGAGCAGGCGTACCAGTGAGTATATGTTACGGTGACCAGATAATTCATGTCGGGCAGGTTTACAGATTACTTTAAAACTGAAATGCTCTTGTGTTTGGCTAAAACGTTCAGCTCTTCTGGGGCTCTGACTCATCCAGCTGTTTCACATTAACATTAGTGACGCAGGCATGATTATTGGAGACTAATCAATCAGCAGACAGCAAGAACTCAGTGCTTAATTGAAATCCATGTCCGTTTAATTGAAATGGTAATTTACAAATCCTGTCCCAGCTCAAAATGTCCCCCCTGACATGGATTCTCTGGTCACCCTAGTATATGTTTTTCATTATCTACCATAATGACAAAGAACTTGGTCTCACCATATCTCCTTTATGCCCCGTGTGGCCTTTGATTCCACGAGGACCCGTGTCTCCCTTAATTCCCTTTTCACCCTAATGGACAACGCACAGCATGACAGGCTGATTCTGAAATTAATTACAGGCTTAAGGTTTTCGCGGTGCAGCAGCGTCAGAGAGACGCGTCAGAAACACTCTCACCTGAGGTCCCGTGAGGCCGGTGGCACCTACAGGTCCCTGCTTTCCAGGCTCACCCTTCAGTATTGATTAACCAGTTAAATCACGCAGGAGAAAACAGGAGAATGAGAAACAGACCAGAAGTGATACGGCGGTTCAGCGCATGTTTCGCGTTTTAACATTTAATCCTGAAGTGTTAGTGAATCTAAGTGTTAAGTCTTAAATACTCAACCAGAGACTGAAAACTCTAAAAACCTGTTTTAAATGTTAACGTTGTTCTGATCTAAACTCATCCCCAGATAATTAGTATTTCTAGCTAACAGCACAGTAGTCATCAAGGTTAGTGTTTGCAGATTCCTCAAGATTTTCTTTACTTCGATCATGCCCCCCCCTCCCCCCCCCCACACACAAACACACACACACTGTAAGTGTTCTGTCTATTTCAGGTGACCATTCCAGGAGCAAAACCATCAGTATGAAGAGAGACGTCGACATACGTTGGATCCCTTTTCCCCTGGTGATCCATCTTCGCCCACGGCTCCATCCGCTCCCTGCAGGAGTGGAACATTTAAACTCCACTGTAGCATCTCCACATCACACTTCTCTCATTGATAATGCATGCCGGTGATTGAATGACAAATGTATACTGCAGGGTGTAGCTGCTGGATGTCATTGAAATACTCACCGGTTTGCCTGGTACTCCGGGTTGCCCTGGGAACCCTGCTGACCCCTGCTCTCCCTGTAACGACACATCATTGCATGTGCAGAAACTCACTATTCCTCAAACTACCCAACTTGTTTTTTTTTTTCTTTTTTTAATTGCACATATCTTGCTGACAGGTAACAGGTGCCTGGTTACGTGCTGCTCTGCCGGTGTAGCTATCTGCTGGAATATCACATAGCCTGTGCCATCATTTCTCACCGTTAGCAGCATCAGTCATCTGATGACACATTACCTTCTCCCCCGTAGGGCCCATTACTCCTTGTTTCCCTGGCAGCCCCTGGAAAAACAGGACATACGGTTGAGAAAAAATATTCTGAGGAGTGGGAATTCTGGGCGACTGTTTGGGAAATACTCAAAGGAGGTACTAATTTAAAAGAAAGTGTTACAGACAATATCACTGCGAGGACTTTTCTGCTTGCAACATTAACTTGGAAGATGAAAGCAAGATTAATGAAATATCACTCTGGTGAGAGTGGCCCGTAAAGCAGTGTGATTCTGATTCATTTATTGGGGAGCAGATAAAGGCAATAATTTCAGTTCTACACAAACGTTGCACCAAATGAGCTCCACTGTGTTGCTATGCCTGGTTTTCTACAGACTACTGCAACCTGACACTATACAAGTAAAGCAAATCATGACTGGCCTCAGTAAGGATTTATACACACTGATCCTTCCTTTCCTGCACCTATAATAAGACATGGATTGCGTCACATTGGCAAACCACATCTGCCCAACTCGTCTGGGCTTCAGTGTTAATGGATGCTAATGTAACGATTCCAGTTGGAACATCTCCAGGTTCCTTCTGTTGACGCTTCTTCCTTCCCGGAAGCAGCTGTGTGTCTCTTTTTCTGTCTTGGCATAATTATAGGTGAATAACAAGGGCATGAGACAAACTGGTCGTCTTCCTTGAATTGTGGCTTTTTACCAAAAGTGAAAAAAATACTTGGAATTCTCTGTGAATTATGTACTGTGGCTGCTTTTATATTCGCAAATTTCTTTCAGGAGAGAAATTCAGGAGAAGTCCCACAGAAACCATCGCCCCTATGCTTGTACTCACCGGGATTCCAACCAGTCCCCGGACTCCCAGTCCTCCAGGCAAACCAGGCTCTCCCTGTTAGACATCAGATGTGCAATACAGTGTTAGAACCTGACTGGCATCTCATAGGACACCAATACAGTGTTAGAACCTGACTGGCATCTCATAGGACACCAATACAGTGTTTGAACCTGACTGGCATCTCATAGGACACCAATACAGTGTTAGAACCTGACTGGCATCTCATAGGACACCAATACAGTGTTAGAACCTGAGTGGCACCTCATAGGACACCAATATAGTGTTAGAACCTGACTGGCATCTCATAGGACACCAATATAGTGTTAGAACCTGACTGGCATCTCATAGGACACCAATACAGTGTTAGAACCTGACTGGCATCTCATAGGACACCAATACAGTGAAACAGACAACACTACTATCCTGTATCCATTGAAATCCAAATATCATGTAGATGTTTACCTTGTTCCCATCTTGTCCAGGTTTTCCATCACTGCCATCTTTCCCAGATTCCCCCTTAAGAGACATTTACTTGTTATATCTTGCAGCACTTCTAACTTTAACCTTCTTCACAATTCCCCCAAAACGGCATTTATTAATGCAACATTACAAATGTAATATATCGTTTAATATTATTCTACATGTCAAATCGGTCAGGCAGTAAAAAGGGCAGCTCTTTTGCGTCAACTGTATTTTTAGCTACATTTTTTTCTCAGGCCTAAACCTCTTTTGTCATAATTAAGAGACGCATCCTACCTTCTCTCCTTTCTCGCCTTGGATCCCTGGTTCCCCACGAGGGCCAGTCCGACCCTGTGAAACACATGATGATTAAGCCAGTGAGCTATTGTTAGAACGCCTACATTATCTGGTGCCCATTTTACTTGCCTGGATATTCTGTCGGAACAATTCAGGTTAAGTGCCTTGCCAGAGGGTACTACAGTTTGGTCCCTCATAACCTTTTGGTTATGACTCCATGCCCATGACAGCAATACTACTCTGAAGCATAGTAAGACATGGGAAGTACTCACTTCATCCCCTTTAGGACCTTCCAAGCCCTGCCTCCCTCGCACGCCTTCCACACCCTGCCATTTATAAAAAAGAAAGTCAATGTACTGTAAGCATTCACCTTTCCTCTCTGACTGAGGTTCAAACAAATGCTAATTTATTAAGCGACTCTGAAATTTTGCTTACCGGAGGACCAGACGGCCCAGTGGGCCCAGGGATCCCGTTGAAACCTGGCGGGCCCTGTGTGGGTTAATGAAGCCATGACAGTGGATTAGTGTGAGACAACATCGTTTTTGAGCTTCATACCACGGCACTGTTGAATTCTTGCATGTGAATGGTGTTGGTTAATTCTGTATAACCTCACACATGGCCAGGGACTCATGAGGACAGTGAATACAAACGAAATAGACCTCCCACGGTTTTTTGACTCACTGTAGGGAAGCCTAGTCCTAAAAATGACCCTGGCAAGTGAGAGTTTCGTGTGCAAGACAAATAGCTACAGTAGGTGTCAATGTATCTGATACCTTTCAAAAGCAGCCTGCAGCAGTGGAGATGGCTATTTTAACTGGAGACGCTAAACAACAGTGTCACGGATATGAGTATGAAACTGACGACATGCTATTAAATGTATTAAATACTCATTTAAAATGATCAAATGACAGGACATTAAAGAACACGCAATACTATATGTTTACATAATTGATCTCTCCAAAAATTCAATAGTCGACACATTTTTAAGCGCACCTTGTCTCCTTTGTCCCCGGCAGGGCCAGGATGTCCTTTTGATCCCCTTTGTCCCTGTAAGAAAAGTTGTGTTTAAGGTTTAGACTAACACCATAATGAGTAATGTGTATGAATGAGCTTCTCAGGAATGGCCCAAACCTCACTTCCGGTACGCCCAGGTAAACCCTGAACCCCTGAAGGCCCTGGTTCGCCCTGTCAAAAAAAAAATAACTAAACAAACAGTGCTGAATAAAACGTAAACATGCACTTTCGCTGTCTCTCCGCTGACATGCAGTATGAATCAGAATCAGAATGAAGTTTATTGGCCAGGTACTGTGTGTCCCCACACACAAGGAGTTTGTCTCTAGTTGTCAGTGACTCTCATACGTACATAAAGTATGTGCATTCACAGTTAACACAAGACAATGTTCGCATATAGTCTGCTTGACATATACAACATGTCGTTGAGAAATGTATAAAAAAGTGCAAGGGATGTTGCAATAAATACAATATGTACAATCCAATACAATAGGTACAGTGGATTGTTTACATCAATAAAGTATTGTATGGTAACAGGGGTTAATTGGTGTAAGAGTTAATAGGTATATGGTTTTGATCCTTGTCTCTATCTAGTACAAACCCACACATAGCTAATTTGCTGGCATTTGCATTAAAACACCATAAAATATTACCTTTTGTCCGGGAGTACCTGGTCTTCCAGGTTCACCATGGCTACCTTTGTGACCCTGACAATAGAGAGATTAATTATTGTGCCTTAAATGACAAATAAGTTGGTCCCTAATCCATCTATATCAGTATGAATAACATGAATTATACAAGCAAACACGGTAAATGAGAAATGCATGTGTGTAAGTCCACAGCACCTTCATTCCTGGTACTCCCGGATCTCCCTGAGGTCCCGCTGGACAAGCCGCCGGACACTATGACAAATCAGACTGAATCAGCACAGGCAAAGCTTAAGATGTTTCAGAATTGTTACAAGTGCAGTGTTTGCTAAATTGATTTTATTCTGTCCATCCATCCATCCATCCATCCATCCATCCATCAAGTAATCACTCATCCACTACAGGGTTGTGGAGTATTCTGTACATCCATCCATCCATCCATCCATCCATCCATCAATCAATCACTCATCCACTACAGGGTTGTGGGGTATTCTGTACATCCATCCATCCATCCATCCATCCATCCATCCATCCATCCATCCATCAATCACTCATCCACTACTGGGTTGTAGGGTATTCCATCCATCCATCCATCCATCCATCCCTCCATCTTCCAATCACTTATCCCCTATGGGATTGCAGGGTATTCTGTACATCCTAAAGCCAAATATCACAGAACAAAAGTTCAGCTTACAAAGTCCCCACTGGCCTCAGGTACGGCAGCCCCAGGTTGGCCCTGTAATAGATACAAAGAGGCGGTTTTTCTTTTAAAACCGTTTCTAAATCATTCCTCCTATTAGAATGGACATAATATATAAGAATATTATTAATACTAGAATTAAAATGAACCACTCCATATTGTATGAAAAGCATTAATTAGGGCTGGCAGATACAAATTGGCACATTCGTGAGTCAATTACTTTTGGCTGATTATAATATCAGTCTGTTTTGAATAGATCAAAAAAATATTGAGAGAGAGAGATATGTGTTATTAAGAGGGTTGCAACATTACCGCAGGACCTGGAGGTCCTGGAGGACCGGGGGGGCCCGGAAGTCCAGTGCCACCCTCGGGTCCGGGGGGGCCCTGCATGGACATGGAGAATCATTATCATTATGTTATTTTATAACATTAATAAACTTTCATATACTGGTTGAGTATCATATACATCAATACTGTATTGGGTATTGTAAGTACTGTATGGCACTAACCTCTGGTCCAATATTGCCGGAATCTCCCGGCTCTCCGGGTTTCCCTGGAGGTCCCTGGATGAAGCATTATGAAGGACAAGTCCAACATTAAATGAATGGGTGCTGAAAATTCTGTGCAAATATTAAAAGTAAACTTATGGAATCTGACTGCTTCGATAACTGTATAAAATGCTGCAGGAGATTATATAAATCTGCAGTTGTTTATAATCCATTAACTGCAACAGATCTGATGCATCATCTCAGATAAATAATGCATGCCGAATTAATGCGGTAACTGTCATAGAACAGCAGCTAAGGAGAATTATGTTGCCTGTATCCTCCAAATGTAGCTGAAATGTAAATTCTGAATTTCAGAATCGAATGTTGGTGCATCATTGAACCAACTTGCAGGCTGATCAACCAACAACTAGCTTATCTAAACTCTAGGACTCATTGAAAATGAGAGGGAACGTTGACTGTGCTTTGTACGTACGGGAGGCCCAACAGAAGCCGGTCCCTGTAAACAAACAAATGAAACATTAGAAGAGCTCTCAGGTTTTATTAAAAGATCCATAGAAAGCTAAATGACATCAATTGTTTTATTTAAACACAAAGAGTGTCCCGAGATACCATTCAGCTACTCAGATTACGAAGGGTCTGCAGCTGACAATTATGGGGCGTTTTTGCTGTGGTATTTAATGCAGGCAGCTGATGTTTTCACCTATAGAACATTACAGAGACGTGAATTTTATGGCAAGCAGTTGAAAGGCGTACTGATTTAATGCATGTACTAGCTGCCCCCCCCCCTACTATTTTTCCTTCTAATGGGAGGCTAAATGCAAAAAAAAATAATAAACTTACTGGGAGTCCAGGAAAGCCAGGAAGTCCCTAAGATCACAGACACACACACACACAGACACAAACATACACACACGCACACAGAAAGAAATAACCATTAGCACAAATTTGTTGTCACTTAATTCTGTTATGAAAAAAGGCCTTTTGCTCACAGGCAAATCAGCTTTAAGAACAGAGGGACGGGTGCCAAGATTTTACTGAGATTAGACCGAAGCACTGACACCCACAGGAACAGACAAAAAAAAACTCTTTATAATATTTTATAAAAGGATGTAGTTATGTATATAAAATTGCAGATGTTTAAGAAGAAGCATTAAAGTTAATAGATCTAATAGACAAATAAAAAGAAAAACTTACTCTCTCACCAACAGGCCCTCTAGGCCCAATTGGACCCTTTTAAAGGAAACAGGAAGGACAGTGCATGTAATTACTTAGCATCTATAACCAAAACATATATGGATATATGTGTGTGTGTGCTGCACTGTGGTGAACTTGTAGTAAACTGCATGTAAGCCACGAGAAGGAAGAGGAGTGACCCATCACCATGTAGTCGCTTTTATTGGGTCTCACGGTGCTGGGTCATTGTGTATAAAATGTATATGACAGATGTGGTTCTTACGAGCGATCCTGGGAGGCCGGGAAGGCCCCGCTGTCCAGGCAGGCCGATCTCCCCCGGTTCCCCTTTGCTGCCCTGAGTCAGATACAGGCACAATTCGCTTTACTGTGCCGTCGCTGTTGCTAGGATACGGTGCCCCAACATTCAATCGATTAAAGCCGCGCGGATGACATAGCTCATCCCGCATCTCTCGCTTCGTCAGGCGAAGAGGAAACGCTGCCCTGTTTATTCAGGGCAAATAACTGGAGCTAAACATTCTGTTTGTTTTGGCAAACCGTCTTGGTGTTCATGATAATGAGGTAGAAGTGAGGCTTTGTCAGGAAGATGCCTGGCCAGCAGACACCCTGGAAGATTTTGTACTTACTGGAGCACCGGGAGGGCCGGGTTGACCTGGAATACCCTGTAAAAAGGGAGTAAGAAAGAAATACATGTAGATAGAGTGCGTGTATGTATATATATACATATATAACCTACCCACTTAACAGGAATAATAATAAGCATGATCTACTTTACTGGACTTCTTCATATACGTGCGGTATAATAATGTGACCATAATTGATAAACAAAGTTGCATGTCACAAGTCTTAGTAATCATGTTCACGCACTGAAATGTGTCACAAAAGACATCATTTCCCAACCTAGTCCTCAGGGACCCACAGCATTTCCCAACCTAGTCCTCAGGGACCCACAGCATTTCCCAACCTAGTCCTCAGGGACCCACAGCATTTCCCAACCTAGTCCTCAGGGACCCACAGCATTTCCCAACCTAGTCCTCAGGGACCCACAGCATTTCCCAACCTAGTCCTCAGGGACCCACAGCAGTCCACTTTTTTTGCTCCCTTACAGCTCCCAATTCACTGATTCTTTGGAAATGCAGTTATCGGGTTTGTTTACAAATGGGTTGATTGCTGAAGTCCACATGAGTCGATTTTCACACTTACATCTCGCCCATCTCTTCCATCCCCTCCCGGTGAACCACGTGGTCCAGAAGGCCCTGGGGGGCCCGGAGGGCCCGGGACTGGGTTTGGGTCGGGCTAGGAGACGAAAAACCGGGAGATGAGTATGAAGGGCTCAAGACCGCTAAGAAGATTCGAAAGAATTTTTTCCTGGTGCATCAAGCTTTCATTGAATATGACAAGTTATTGCATTACAGCCAGAGCAATTACATGTGTCCTCCAGACATTCAAAGATGCCAGCTCGCTGGTCAAGAGCTGTTCATCAAACAGTTCAAAGGCATAATCACTGCTTCACTGGCTCCTGTCTATTTTCAGATTTTTATTTAGAGGTCTACAAAAGACTTTTTTTTTTTCAAATCATAGCATGTGGAATTAACAATAAGCGCTGTAAGACATTTTAGTCGTGTCCCATAAAAATTAGATTTAGGTATTCATAGTAAAAAACAATTATATGAAAGAAAACGGGACTAAGGAGATATTAGGCATGCCGTAAAAAAAGTTTTTGTTGTTTTTTTCTCGAACCCTGCATGAAAATCAAAGGTCCTGCTGATTATCCTGAGAACATCAGCTGGTATGGGGATCTATAATGACTGCAGCAGCAGGCCTACATCAGCTGGTTTGGGGACCAATAATGACTGCAGCAGCAGGCCTACATCAGCTGGTATGGGGATCTATAATGACTGCAGCAGCAGGCCTACATCAGCTGGTATGGGGATCTATAATCACTGCAGCAGCAGGCCTACATCAGTTGGTATGGGGACCAATTATTCCTGCAGTAGCAGGCCTGCATCAGCTGGTATGGGGATCTATAATGACCGCAGCAGCAGGCCTACATCAGCTGGTATGGGGACCAATAATGACTGCAGCAGCAGGCCTACATCAGCTGGTATGGGGACCAATAATGACTGCAGCAGCAGGCCTACATCAGCTGGTATGGGGACCAATAATCACTGCAGCAGCAGGCCTACATCAGCTGGTATGGGGATCTATAATAACCGCAGCAGCAGGCCTACATCAGCTGGTATGGGGACCAATAATCACTGCAGCAGCAGGCCTACATCAGCTGGTATGGGGACCAATAATCACTGCAGCAGCAGGATCTGGCACCAAGTTCAACTCCTGTCACCACTGAACGATTTAGTTCACCTTGATATTTAAAAAAAAGGAAAAAAGAAGAATAAAATCTAAAAATATTGAAAACAAGAGGCTCAGACTTGGGCCATTATGTTTTATTTTTTGTGCCTGCATTGAGTAAACTGCATGTTCCTGTTTACTGCTGGGAAAGCTACAGTACAGGACATAGCAACTTAGTTCTTATTGCACTGTTGGATAGATTTTAATTGGTTTGGGAAAAATCTGATACAGTATATCCTTAATAATCCTGAAATTCAAGAAAAACTTGTATAATTATGAAAACACAAAGAAATATAGACACTTTTTAATCGTCCAAGGTGATGCATTTAATAGTTAATCATTAAAATTCTCAGTTTTATAACATTAAGTATTGTTCAAAGGTGCTTTGATTGTTTTTATAAACTTTAGTTGTTTGCTAGGTAAAAATATTTTATTTGTGCTCGAGAACCCTCGGCTCATTGCGGATAAGACTGGCCACCCCTGGTGTAGATTGTTCAGGACTTTGGCCGTCTTCTGGGACATTGTTCTTGTGTGTAAAAATAATCCTTTGTTTTCACTTCTCCTGATCATTTCAAACAACCTGTTATCCACCAGGATTTCAATCTGAATCACGCTGGGTCTTTAATGCAATGTTTCATGTGGCTTAACAATACAGTTATAGCATTAGACACAGAAATCACGCTGTTCACACTGACTGTGCAGCGGTTAATGTACCATGTCTTCCCTGTGTGTGTAATTTGCTAACAATGCCACTTAGATCCTAAGAAATGTAACTTCAAGAACTAATTCAACATTTCTAGAACAACCCATGCCCCCGTTTGAATAGTACTCCCAGTCTATCACAAAGCAGGAAGTGGATTATTGCCGAAACATGATACAAAAAGAGGAGGTTTCAGTTTTAAATCGAAATATAAATACCTCAGCATTCGGAAACATCTGAAGGATCAGGAGAGATAAATGCAGCGTTAGTTAAATGACAGCCCCGTCACCAAGCACAGGCAGAAAAAGCACACCTGTTTAAAACAATGGCTGAGAGACAAACAGGCTTCCTCACACGCAACACAGGCCCTGCGTCACAAGCCCACAGTCCAAGCATTTAACTTTCAAGGAAGACAAATCAGAACAAGGTACCTTAGTCCTAAAGAGCATCCAGCATGTCAAATGAAGAGCAGCCCAAATTAAACCTGAATCAGACTCGGTCAGTATTGTATAGATTTAATATTTTGAACAACATTTATAAATATTTCAGGAAATATATTAATATAATATAATATAATATAATATAATATAATATAATATAATATAATATAATATAATATAATATAATATAATATAATACATAATTGCCACAAAAGCTACAATGACTCTTATATGTAGTTTACTAAAACCATGAACTATGTACTACTGTATATATAACAATAAATGATGCAGACGTCCAGATGCTAAGAGGACAAAGCTTCCATGCAGTGACACCAGGGTAAAGGGTCTCCTCTCCCAATTAAGGACAAATGCAGTGCATTCACCTCGACAGAGACAAACGTCAGGCAGGACAGGGAAACAGCATCAGAATAACAAATGCTTCTGCATCACAGCCTGCAGCTAATATCACGGATGCTGCTGAGAATTGGCTCGAGCTGATTTGGGTTAATTAGCCGTATTAATCACTGACTGAAATGCTTTTGTATGCTTTCAATCTCATTTCTAGCTTCAAAAACAAAAGGGCATTGCAGATATTCTCAGATGCTTTTCAGACAAGCTCTTCATTATGTATTACTAGCCAGCAGTTGCACTGGACTCGTTTTCCAAGGACTGTACTTCAGCTGTTTATCATGCACAAAGAAGGTGTATGAAGAATAGGACTAAAATGGCGCCATTTACCTCTGCTTGTGGTAACTCAGAACAACTCTCTCGTTGAGCTCTCTTTGGGTCACAATGAATCAGCATCCACTGGAGTTCGAACTGGAAGAGAGTGCACCGTCAGAAAGCTGTCAAAACTGTACATGGCTTACTCAGTGCACTGGGTCTCACCACCACAGAAGTGTTGGGATCTGCATCTAGCCTCCCGATGAGTGTGTCTCCCTCTGTGTCGATCAAATCTTTTCCCTTGATGGGCTTGCTGTTGACCGGTTGGCAGTCCACGTAGAGAGTCACTTGGTCCCTCTCCACCCCAACCATAACTTTGTGCCACTTGCTGTTGAAGAGCACTGACAGTCCAGGAAAGGTGACCGTCTGTAGCTGGCCGTCCATCCCCATGAGGAAGAACTCAAGGGACTGCTCGTCACCATTGAGCCTGAGGCCAGCTTGCTTGCGACCGTCCTTATCCACCACTTGCCAGACGTTCCACACCTTGTTCACCGTATTCTTGACCATCCGGAATGTTGCCATGAAGGAATACTCCTCTGGAAAGCCATCTGGGAAGTTCAACCTGCAGAAAAGAACTGCTTAAGTCACTGATATTTTGAAGTATTTCCTGCTCAGCAGTCATACGGTAAAGTGCTCTTTTGACAGGTTTGGCAAAATAACTTTTCAGAGACATTTCTGTGTTTTCTGCCAACTTGGAACGCAAGGTCAAAAAATACAGCTCTCAAAATCATAGTCCTCAAGTTAATTTTACATGCATTATCTAAATGGTCATCTCAAGAAATACCAAAGACCTGTACCAGTTTCATGTATGAAATATTAATTGCATTTCAGTTCAATGTTCAGAAACTCTTCAGTAGTTCAGGATCATGCATTTAAATGCAACATTTTTTATTATTTCGAAGTTACAATGGTTCCTCTATTTCTCATTGTGCCCAGAGTCCAGAACAGCGCGGCAACTGAGCATTCAGCAGAAACATATCAATTAAACTGTCCGGACAGCATGGATTTCTCTCCAGCCTACCACTTGCTGTTTGTTAACAAGCAGAGTCCTCAATGGGTGGTATATTTATATATGGATGCTGCAGCCAGCTTTTCGCCTTGTAAATGGATCAAGGAAAAGTAATAAAAAAGAGTTTCCTGTAAGCCAATAAACTAAATGAAGGGCACTTTCCAGCGGCCTGTGATCCCACTGAGGAAACACACTCGGTTCTCTTTGTCGTTCTGAGTTTTTTTTGTCCACGGTTTACAGTGAATTCAAGCTCTCATCTATAATACACATAATACACATATACATAGATATCTTCACACTGCATTGTAATGGTCAGTATAAGAATTAATGATGCTTTGTACTGCATTATGAAAGCATTATGATTTACATAGTATGATCCTGAATTACAGCATTACAATGTATTATGAAGGTATCTATAATGCATTATATAGGAGTTTGTTAAGTGAGGTGTTTCCACAGTGACTTTTAGAGCTCGATTTCACCGCTGAACGGCAGTGCGACAGATGATACTGTGTTCTTTAGTCAGACGTGCGTATATTGGAATAAACGATATCTCTGTGCTGTTCATTTACAGGTTTGGACAGGATCACATGACACCGTGGTCTGATTTCTTAAAGTTCAAAAATAGTAAACATTATTGCGAATGATCGTTCAGAAAATGCATCTGTTTCAGGATAGCGTGACATTTTAATGGGATTATTCCATCCAGCCATTTCACATGATCACTTAGGAATAGTTCGCAGTGGACTGATCACAACCTGGAGGACATGCCAGGTCATAATAGTAATTAGTTATTATTATTTTGTAAAAAGGTTTTGCTTGTTCTTGGTCAGATGTGTCAGACTCCAGTCCTGGGGGGCCGGAGCCCTGTGTAGCGTAGCTCTTTCCCTGTTCCACCATAAACGATTCAGCTCAAGAGCTGTGTGGTAATTAGCACAAGGAGTTGAATCAGGTGTTTTAAATGAGGGGAAACCCAAAAATGTGCAGGGGTCTGGCCCCCCAGGACTGGAGTTTGACACCCCTGCTATAGGTGCTATACCTCAAAATAACTCCCTCTTTGTTTAAACCAAACTAATGCAGCGTTTCAGACTATGCAAGAAATGAAGCACTAGCACATTTTTTGGGGAATTAAAATTGCACAGGTTTCCTTGGCTTTCTTTGGATTCTTCTCAGTAGCAAAAGAAGAGAAAACGCAGCAGGAGGAAAAGCAGCCCTACAGCAGCTGTCTCATCATGCCCTGGAGTCCAGCGCTGCCTGAGAGCCAGTCCGCGTGGACTTCAGCGAGAAGCAAGATGGCGAATGGGTTGGGGCTTGTTTTTGGGGGGGACTTGTCTGTCAGTAACAAGCAGGTCCTGGAGAAACACCTGCCTAGATACCTGTAATAACAGCCAACATACGCATGGCTGCCCCAGTTTGTTTACCTGGTGGGAATTTGGAAGTTTGCCTCCTTGTCAAGCCTGTAGGCGACCTGCAGTGGCGTCGAACCCTCCACTTTCCTCACCCCTTTGAGCGGGATGACATCCAGCTGGAACTGAGTGATCAGATCGAAACCTTCAAGAGGAACAAAAGGCCTTTGGAATCCATGCCGCTGTCCTGGATACTTGAGTCCCAGCTTAAATATCCCTGCATCACGCTTGGAACATATCTGAGTAGATTCCATTATACAAAACATTACACTGTTTTATTCACATTCCTGTTCATGCCTTGAAACCTTTCCACAGTCAGCATTTAATTTTCCTGTAATCTATAATACAAAACAAGAAATGTACAGCAAGCAGTTAGCATTCTTCTCTAGGCTAAAAGCAATGCCGGCCAGACTCATCACTCAAAGTCTTTTTAATGTGCTGAAATCTGCTTTCAGTTAGACGCCGGCTACAGACTGAAACCTGTGCATTTTTAAGCAAACCGCCCGCCCATTTGGTGTGCAATTAAGATATTGCTGAATCAAAACTGTTCCTTGCAGCTTACGATTTGGCTACCCAGACTCAAGTGTTTTATTTTCCTTTCTTTTGACCAATAAAGGCAAAGAAATCAAGGCCGCCGCATTTAAAAAAAATAGAAAACGCCACAGATGTTTTGCCTCGTCAGGGACCTCACAGACTGACTAAATCCCAACTAAGACAATAAATACTCTAAGATTTCCGTTTTTCAATGTAAGTCACATCATCCTTTATTCTAAATATCAAGCAGGAACCAAGAACATCTGTGAACTTTTACCTGGAAGGTCATCTTGTCCATTCCTCATGCTGGGGCAGACTGATTCTCCATCTAGCCGACTCAGGTCAACCTCTAGAATGAAATAAAAATGTATTTGCATTTTTATATGAGTAGAATAACTTGCAATGACAGAGCTCTGCCCTCTGATGATAATGACAGCGATGGTAATCGGGGCAGCGTTTCTGCAGGCCGTGTTCTGGCCGTGTGGTACGAGGGGCTCTGTCTGACTTCTTCATCTCAAATCACTAATGTAATCGCAATCACAATCATAATCATAAGTAACAGAGGACCCTGCAGAGTTTTATCACAATACTGTACTTTAAAATAACATCCTGCTACACTCTGATTCAGTGCTCTGTTGCCATCTGTCCTAGAGTGGATAAAATTTGTTTTGTGCTTTCGGTAACAATATGCAATAAGAATTTCTTGAAAGACAATTCTTTGAATACAATGGCAAATATAATGTTAATTAAGTGTGCACCATTCAAAAATAGTGTGGCGCCCCCTTCAATGTGCAAGGCTGGTGTATATCACTCCAAGTGTATTAACCTGCGTTCAGTTTGTTAAAAATAACTCTCACCAGGAAAGGTGTTTTACTGCAGTTTCAAATATCCCTCTCTCAGTGGACGATTTAAATAAAATGACAGGATTTAATACCAAGTACACACTTTAAAACACAAAACTGGCTCGGAACAATAAAACCTTACGTATCCCACTTTTCAGAGTTATAATACATTAAATTTTAAGTATTTACCCATGCGATTAAGCAAATTAATGTCTTGACAAACTGAATTAATGTCACCGGATGATTTAATGATGACACAAACTCTGCCAGACCTCCCTGGGTGGACGTTCCTACCAGCTGTTCAGGACCACTGCGGTGCCCCATTCCCACATCGGACAGCGGGCGGCCAAAAGCAGTGGCACTGTACAGTGTGAGTTTCACATTGACTCTGCAGAATGTGTCCCGCCAGTGGACTGCCTGCCAGAAGGCAGGAGGGGCCCTGCTCTGGCCAGAGGGAAGTTGCATTGGCCGAACTACAAATCCACCCTGGAACCCGAGGTCGTCGGGTTCTGTAAGGGAGCCAAACGGGCACTTCCATCTGTTGGAGCATTCCAACTACACCTGAGAGCACAACCTTACCCAGGGTTCAGATAAAAATGGAAAACTCAGCTAAGCTAAACGAGAAACATGTTATGTATGTCCCGGCATTTTGTTTCTGTGCCTAAGAACTTGTTGCACACATATTTTTTTTTGCTCATAGTACAACTGGAACATTTCTCATGTCGAATGAGAGTTTCCCATGTCGGGCTGTGTTTCGGTCCAGCACGTTCTAGGCATGTGTCATAACTGCTAATGTTGATTATGAAGGTAATCTACACTGTCCATGCAGAAAAGTGATGCCATCAAAAGCTATTGCAAAGCCATATTGTACTGAGGAGTAAGACATAAGGGCAAATTGTATATCTCTTATGTGTGAATTCATAATGAAGAATAATGAAGGAAAGCCTTATTATGTAGGTGCCTAGTAGCTTGGGGAAAGTTAATAGCAACCATGAACACTCAAGAAAGCAATAAAAGCTTAATTACATGAGTCAGCAACAGCATTTTGTAGATTTTAGAGGCTGTGGTTTGTGTAAATACTCTTGCATGCTAGAAGTGCTACTAGAAGCTGGATACTATGCATTTCACAAGGACAAAATTCTCTGCCAGTTGAAACAAATCATCAGAAAAATGTACTGAATTGCATATGTATATTTGCTCCACCTAAGTTAAACGTAATCACACGTGATGTCAGAAATGCCGTATGTCACCATGCGTGACATCAGTAGGTACTGCAGACTGCTGCATCTTCACCCAAGGGCATAACTTTGGGTTGAGCCTTGGAGGGTTGAGGTCTCCATCCATTTATGGGGGTCCAGGGGGCTGTATTGGCTGGTTTTGATTATTGGGTGGGTTCACAACCCCCCCTCCATCCATAATGTCTTCACCTCTAGGTAACGGAATGTGGATATGTTTTTGTTTTAAATGTTAACTTCCCAGTAATTTTTTAACTAGATAGCATATTGAGCTTTGTAAGCCAGTGGCAAAACAGAAGTTAAGAGATAAAAAATGTCTGCTAGGTAGAAAAAGAAAAATGTAACTCGACTGGATACTTACGACCCAACACAGAGGTGGAAAACATGGAGAGGAGTGACCAACAGGCCCAGAGAAAGGACAGCCATGGACTCCTCCTGTGGACATATGAGAAGTCATGTATGCGAGCGCTTGTTGCTCCATTCACTTATTAACAATTAAATTCAACTTAAGTTCAAGTTCACTAATCGGACTTCAATAACCTCAGTAGAAAAACAACCATCTGTTTGTGTTTGTGGTCTTTACTGCATGTTTATTCTTGGGATAATATAAAAGAGCATCTAGTGAAAGGATGCGTTTTTTTGGGCAGATCACACACAAATTTTTGCATCATGGTTTTCAACAATACATTCACTCAAGTAATCAAGCCCTGTGACGCAGACAGCAGAGAGGCTCGGGGTCTGCGTTTATAATCGCTTGCTTGTGATTAAAAAAGTTCAAAAGCTTCAGACTATATTTGGATGTTAGAAAATATGAAGAGAAGCTTGAGGTTAATGTTTTGAAGTACATTAACATACCAGACGGAAGGTGTCTAGTCTCATTGTTCAAAGCTAAAAACATTGAAAGAGGCCTTATTGGACTCCACCCTCTCAGGTCTCAGAACGAGCTTCTCATACTGACCTACCTCACATTCAGGCCTCACCGCTGCGAAGCATGACCTCAATACAGCAACTTTTTGTGCTACCTGCATCTATTTACTGATCTTTATATCCAGATTGGTAATTAGTGTAATGGTAGAGTGCTCATGTAAGGGAGCACTGTGACAGTGCTGGAGTATTGCGGTATCAGCATATAAAACTAACAAGGCTGCTACCATAATAATGTGAAGAGCATTAAAAAATCATGTGTACTGGGGATCCGGCCTTAAGGGCATTGCGTTATGCGTTAAAAATTCTAGCTGTGTTTACTCAAATGTAAATTTCTTAGCTTTGCTTCTAGGGCAAATGGCACATACTGTAGTTAGAATAAAACAGCTAAAAACTGAATGCCAAAAGACCACTAGGGATTCTGACTCTGCTGCTTCGAAGCACACTAATATCTGCTGGAAAATCACTGGTGTTTGGCATCATGTCCGTGCAATTTAAAGCAACATTTTTTGGTAAAGTACAGTATATATAATGTACAACCATATGCTTCTCTATGCTTATCATCAAGTAATCCATTTTCGAGGGGACAGTATTTGACAATATTTTCACATGTGAGTATATACAGTATATGAGTTCATGTTTGTGTGTATAAAACAATATTAAATATTTTTATAGGTATGCATGTGTATATTAGAGAGGCTGGTAATATTGTAATCGCAGGAACTGTGTGAAGAGGGAAAAAATGGCAGGTACTCTGTCAGAATGCCCTTCCAAAGGTTAAGTGCATTTCGGTACATTGAAAAGCTAGGGACAATTTAATCTGCACTTCTTCGTAGGTACACTCCAGATATGAAAAAACATATATATATGCCAGCAGAGCACTTGGAAAGGCATGCCGATGTCGTTTTTTTTTATATGCAGAACCACTAACCTTTCAAGAAAGAAGAGAGAGAAAAAGAGGAACAGTGAGAGAGCAAGGGAGGGAGAGAGAGAGAGAGAGATACTGAGGTGTAGTTTATCACTCAACTGAAATGTCTTTGTTCAAGGTGTTTTGTAGCAATCACATGAAAGAATATTGCAGAACACAGGCAATCCCCCATTTTACCTTGACAAATAAAATGGCCAGCCTTTCTAATGAACATGAAAGCTCAGGTATACTGTATATCGTGATTTAATTATGAGAGCTCAGTGAACAAGAGGTTTATGATTCGGAAGTTATCAGCCCCATAATGAATAAACCCTCAGAAACCTACATTCTGAATAACGTCCCGAATTTTTTTCAGCAGTTCTGGAAATGTGACGCATCTTATTTTAGTGAAACACAGAAATAGCAAAGCAGAGCAGACGCCGAATTTAACAGTGAAAAGGAGCTGCACACAGTTACAAGCATTTCGCTTTTCGCACAGGCTCGCAATAGGGCTAATGTGCATTTTTGTTGATGCGCATTGTAAACTGTAACTGGCATTAAATGCACACTTTCCGAAAGGGTTTGTGGTGACTTCTGCCATACAAAATAGCAACGTCCTCTCACAGGTCCTGTCTGACTGATTGATCCAAACCTTTTGGCATCATTTCTACATAGACATTTATCTAAATTACAAAGGCTAGATCCCTGTCTAAATCACTTTACCAGAATTACAAATTAAAGCTGCCCATCACAGCAATTAATATTCTAATACCAAAGGCCATATATTGTCCTTGAGACGGCAGGGATGAAACGTGGTCTCCTGTGCATGAAAAACCTTCCCTGTGTGCAAAACGGCAATTTTATACTTTTCGAATGAAACTGCATTCTCTGACGGTTTCACACAGAACATTTTTTTTTGTGTCGTGCATCAATCCAAGCATGACCTGCGACACAAGCTATTTTAGGAGAGAGGAAACCTACTGTCCATAACTCTTTTAAGAATTAAATTAAATAGGCCATCTTCTGGAAAGCCTGGGGAGCAGAAAATCAAACATCACAGCTTTTTTTTTTTACCTTCCTTTTTTGAAAGCCGCGAAAGAAAGATTTATGGGGGTTGAGCTGTGGGGGGGATTATGGCTCGGCGTCATTGAAATGCTGGCTTCCAGATGAACTGTGTAATCCACACTGGGATAAAAATTTAATGAAAGCAAAAACACTAAAGACTAGACAAGTGAATTCATTTTGTAATCACCTGTATATTCTGCCTTAGTTATTTTGTATCAGATTTCATGTTCAGTGGCATTTAGGTACCGTTTATACACAGCATTGATGATGTGCGTGTTGCACCAACGTCTATTTTTAAGCCTCAGGACACACAAGTATGACTTTTAACTCTGTTGTCCACAGAGGACAGAAGAAAATGAGAAAACATGGAGGTATAAAAGTCAAAACATGAGAGGGAAACCAAGAGTCCCGGATATTGACATGGCCATTCGTAACAACATTACTTGTGAAATTATAACCTGCATTTTTCAGGTATATGAGGACAGCCGGCATATTTGGTACATTTAAGAAAAAGTCATTAATCAATCAGAATATTTACAATGCAGTTTCAAGAAAAAACCAAACATGAGATTTTGTCATTATGCCGAGCACTGTCTAAGTGACAGATGTGCACAATGTCAGCTCAGTCTTTAACCCACGGAGAGATGAGCTCACCTGGGCACAGCCACATGGCTCAGTGTCATGGTGGAGGCCCTGAAGATGGAGGAAACGCTGGTTTGTTAGCCGAAGGAGCGCTGGAGAAGAGGAGACGTGGCGAAGGTAGATCCCCTGATGCTATGGCATGCTCCCAGCCATGGGCAAAAGAACCTGCAGGAAAGACGCTAAAACCCTTTCAGAGCCACAATCGTCCTTTTTTTTTTTCTTCCTTTCTCAGCAGCAACCTTGCTTGTTCATTCAATTCTCATTGGCCAAGAGTTTCCCAAGAGGTGGTGGCAAACATTTTATTACCAGTACTTAAAAGAGGCAGAAGCCCCTGGGCCCCCTCCTCACTGTTTTTCTGTTGCACCGTGACTCCTAATAATATGTCTTGACTGTATGTAATTATACTAAAAATTAGCTTTATAATGGAGGTGTCCGCGGCGGTTGGGTATAATACAGACAAGTAGAGGAGTCTCTGTGGATACTCATTGCAGAGTACATAGGTCTTAAACAAGGAGTAGGGACAAAAGCAGCACATGTGATTTCAAGAAATACATAAGTACAAGGCCTGGATGGACTGTAAAGTTCACGGTTAAGAAGCATGTTTATATGACGAGTCAGCAACGTGATTTGTGCATTTAATTACACATTTTGGGAGAGAAGGAAGAGGAAACAGGTGTGCCCTTCCATCACACCGAAAAGCTCCAGTAATCCATCCATATCTTCAAAAGCCTCCATTTTTATAACACATGTAAGAACAGCAGCTTGCCTTGGAGGCTAACCACTTACACTTGAAAAGCACTGCCCTGAAGTCTAATTAGATTTATGTCTCGAAAAAATATGTCTGGATATTCTTTTTTTTTTTTAAAAGAAAAAACAAAACTTTTATACTATACATGAAAAAGAATCAGCTAATTACAGACTGAAATGTGTGTAGATTTTTGGAGCACACATCTGAAGACTATGGGGATCCCCCATTCACTACAAGGAAAAAAGTAACTACTATGTATAAGACTTGTCCAGCTCAGAAATATCGTTCCTATTAACATTAACTTAATAAATAAGGCATTTGAATTTCTGCGATGTTGATGTTTACATTTCATGCAGCTGCATTTAAGTCACTCAGTTTTAGGTTTTCTTTTCATCCAGCTTAACTTGCAGGTTGCCTCTGCCCAAACGTTCAAAATGTTCTTTTTATCTTGAAGAAAGGTGAGGATCAGTGTTCTTTTCATTATTATGTAGAGTATGCAAACATTCCGCATTGCACCTAAACATACTTATGAATTCATGCTTCTTCTCTTCGTAAAAGCTAGTCAGCAAAGTCCCAGCGCGAGTCAGCAGAGGCAGAGCTCGATGTTTCGGAACATTTTCTTAGCTATTTCGTGTTTGAGGGACAGTCACAGTGTGGCCAGCCGCTGTCACGGCACACAGTCTGAGGCAAGACGAATCTAACAGCTATGATCCCATGACTTGCAACCTCACCACTAACTGGAATATTTTCTCAGAAATAACACAGCATTATTCATCAGTGCTTCTCATTGACATTCCTGCAATAGTTCTGCAATCAGCCTATGTAATAGTAACTAGACAGGTAAATAAATTTGCTGACAAATTACCTTTTGCTTACCTTCTTTATTCATAAGGATTGTTAATGAAGGCACGTTGAATCTCTGTCACATACAAACTTGACTATTTATGGTTTGGAAAATTGGTAATGTACAATTAAAATGATGACAGAAATCCCATCCAGGGTGTCCCCTGTCCTGCACCCTTATATAGGCTCCACGCTCTCTGTGACCCTGTACTGGATGAGACAGTTGAAGGGTGGATGGATGGAATTGCTTTAAAGCTTAAATAAATGCACAACTGAAATACTGCCACCAATGAATACATGAAATATACATGAAATGTACTTGTGAGGGGCCTCACATACTGTGTGTGTGTGTGTGTGTGTGTGTGTGTATATATACACAAACGTGTGCACACTATGGTGGCATGATGGTGCAGTGGTTAGCACTGTTGCCTCACACCTCTGGGACCCGGGTTCGAGTCTCCGCCGGCGTCACATATGTGTGGAGTTTGCATGTTCTCCCCATGTCGTTGTGGGATTTCCTCCGGGTACTGCAGTTTCCCTCCACAGTCCAAAGACATGCTGAGGCTAATTGGAGTTGCTAAATTGCCCGTAGGAGTGCATGTGTGAGTGAATGGTGTGTGAGTGTGCCCTGTGATGGGCTGCCCCCCCCCCATCCTGGGTTGTTTCCTGCCTTGTGCTCCGGACCCCCCGCAACCCAGTTGGAAAAGCAGTTTGAGGAATGGATGGATGGATATATACAGTACACACACTATATGCAATAAGTTACATATGTAAGTATATATAATTCTATAATTCTTTTTCCTCAAAAGCAAAAATAACTGCGGTCTTATTTACAATGCTACTTGCTGAGGATGTCGCCTGCTAATGGAATGATGCGGTACTTACAGACTCTGATCTAAAGAAGAGTGAGCATTTCATGCTTAGGTCGCCTGCAGCACGACCCTGGTTGTTAAAACCTCTTAGGGCTGGAATGAGGCACTAGCAGCAAATCTGGCTGAATGGTGAGATACTCTCATAAGAGCTTAGATTAACTGAACTGCGCTGGCTTGATTAGGGATATGATTATCTCTACAAAGTGAGAACCAGTAACATCCTGTACCATGGGGGCTGCATATTTTTCTTTCCTAAACACGAAAAAGAAAAAAAAAACTTACAGCACCCTGTCTGCCGGATCAGCAATGTGTTAATTCCAATTTACACCTTTCTTTGTGTCTGAAGGAAACCTTTTTTATAATAAATTCAGCGTCATCAAGGATCATTTAAATTACAAATATGAATTCTAGGCATGTTACTGCATATATTTATTATAACATAATTTTTAATGTGATAAACACAAGCGTATTTAAAACTAAAAGTTATTTTTGTTACTGGTAAATATTCCCTGAGAAATAACACTTAAGTAAAATATATTTTAAAAAACAGATATGGGAATGCATTTTATTATAGCAGTAAAATTAACAGCCAAGCACTTTTATTAGTCTGACCAAAATATTTCCTGACCATGGAGAACTGCTCATAAACGGCATACCGCCAATCTTCGCGTTTAAATTTTATTAGGCAGAATAAGCTGTTATTTTTGGACATTAACTAAGAAATGTTAGTGTGTTGTTTGCCCTGTAAGTAAGATTTTTCTGTAGCAGATGGAACGATAGCACCTGAATTCCTATGAAATTAATTTTAAAAATAACTATACATTTCATCGAAAGAGAAATGAGTCCCTCTGTATATAGGCTACCAAATGCCTTTGGCCATTCGGCAGAAATGCATAGATCCTTTCGGGAAACAACTCAGAAGGTCAACAACTGTCAATACCTTTTAACATAGACGAAACTTATTCAGCAATTCGGAGCTGAATATAATAACAGCAAACGGATTATGGGATTATTTTTAAATTACTTGGGCTGGATAATTTTAATATTAATAAAAGAAAGCAGCAAAAAAGGAGAACATTAGTGGATAGACGGCGACCTTGCACTCCTAGCTCCTAAACGGTCTATTACGGTTTTAGGACGCGGTGTAGTTCTTTTTGAGGGTGGTGTGACGTCAGTCCGTAAATAGTATGCAGCACACCGCACAAAACCCACCAACAAAACACCACGAGAAGATCGAGGTTATGTCGTAACTCATCAATAATAATAATAATAATAATAATAATAATAATAATAATAATAATAATAATAATAATAATAGCACAATCAACAGGGTTACTACACAAAGGGGACAAAGGCGCAGTCCGGAGAAACAGTCCATCATTTTAACATTTCGAGCATCGGTATTGTTTCACCGTACTGGACGTACATGGGATGTATGAATAACCATGGCAACAGCAGCAGCATCAGCAGCTGCAGCAGCAGAAAGAGCGGCGAGCAGCTTGCAGCAGTAAACACTGACCAGCGGAGTCGTGAATCCGCTGCAGCCTGGATCAGCGCTGCGGATGACAGAAGCCTTTGCAGAAAGACAACGGGCAGTGACTGAGAGATTAGCCAGTGCTGAGCAGAGGGGTCGTGCTGCGTTAGTGTGAAAGGTAAGGTTATGGTTTTTGCCATCGCCGGCTGTAGGTGTGATGACGGTCCCCTTGCATTGTGGATCGTGGTTGCCGGCGGTCGGGACAGGCGTGTGCCGGGGATGTGAAAGCTGCGAGTCGGAGGCGGCCGGTTAAACCCTAGAAATGCGATGCGAAAGCTGAAACCCGACACTGCAGCTGACTGCTGGCCGAGCGGACACCGCTTCATCGTAAAAGGGCTCGCAGCGGCCGGATCCACGTTTAATCTGTTGGCTTTACTGGCGACGGTGGTATTTGATGCTTGTCCAGCGTATACATGGTGTTTTGACATAATCAGGTATAGTGAAGCGCGCAATGAAAGCAACCATACTCAATCGTTTGAATGGCGAATGCAAGAATACAAAAAGTAAAAATAAATTGTCGTTAAAATGTTATGTCTAAACAGCACTTAAGCGCAACTCCACGCTCTCTGTTTTTTCCGCGACGTCCCTAATTAATCCCCAATGACTTTGGCGCACATCATCACTATTTGTGCACCGTGAAGTTCTGTTATTATAGCAGTACAATAATGATTCGGGCATCAGTTTTGAGCCCTACCAAAAAAATCACGTTTGTCTACAACAAACATTGATGTTCGCATAACTGTATAACAGAATAGGAAGTCATAATGATTATCATGTAACGTCGGCTGTGATTTTAATGACGTGTCTTCATCATGCTCATATTCACAGTCAGGTTGTTCCCCTCTATTCCATGTTATATCCACAGTCCACTCTGTGTCATGGGGTGAGCACTGAATAAACACACTGCCATTTTAACGGCTTTGCTGTGTTATTTAAAATATCCCAGGTCTTGGTTCACCATTAAGCTCCAGCACCTATTTTTGGTCCAGCTCAGATAAAGTATGTCTAATGGAATGTTTTTGGGGAATTCTGTGTCTTGGTTTAGTAGCTGGTGTAATGGTAAGTGTCCCTTACAAGGACAGAAAACTTTCTTTTTCACCACAAATGGGGGTGAACATTGAGTGTCGGCGGTGAGGAAGTATGGCAGTTTATGCAAAAAAATCTGCAAAAGCGTGTCAGTGAGCCGAAGCATGACATCATCACGGACTCACAAGCTGCGCCGTGGTGAGAAATGGACACGCAGTCCCACCAGGACTCCTTGGCCCGTTGGTGTTAATGTCATCAGCTGTTCCCTGCACATCACTGGTGCTTCCGTCAGCCGCTCATCCTCCACCATTAACACCAGACACACGCACAGCCCCTGTGTCCACGCCGATGTTTTAAATTAGCGGACGATTCCAGTTCATATGCCTGAATGTGTGATGTGTCACGGTTTTGAACTGAAGCAGCAGAGGTGGCTATTTTAAATGAAGTGAAATTAAGCGCATGTGCCGTATTTGCCATTTGCACTAGTGTTAGTGCAGGTACAGTGCAGTTTTTTAGTATTTGCACATCCCATCATACTCTTATTTGAGGCATCACATGTGCTGTACAGGTAAGGATCAGAACTCAAGGTCAGACGTTTATCTGAACGACATCTAAAGCAATCTTTGTTTTTCTGGCTCTTTTATTATATGTAACTCCGAGCTCCTTTGCTCAGACAGCCTCACTGTAAGCCTCGGGCTGCCCTGAAGCAGCTCCTCTCCTGTCCCCTACCTGTGTCCCTTTCATACCCCTGCTTGTTCACACCATCGGCACCAGTGAAATCCCATCAGCACACCACTCCTGTGACCTTCCCCTCGCGGCCGCTTGTCTTTTACCGTCCCCACAAAATCCCGTGACATGTCGCCTACGTGTTCTTGACATGCTGTCACACGCGGCGAGGGGGGTGGGGGGGGGGGTGACGGACGAAAGCATTTTATAGATTTACGTGCCACACCAATAAAGATGTCCTGTTGCAGTCGGGACGGAGAGCAGCATGTCACCGTCAGAGTGAATCCCGCAGTGGAAAACGACTTCGGTCAGTTGTGTCGCTTTATCAAGAGACGCTCACTATAGAGGCCGTGATTCAAATCCGTTTCGCTCACAAGTGAGTGAAACAGCTCTCAGTGACTCATCTTATACAATCTCTGCTCAGAAGTGGAGCGTTATATCTTTAAACAGTATATGTACGCAGATAAATGGCCTGAAGGGTGTCTATACTACAGGAAACCTTGGTTTCGACACCTAGCTGACAGGGCTGGTAAAATGTTTTACAGATACTTAGCATTGAAACACATCCTGGGGAATTTTGCTGAGAATGCTGTGTGTGTGTTTTATTTTATTTTTTTTGGATAATTCCCAGTTTTGTCAAAGCAATGTATATGGCAGTTCCTGATATGGGATCAAAATATATCAACATACTGTAAGAAGCATGATCGGTAGAAATGTTAGTCAATCAGAAAAATGCATGTAAGTCTGATGGCACTTCTGTCAAAAGAGGCTATGAAAATCCCACACTAGTTCAGTGTTTTATGAGTGATGCAGCACATATGTGTGCAGATATAATTCGTTTTCTGAGGAATTTAAAGGATGGACGGTTTGGTTGTGCAGCAGTTTGCTCCCTTATCTTTCATCTCTGGTACCTTGGTTCAGATCTCCGCCCTGGCTCTCTGTGTGTGGAGTTTGCATGTTCCTCCTGTGTTATCTTAGGGTTTGAATTTTATCAGCCACAGTCCAAACACATGCTGAGGTTAACTGGAGTTGCCAAGTTCCCTATGTATGTGTCCTGGGTTGGCACCACAATCTGGATCATTCTCTGCCATGTGTCCATAGCTATTCGGATAGGCTCTGTACCTCCCCTGACCCTGAATAGGATAGGTGGCTATGAAGGGATGGATGGATGCTTCAAGACACTGTATTCCAGTGTAGTTCCTTTCCCTTTTAAATGAGACAGGTGTGCTATTCTCCTCGTCAAAACATTTATTTATTACATTTATTAAATGACTATGACATCTCATGCTGCATTTACGTACCTTAACAGTAACAACTTTTATCCCAGTATTTGAAATTTATATATACATATGAAGCTGGGGTGATTTCACAAGATAAAAATGTTATTCGGTTGTTTTGTGCCAATATCTTCAAATACAGAATACCCTTAGTCTCAGGAAAAACCAAGAAATGCATTTGTGTTTGCTCAGATTTATACTAAAGACACGTTAGTCACAAAATACTGATTGTTTTAATATTTGATAATGACAGGATAATAGCTGTGGGTTAACAAGTCGTACTCTTTCAGCTGTAGTGTGGTATTATCTTCCGATGATACCGATGACGGCGTAAGAGAGCGCGACACAAACAATGCCCCCGCCTGCTGTAACGGTGCTCGAGACAACGAGGAAGCACGCATCATTTACCGGTGTCCACACACTGGCTATTGTCATCCAATTGGAACAAAGTGCATGCAAAACAGCAGCTACACGATTGGCCTCTTGGGCACCTTTTATCTTGTCTTTTGCTTTGACCTGTCTGAATTGAACGGATTTTATATGCTATTAGGGATTTTCCTTTTTTTTTAATGCACAAAGGATCGGGAAGCCTTCACAATGCATTGTGCCTGTGAGATGTTTCCGTGCCTCATCCGCTTTGGATTTTGCAGGCGTCTCAATCATAAATTATAGAGAGAAGTGTGAAAAACTGAGGTAGCTCACACTTCAAATAGGAGAACGTGTGATGCTTGATTAAAAAGAGCACATAGCCTGTACCCACCGCAAACTACATGTGAGAAAATGCTCTTGATATTACAGGTGAAATTGCAGTTTAAAAATGGGCTTGACTCAATAACCCGTCTTGCAAAGATATGAGTCGTTTATTGCGCTCGGTCAGATCCTTGGTATAGGTGATCTGTTTTCATAAAAGTGATCGACTCGGTTTGATTTTCACACTCCCAAAAGATTTCAGTGCGCATTCGTATTATATTACCCCAAACACCGTTCACAAATAAAAGGAAAACAATTAAGAAATCAAATTATGAAAGTGTTTATTTTGTCAGAGTCATGGAGCAGGTTAGGGTTAGCTGTGCTCTACTGCTCTGGAGTATTTCATGAGCACGTCACAGTCTAACGAACAGCTTTTATTGGGCACGCAACCTGCAATCTGCAACATCAGACTTTCCTGATACTTCTAGCCCAGTCGTACACATTTTCCATTTTATAAACAGATAAAAAAACACCTAGACAGTACAGAAACTGGAAGATCATGCATGCAGAACACCAGCTCTGGGACACTGTCGCAGAATTGTGAATAAAAAGGTCGGTTTGTACTCTGATATAATATTAATTCGGTAAGATGTTGCATTAAAAATGACACTTTGAGATACGCAGAAAAAAAAGTTGACTTGGTAGATATTCATTATCGCCACCATGCATGGATTTTTATTACTCTACAATATATATATTCATAGGATCTGTCAAATGTACATTGCAGCTTAATTAAATTTTAACTAAGGAATATTTTTGACAGTTCGGCCTCGTTATTTGTCATTGTAAAGTGTTTTCATTTCATTTTTCACATGGGTTGGCTTGGTCTCAGTTAGAGCGAGTCGACAGGCAGGGCCCCTCACTGGCAGGGCCCGTCACCTGCAGAGGCCGTCACTGGCAGAGCCCGTCACTGGCAGGGCCCATCACTGGCAGGGTCCGTCACCTGCAGAGGCCGTCACTGGCAGGGCCCGTCACTGGCAGGGTCCGTCACCTGCAGAGGCTGTCACTGGCAGGGCCCGTCACTGGCAGGGCCCGTCACCTGCAGAGGCCGTCACTGGTGGAGCCCGTCACTGGCAGGGCCCGTCACTGGCAGGGTCCGTCACCTGCAGAGGCCGTCACTGGCAGGGTCCGTCACCTGCAGAGGCTGTCACTGGCAGGGCCCGTCACTGGCAGGGCCCGTCACCTGCAGAGGCCGTCACTGGTGGAGCCCGTCACTGGCAGGGCCCGTCACTGGCAGGGCCCGTCACTGGCAGAGCCCGTCACCTGCAGAGGCCGTCACTGGCAGGGCCCGTCACTGGCAGAGCCCGTCACCTGCAGAGGCCGTCACTGGCAGAGCCATTTGGAAATCTATGCCCAGGACTTGCTTTCGACACAGAACTAATTATAGAATTAATTTTCTCCACGTTAGTAATGGGAATCAAGCTCATTTAAAATGGGTGACTGGGAATATACGTGCAGGTTGCTGGGAATTAAATGTAAATTGATCAGTTCATGGTGCCCTCATGGGAAAAGCTGTTAGTGGTGGATGCAATCAGTGTTTGACGTTAGGATGCGCTGTGGAGGCCAGAGTCACTCTCCCATAAGCACTGCTTTGCCGGCATTCCTAACTCTTCACCCCCCTCCCCACATCTCCTCCTGACTTATTTTCTTAATGTCTTATTGGCAAGACATGCTTCTTTAATCTGCTCCCCTTTAACTGATGAAGTGAATTTTAGATCACATCAGGTCACGGAGCAAAGGACGCCCGGCCCCCCAACCTTCATTTCGAAGGACGAAGGATGTGTAAAATGTTTCCGTGATGCTCTCCGCTGCCCATCCTTTGGGCCTTGAGGCTCCGGCACGCGTACGCCATCTTGAACTTCCTGAGATAATTTAGGCGTCCTACTAAAACTGCTGGTCTGGTGCAGAGGGTGAGCAAGGTTAGGCATAAACATAAAAGGGTTTCGTGCTAAGATGCGCTGTCACTTGTGCACAGCAAGCACTGACCTCGCTATTACCACATAGTAGTTTTATGACCAGAAAAAACACAGGAGAGTATTCAGGTTTTACTGTTTCATTTAATTTTGTCCGATACAGTCTGCATGAAGCAGTTCATGGGTGATATGTTGGCTAAATAACATTTTAGCTGCATTATGCTCACCTCTGGCCTTGTGTTTTTGTTATGTTCATATGCAGACCAGTATATTTGGGGTCATTGAAAATAGGCATTAATTTAATGGTCAAAACCCAATTGCTGCTTCTTGGACAACTGTATAGTACAGTATATATATATATATATATATATATATATATATATATATATATATATATATATATATATATATATATATATATATATATATATATATATCATTGGGTGGGTGACGTTTTAGCTATATCTAGTTCATAAATGAATGGTTGGAGTAGTGTGAGGCTTAGTGTGTTAGCGCCCATGGTCGGGAGGTCATGGGATCAAATCCCGTGTCCAGCTAATATCACCATGGAGCCCTTAAGCAAGACCCTTCATCTCTACTGCTTTGGGGACACAGGAAGTTGGCTGACCTTGAAACTGTCCTTGCTTGTTTGTCACTTTCTGCAAACGTGTCAAATAAAAAAAAAAAAGAATATTTGCAAATGATCACAGGAGAACATCGGGAAAGATCAAACGCAGTGACATCTGTACAGTATGTGCTTTATATTTTATGAATACGACGACGAGCCAGTAAAGAGAGAGAATCCTGTTGTGATGTTCTTACAGAATGTGTTTCCGGGTTCTGCAGATGTATAGTACGCAGACGGAAATCTGCATGTAGCTGCTTGTGAAGGTGGCTACACTGCAACCACTGATCACGGCGTCATTGTCACACAGAATCAAAGGAGGCCTGAATGACAGGGCTTTGTCTCAAAAAGCTACGCTATCTGTCGTTTATACTCCATAGTAAGTCACTCGCACGCCGGCGACCTTTGCGAGGGTGGATCTCGCTGTCAGACAACCGAGAGGGGAGCATGATCAGTGTGGTCTGCTTGAAAAGCAGCCCAAAGGTCGCTGGCAGGCCCATGCTTTGCCCTGACAAGAAACGGTAATGAGGGCAAAAGACAAGGCATCCTTTGCTCGTATGCGTTTGATTTTTGTGGATTTACGTGCAGACACTTTTCTCAGGAAGCTGAATGCTACAAGATGGGACCAAGATGGAAGGGCATGGTCGCAGCTATTAGACATGATATGAGCAAACTGTGAAAATGATTATATATACTTACATATACATATATATATATATATATATATATATATATATATATATGCGTGTAAATGTGCATTTTTATATTGTTTGAAGGGCTTTGTGGTTTTAGTGAAGACTAACATGACTTGTTCAATTTACAGGTTTTGACCTGACCTTGAAAACTGTGTCAGGTCCAAAGAACGTCTTGACAGTACACACATTATGGGCAACAATATTCATAGTTCAGAGTAGCCGTGTGGCCTCACACCTTCTGGGTTGTGAGTTTGTGTCATTCCTCTGTGTGTGTGTGTATGTGCGTGTGTGGATTAGGTTTATATGACATTGTGGAGACCGAATGTCCTGTTTTTTTTTTTACGTTGTGGGGACCATATTTCATGCCCCCATAAAGATCTGTGAACGCAATCAAAAAACTAAAAAATGCCAAAATTCTCATATTCGGTTACATATGGTTAAGGTTGGACTGGGTAGTAGTTAAGGTCATTTTCCTTATATAAATGAATGGAGAGTCCCCACAAAGATGTGTGTGTGTGTGTGGGTTTGTGTGTGTGTGTGTTTGGAGGTTGCACATACATCTTGCGCTGGCCTGTCTTTCCTCTGGTTACTCCGGTTTTACTTGTGCCGATCAAAAACATGCAATTTGGCCAAATTGGGGGCTCTAAACAGAGCGAACTGCGTGATTGTCTGTTCCCTGTGATGGACCTGCATCCCATCCAAGGTCTGCACTGTGCTTTCTGGGAAAGCCTCCAGGATCACTACAACCCTCCAATGGATTGTAAGGTTATGGAAAATGGATGGATAGACCAGCTTAAATATTAAAGTTCTTCATGCATTGATTCAATAGCCAACCTGCATTTATACTTTGTTTATATATATATATATATATATGAAAATAGTGTATATGTATTGGCTGTTGCTTTTTAATTTCTGTTGACTTTCTGATTCATCTGATTCATCGATTTGTCATCGCATCTGAGCCGGACATGTTTTTTCTAAGACACCCCAACTAGGCTTGCAGAGTCTGGTTGACTTCCCACCTAAAATATCATTGCCAAAAATGCTATGAATAAAAGTTCAACGCATATTCCCACACAGATGGACACATCTCGACTAGCTTAGCGGAGTCTGACAAATTGTAATTTGCAAGATATTATATAGTATTTACAGCACTTAAATAAAGACATTTGAGGCATGGAATCTGCACTCTTGATACGCTGGATTTGAACAGCATGCGAAGTGCTTGTTCAGGGTAGTAAACTTGGTGTATTTGCAAAGAAAGGTACAGGGATAAATATGTGAAAGAAACTCCTCTTAAGTGATTTTTCTAAGAGTTTGTTAATATTTACGCCAGCAGCTTTGTTCCATTTTTACAATTGGAAAACACATTCAAAGCAAAGTAACTAATTAAGGCCCTTTTCCTTATTGAATTAAAGAAAAAAACAATAGAAAATGAGATGCATTCTAGAAGAAGAGAAAAAACAAACATGTGAGCTGTAACCCAATAAATGAAAAATAGCTCAATTTAACTGAACCATTGAACTGGAGGATAGTTTCATCCATCCATCCATCCATCCATCCATCCATCCATCCATCCATCCATTAATGCCTGCCCAGTACAGAGCCTGTCCCAGGAGGAAGCACAGGGTAGAGCCTGGATATGTACAGGTGAAGTTTGAGCCTGTAGATAGACTGCATATGTCTGCATGTGTCTGATGTAATGCTTCTACAGTTTAGACCTTAGACCTTCTCTGTACAGAAAAGCAGCAGGAATGGAAAAGCACTGACTTGTGTGTGGGAGAGACTGTGACTAATTGGGTTTCCTTTCAATACAGTTAATTATTATTTTTTTCAACCAGACAGTATAGGGGAATGAGATGTGGATCATGTTCGGTTGATTTAAGACAAACACAGTCATAGAAAGGATCAGGATCACAACGTTGTCAATGTTTGTCTGACGCAATGTTCCACCGGAACTTGTACAGGTGAATCACGTCTGTGAAGTCCCCCCCCCCCGTTTTCTGGTGTGTCTATGACGTAGAACATGGGTTCCTATTTAATTATTTTGAAGTCAAAATTAAGATGACGACACTGTGGTTAAACCGATTGCCATGAGTCCCTTGCCCCAGCTCTGTGTGTGTGGAGCTCACACGTTCTCCCTGTGTTGTCGTGGAGTTTCATCCACCTCCTCCAGTTTCCCCAAACAGTCCAAAACTATGCTACGGTGAACAGGAGTTGCCAAATTACCCTTAGGTTTAAATGTGCTTGTGTGTGCCCTGTGATGGGTTGGCACCCTGTCCTGGGTTATGCCCTGCCTTACACCTGTTGTTTCCAGGATAGGCTCTGGACCCCCCATGACCCTGCATAGGACAAGTGGCACAGTGCAGAAGCTCAATGAATGAATATTGTGACTGTAGGATGTAGGGTCACTCCACTAGACCACTAGAGCAGTGTCTCTAAATCCCTTCCTCAGGGACCCACAGCTAGTCCAAGTTTGTTGCTTCCTCCGAGCTCCCTGCCAGACAGTCCATATTTTTGCTGCCTCCAAGCTCCCTGCCAGACAGTCCACATTTTTGATCACTCCAAGCTGTCTGCTAGACAGTCCATATTTATGCTCCCTCCGAGCTCCCTGCCAGACAGTCCATGTTTTTGCTCTCTCCATGCTGTCTGCTAGACTGTCCATATTTTTGCTGCCTCCAAGCTGTCTGCTAGACAGTCCATATTTTTGCTGCCTCCAAGCTCCCTGCCAGACAGTCCACATTTTTGATCACTCCAAGCTGTCTGCTAGACAGTCCATATTTATGCTCCCTCCGAGCTCCCTGCCAGACAGTCCATGTTTTTGCTCTCTCCATGCTGTCTGCTAGACTGTCCATATTTTTGCTGCCTCCAAGCTGTCTGCTAGACAGTCCATATTTATGCTCCCTCCGAGCTCCCTGCCAGACAGTCCACATTTATGCTCCCTCCGAGCTCCCTGCCAGACAGTCCATGTTTTTGCTCTCTCCCAGGTCCCGGAGCATAAACGTGGACTGTTTGTGGGTCCCCATTGACCGCACTGGGAAATACTGCACTAGAGTAAAACCATGATATGAAAATAATCCTACCATAAACTACACGGAACATAAGAGTAACAACAGATTAGAAAGGATTGTGATATTTTCAGGAATGATAACCGTTAGAGGACAGCACACACTTCCTTACCTGTCAGCGTGATGCCAATTAGTTGTGGTGATGTGTGCGAGTGCTGTGTTTGCCTTCCAAAATGCTAGTAGGCAACAGTCCTGCTTATACAAACCATCTGTGCACACTGTCAGAAAGTTAAGTGTTTTATTCTGCAGTGAATGTTACTTATTGCATGTTATACCGCAGTTTATTAAAATGTGTAATAGTTTAGCCTATTACTGCGGTGAATTAGTGTTATGGCAGATATTGTCAGTTAAGATACATTATCTGTGGTTTGTGCTCCCAGTCTCATTGGTGCCTTTTACCTTATAGAATTTACAGATTGTTTTATTTGGTTTACAAAGACAGCTGCTGTGGCTGATGATCATGTTGTGGTAATATTACAGTAGAATTGCTGTGTTTAACCATAGCATATAATTATAAAAGCTACAATTCATTAAAGAACATTTGCGGTAGACACTCATTTCATATTTATTGGTGGAAGCTTTTCATTACAAAGTTGTTAGCATTGAGCGTTTTGGTGCATAGAATCACCAACAGCCTCATATCATTTTTGTCCTACAGACCTGCTGGCTTATTTAGCTGAGCTGGTGAAAATGCTTGTATATAGTTCATAAAAACCACAATCGATTCCATCTGGACTGATGTCATTTGTAAGAGAATGCTGCTGTCAGACGATTGAAGGATTCACAGATGTATTGTTTTCCTCATCTGTTGATATAATATACATTAATATTGTACATATTGAATATAATTCACCGAAGAAGCCTGTTTTGTTTCTGATCAGCGAGTGGCATTCCAGTAACGCACTGAAAACACCGTCCACACAAGATTGTGGTTTGTTTGGGAAATAGCCCTTCTTTCATTTACTTGCACTCAGTCACATTCAATCAATTTGTATCTTGAAATCACAAATGGAAACTGACATTTGATAAGATTCACCCCTTTTCCTTTCCAGTATTTGTTCCACTGAATGGGTGAAATGTCTATATTCATTCCCTGTCTATATGTAAATACTACTGTATTACTTGTTCACACAATGCATGAATTGCATGGAATCGTGTCTGATTTTTTTGTCCGTATTTATGAACGTCACTGAAAACAGAGAAATATTGCAGCGCACAAAGCTGGGCTTATGCAGATTATGTTATTAACATGTCTTCCCCGCGCCCCTGCAGATTTGTAGCGTGAAATAGGATTTTTCCGGCCGAGTCAAAAGATGAAAGTGCACTTAGTGCATTTTCATGCGTCCATGGTCAAAATCAAGCCTGTAATGAAAACAAGCGGTGGATGATTCTCCCAGAAAGCGCCAGGTGGACGGCGCGAGCGCTGCCAGGAGGGGAGAGGGCTGGGAGAAACCTCCAGCGGGGCCTCTGAAAATGGCTGCGCCGCGGTTAGCCTGGAGATTAGGCCGTTTGCCCAGCTCTGGGTGGCGTGCTGGTCGGGCGACATGTGGAACGTCTCGGTACATTAATTTAAAGAAAAATGACAGGCGAGAGCCGGGGAAGCTTGGGCTGCCTTCGCCAGAGTGATGCTGTGGTGTTTTATGTGAGGCTCTCTGGTCTGTGAATAGGAATTGGCAGCCGTTGTGTCGGACAGACAGGATTGGCATATCACTTCATTCTTCTTTAGAAACTTTCCTGGCCTATCTAGGAAAGAGACTGCATCAGTCATCTGTTGTTTTGTTACAGTTTTATTCTGTGTCATGGAAAAATGCTGATTTAAATCTTTGTTATGCAAATGATTAGTCATCCGTCTTACAACATATTCATCCATCTATCCTGGACGGAATGACAGAGAGGTGGGGTGTGAAGCCCCTTTAGGCAGCCCGGGGCACAAGGCTGAGGTATACAGCCGCAGAAGAGACCATTCTGCATTTTTAGCAGATCTGCATTTTTAAATCCTGGTTTAATCCTGATTCTGCTGACAGAAGACTACATTGAGCAGCAGGTTGCTTCCAGGTTTAAAATTTCTGAGACAGCAGTACACAAGAATAAGGTGAAGCAGGAGACACTGGGAATGATCGGAAACCAAGCAGGCAGGGTGTGGAAGCGACTGCCTAATGCCAGAGATGACCGTTACCTTGACATCAAGTGTCCTTCAAAAAGAATGGGAAACGTTAAGTGCATTGCACTGCTGGGGCAGTTCATGTCAGGCTCCAAGAAGCACGACTGAAGACCCATAAAGCAGGGAAGAAGCCCTTTGTTAATGAGAAACAGAGAAGAGTCAGGTTGGGGTTTGCAAAAAAAAAAACAAAACAAAATTATTACTCACTGACACCCGTAAGTCGAGAAATGAATGAATCAGAAAATCGTGCTGCGGTCTCTTAATTTTTTCCATGTGGTGGTTGGGGTATCAGTGCTTATCATCTGACTAACAATTAACTAGCAAACATTATTCAAAACTACTGTGTAAATGGTTTCAAAAGTGACTGCTGTTTAAAGACTTTCTCAAGACCTGATATTAAAGCAATTATATTTTATAGCTGCAGCGTGATCGGTATTTTATTTGGAATTGAAAATCTGACATTTTACACTTTTTAATGTTTCGCTCTCCATTACATTTGTCTTCGCGTTTTCGGCTTGCAAAATACTCTCAGCAGACCTTCCGGGACTCAGCAGAGATAAAGAGCGACATTTCCTCTCATGACTCATCGTTGTCTAATTAGATGCCACGGCGCTCATTGTTTTGCTGGCGAAGGTCTGCGTTTTGTCCGCAGACACTGTACATGGTGAGAGGAGAGTCTGGCTGACACGAGTATGTAAGACTGGTCGCTTGCTGGGAAACGGTGTAAGCATGTCGTTCAGATACGGAGATACGGCTAAACAAAGTGACGCGGCGCATCGTGGAATATGATATAACATGACAGCAGAGGGGCACGGGGTGAAATATGCAGGATGCAGTATCCTAAACAGTTAGCAACAGAGAGCGTGGAGATGCCCCAATGGATGTTTTCTATTTTTAAATTATGTAAACCACTATATAAGCGTAGTAACCAATATTCATTATGGATGTACTTTTCACTATGTGGATCTCTTTTCACAGGGAAGTTATTATTAACTGATGGCATATTATTCAAATTGTTGTGTGTCATTGATTTGACGCGAAATTGAGGGGCTGGACTGATTTTTGGGCCTTTTTCGCCACAGGTGATGAGCTGGAACAGATCATGTCTGAAGTCCAGGGAACCGTGGAGTTTTCTGTGGAGCTGCACAAGTTCCATAACGTGGATCTCTTCCAGAGGGGGTAGGTTACCCTTAGCTTCTGTTCTGGACGGGTACTGTCACCGTTACCGTGTTTTTTGGAGTGCATGTGTTACTGTTACCATGTCTTAAAGAGGGTGTAGGTTACTGTTGCCATGTCTTAAAGAGGGTGTAGGTTACTGTTACCATGTCTTAAAGAGGGTGTAGGTTACTGTTACCATGTCTTAAAGAGGGTGTAGGTTACTGTTACCATGTCTTAAAGAGGGTGTAGGTTACTGTTACCACGTCTTAAAGAGGGTGTAGGTTACTGTTACCATGTCTTAAAGAGGGTGTAGGTTACTGTTACCATGTCTTCAAGAGGATGTAGGTTACTGTGTCTTCTGCATGGCAAAGGTTACAGTTACTGTCTGTCCCACGGGGTGTAGGTTACTATGACCATCACTCCCATAGGGGTTGGTTACTGTTACCATCTTTACCTGATGGTATAGGTTACCATTACCATCACTCCCATAGGGCATACTGTAGGTTATCTTTACTGTCTTTTCCAAAGGGTGTGAGTTACAACTACTGTGTGTTCTGGATGGCACACGTTACGATTACCGTCTCTCCCATAGGGCGTAGCTTATCATTGCTGTTTCTTCCAGAGGGTGTAGGTTACCACTACCATGTCTTTCAGAGGGTGTAGGTTGCTGTTACCATGTCTTCCAGAGGGTGTAGGTTAAGATTACTGTTTCTTCCAGATGGTGTAGGTTACCGTTACCATCACTCCCATAGGGGATAGATTCTCATTAGCACTCCCGCTAACGAGCGGAGTCGCTCACTGCGCTTTTGTGTCTGTCTGGAACATGGTCCCTGGGTGCCAGACATCTCAGCAGATCGTCTCAAATCTATCAGGTCTTTTTTGAATGATTAGTGACCCCACAGGATTCACCTGCACAACACAGAGACCCATTTATCATACCCTTGCTGAGAGACGTTCTATATAAAAGCATCCTTATCAAATTTGTCAGGGGAATTATATCTCATTCACCTGTTCGCTTTAAGGAACATCTTTAAAAAGTACACAGGATATTAGAATGAGCAAACGAGCATACATGCACATTGACAATAAAGTATCGCATTTTTATCTTTAAAATCTTGGCTGTTTCATTTTGTTAGGAAACCGAATGAATTCCGGCACAGTTTTAACCAAAGATCCTTGCAGAAAAGAGACCATTTCATTCGTGTACCATTCACTTCGCATGGCTTTGTTAGAGTTTCCTGAGATAATGGTCAGTGTCATGAAGCCACATTGCAATTCTCTGTAAAACACCACTGTCTGTGAAATAACACACACTCCTTATAATAATGGAGCTGTGAGAACATACTCTGTACAGCTGTACATAGGCAGGGCTCTGCACTGGCAAATGTTATGCTGCTTTTGTATACAAAATAACAATTGTTTGGGAACCGTGACGTCTGCCAGAGACTATTATCGTCTCTTCAAAGGATATAATCTTAGTAGTTCTGTACAGGGTAATATATGATTCATGTGTTGAGCTTCTCAAAGGGAAATGTGTACTAGTTAAATTATACATTACGTAATTCGGGTTTAAATAGATCACGTGCTGGACAAAACACTGCATTCTGGGTAACAATATATATATATTTTTAAAAATAGTCGAAGGGGAGTCCCAACTAGGACCTTTGTTCAGTCCCTTGTAGAAACAAATTATTTGCTCAGAATGTATTGTTTGGGTCCGATCATACTTGTAATTTATTTTTTAGTATATAGATTTAAACATTCCCTGGAAATGTTCCCTGAGAGCTTTGGGTGAGTTGCAGGCGTCTCTCGCAAGAAGCTTGGAAGTGCATTTATTTCTTTTTCAAATGTGACACAGCTGGCCCACTTGTGCCTAAGAGCAAACTGGGGTATGAGAGCCAGCTGTGCTGCCAGCAGGCCAGACAGGGAGAATCGAAGTCGAGTGGCTTCCTGCTGTGTGGCAGAAGACGACGGCATCGGCTGATTCTCTGAAAATGCTCGTTGAGGCTTTTTGCTTCCGCACTTAATAGAAAATATAGATTTAGCCTCAGTCTCATCTCCCTAAGAAATCCTGCTTGAAATTCTGTCAGTAATTAATAGCATGGACCGTGTTACATGTGGAACAGAAGCAAACACTCCGCAGATCAAGGTGGGATTTCTGACCCAGGGTCCTTGAATGAATGAGATGCCCAAGACAGAGGACACTTCTCTGCCAGATATTGAGAGACCTGTTCTCAGAGCTCCTGAAAGTGTTCACAGAGAATGAGAATGCCTTCTGAGGAAGAGGAGGATCCTGGTCGCCACACTGCCAAGTGTTGCATCTGCTGTTGACTTGGAGGTTGGGATGGCAGACAGAGAAGAACTCAAAGGAAGTATTAGGCAGTCATGCATCTGCAGCCTCGGGCTCAAGGGGACTTTAAACTACTGCAAGTCCAGCAACGCACGGCAGCCGATCTTCTCATGAGCCAAACAATGCTCCACTCTGTCCTAATTGGGACATCCCTCCGGTTTGCGTACTGGGGAATCTGCTGTGACTGATGACGTACCAAAGGAGTACTAAGGCACCCCAGTCCGGCTGGGAGGCAGCTTTTACCTAATCTCAGCATGCAGGACATCCAGTGGCTGGCCTGCTTGGTTTTATTCCATGAGGTGGAATTTACAGCCCTGCATCCAAGCATCTTCTCTGCTTCTCAGGCTAAGCTCAAATGACATCGGTGCACATACTCCTTGACCCTAGTGGGGGCTGGGGGAGAGGAGCTAGGGCTACCTAGTTGAAAACAGGGCGAGTCCCTCAGAGGGGAGGGTTCGGCCCTGTTTCCTAGGATGGATGGACAGGAAATGAGGAACCCCAGGGTATCAGATGACATCTACTGCCTCATTGACTTTTTTGTCGACTAAAGTGATTTATTAAATAAAAACTTATGCTTGGGTGTTAAGGATGTGATTCTTTTAATGGCCGCTATTTGATCTGCAAGCATGTAGTCTTTACTTTAGCAGAACAGGGCTGCATGTCCAAAATGCACTCAGACACATTTATAGACTAAGCAACTGTGGTTGCAGTATTAGCATACTGGATCACATTCCACATGCTATCTTGTAACATCAAGCATCTTAACATAATGCTGGATCATTCTAAACGTAACTTTTACATAAATTTTAATGCATACTTTGGTTATTTCCTTTAAGCAGTTTTTAAAATCCAAATGACTGTTTTGTCCTTAACTGAAAAAGATTAACTAAGAATTATTAGTAGATTTACTTAAAATTTTTCAAAGAACATCTATACTATACATCATAAATATAATACGGGGGCATTGTGGTGCAGTGGTTAGCACTGTTGCCTCACACCTCTGGGTCCCAGGTTCGAGTCTCCGCCTGGGTCACATGTGTGTGGAGTTTGCATGTTCTCCCCATGTCATCGTGGGGTTTCCTCCGGGTACTCCGGTTTCCCCCCCACAGTCCAAAAACATACTGAGGCTAACTGGACTTGCTAAATTGCCCGTAGGTGTGAGTGTCTGGTGTGTGAGTGTGCCCTGCGATGGGCTGGCCCCCCATCCTGGGTTGTTCCCTCCCTGGTGCCCGTTGCTTCCGGGATAGGCTCCGGGCCCCCCTGTGACTCAACATGATAAGCAGTTTGGAAAACGGATGGATGGATGGATGGATAGCTATAATACTTATTATTCATTTAAAATTCAAGTTGTGTTTATAGGGGTAATGCTGTGAGGTCTGCGTCCAAGCCAGAAAAATACCTTCCACTGACAGAATTGTTAAATTACCTAGATTTAACTTTTTTTCTGCAGAATTTTGTGATACAAGACAAATAAATCTGACCTGTCTTGTCTTCGAGCTACGGCAGCAGCGAGCCGACTGTACTGCACCAGAGGGATTTCATTTTGTGTCAGCATTTTTACAGCTTGTCGCATCGGTCCTGTGGTCTAAATTTAGAAAACGGAATCGATTCCAGACCCCAGGAAATCCAAATGGTTTGCGATGAGAAGGATTCAGGTCCACTACGGTGAGAGTTTCTGATGAACATCGCGTTTCCACCCGCTAAACACAGAAACTGCAATTTTAAATTGTTAAACATTTAAACTGCAGGATGCATCTTCATTTTTGATATTGCCGTGTATAATTTCCCTCTTTTCTCTGTTAAACCTTAGGAAAATAAATGGAAAGTAGTAAATGAAATACATAGTAAATGAAAGGCAATACTTCAAACAGTAGGTAAACAGAACTGGATATCTAGGAGCCGGTGTCAGGAAGTACTGAAGGATTTTGTAATAGCTCTTCATATCAAATGGGTACTAAACGCTGCACAAATACTGTCATTTCGATGGGTGGACTGATTACAGTGTAACTGCACAATGGAAATAAAATGATAAAATTCAATTCGATTGTATTTGTATAGTGGATTTTCACAACGTTACATTGTCTCAAAGAAAATTACAGCACAACATAGAAAAAAAAACATTTGACCTCCCATCGGATGCCTGACTAACATTATTTTTTTATTCTATGTTTAACTGTCTGCCATTTATGATGATACTCCGCTAAGCGCAGCCAGTTTCAATCATACATATTAACTCATCGTTATCGGTGCCAGTAAAGGGCATTTTTATGCACCGGCATACCTCTGCAGGGGAGGTAGCTGTCATAGAATAGTATCTGGCTTTTCGGCTCAATAAATACCTGGTTTTACATGATTTGATTTTATGGACAGGAGGAGTTTCCACAAACTAAGAACCTGGCGGAAGCAGCACTAATTCGTTTCGGTAAAAAATACCTGCTATTTTAAAACAGCATGACCCCTTCAAGAAATGCACTCGTATTTGTGAACTTATTATTGAAATGAAAACGAATGAAGCAAAACGAAGTCATTGCTCCGCAATAAAACGAGCAGTATTGCCCTTAAAGAGTTCAAGGTGGGACGTGCATTAGACAGACTTTCTAGGATCAACAGCGGTGCCATTAAGGGAAAAGCCTGCGGTACATCTGACTTTAAATAGAACTTAGCGCACCGCTGGCTTTTCCGTTAACGGCACACAGTCGGCGATGGTCCTGATGCTTTCTATCTAAATTTTTTAAAATATTTGTGTACATTTAAGGTGAGTACCAATTTTCATTCAAGCACCTGGCAAATTGAAGCTAGCCATTAGCTAACACACTCAGTCATTCGCATTTTTGAATTTCAGCCATTCACTTGACATTTTAACCACGGCAAATTAATTAAGAGCTCAGACAGGCCAAAGAAAGTGCACACAACAGGACCGGGAAATGCTGGTTATCGGTATATTCATTGGGTATATGCATATTACAATAAACAGCAGTTCCATAAGGGAGTTGGTAACACTCTCTTACTACACTGAGTGCTTTTCTCACAAGTGAATCTTAAAAATACTCTCAGAAGCAACAAAACAAAGTTACAGTATTACAAGATACTCTTTAAATACTCTTTCTGGAGCACAATGAGATTCTGTTGTCTTCTGGTGTGGAATTTCTTGCTGGAGAATCACATTAAGGTTTTATTTCCTCAGGTTCTATCAGGTCCGTACGGGGCTGAAGGTCTCTTCTCGTGTACCACACCGGTTGATAGCAACAACAACGGGATATACAGGTGAGAGCGGTGCGGACTGCATCTCGTCTGTCCTGCTGTGGAAGGTTGAGGCGTATAAACAGGAGGGCTGGTTTTCTGCCAGTACTCAGCGGACAACACAAAATGAAGGACACAGAGTGACCACAATTTGGGTGGAATTGGTTATTGTGTTTGTAATATTATTTATACAATGTACGACTGTATGATAAATATATATTCGTGACAAAATGGCATACGTAAAGTAGTATTAGACAGTGTTTCTTGCAAATCACATTCATAATTATGGCATATCTCAGACTACTGTAGTATTCTTGCCTTGCAAGCAGAATTTAGCATCTGATAACTTTAAACTGCTCCAAAGCTCGTCTTGCTCTCAAACTGGATGCTATAATAGCTGTAGAAGTTTTTCTAGCACTGAGATTGTGCGGATGCCTCTATAATCCGCCTTTTCATTGATGACATACGTACTGCTCGGTTTGCTTTGATGTTCCTGGACTTGTCTGCATGTCAGGAGTTCCCTGCATGTTGCACATGTAAGCCGTCCAAAGTCCTTCATGTTTCAGGCCCTTCCAGACTATAATAGGCGATGTTGGTTTTTATTTGAAACAGTAAGTGGTTTTACTGGATTCTCTGGAATCCCAAACGGGTTCTCCTCCCACCATAAATGCGGGTGCTGTGCGCGCCGCGGGTCCTTTTTACGTGAAATGACATCTGTTGCGATGTTTTACGGGCCTATGGTTTACACATTTAGCTACCGATCATGCACAGTGTCACAGACTCCCGCACCCATTATGAACGAAATGTATTCGAAAATGTGCTTTTGCATTTTTCACTTAAAAAAAAAAAGATTATGAGATTGGCCCAATGTTTACACTGTTTTACTTTTTCGTTCGTGATCATACGGGCAGAACAGGGACAGCGCTGCGTTAATTAATATCCGAGGGTTTGAGAGTATTATAGTCTTTATGGAGGATAAGTGGATTTAATGAGAACTGACTTAATTGACTTGCATCAGTAATTGTTTACTCTTTTGTAGAAATGACATCCACAGTCGAATGAGGCATTATTGCAGAGAATGCACTAAGCCCCCACCCCCTCTCAATGCTCCTCTGCAGTGCCTGTTTTGAGGCTGCCCTCTCACACCCAGTTATTGTAGGTATGCGGCGTGCGTCGGTATATAGAGATGAGGCAGCTGGGCTGCAGCACGTCGCTCTCTCTCTGGCTCCTCCCACGTGGCCGCATGTCACACCTGCACTCCGCTGTGGCACACGCCTATCACGTTCTCATTGGGTCAAGGCGTACAATGTTAATCATCCTCGTTGACGCATGCCTGACAATTCAGCTGTAGCTGGGAGATGGAAGGGTACTAATGGTCACCTTTCCAGGTGTCGCAATCGTATTGCAGCGACAAATCGACTGCTGTACCACTGGTTTATTTTTTTTAGGCTAATATACATCTTTATAAATTCCTTACTCATGTTAATCAATCAGCTACTGTATTATATGCTAACCACCGCAAAGATTAGGATGGACAATTTATTTCTGGTGATGTGTTCATGCGCATGGCTCAGGATACAGCTTACGATGGCGGTCTGTAAGCTGACTGAGCTTTATAGTGCTAGAGAGATAAATTGAGAGGCTTAGCAGAGTTTCCAAGTGAATGAGCGGCTGAATAATCTCTCCCGCAGTACCGCATGATTCAGCAAGGGGGTGTGGTTAAGGCAATGGCCATGCCACCAAAGGATGACAGACATTGCTGCAGTGAGAGATTTTGCTGTATAAACAGATATAGTGGGGGTGTCCATCTCTTAAAATACTTCCTAAATTAGCTTGTCTGCTAAACCAGTGTTTCTCATGCTGGGACCAGCTCCCAGCTCCTGGTAGGGCAAAACTGTGTTGGCAGGGAGCTGGGAGGGAGCAAAAACATGGACTGTCTGGCAGGGAGCTGGGAGGGAGCAAAAATGTGGACTGTCTGGCAGGGAGCTCAGAGGGAGCAAAAACATGGACTGTCTGACGGTCCCTGAGGGTCCCTGAGGAACCTCTTGGGAAACAATGTGCTAAACAAATAAATGAATTTGCAGGTTAAGATTCTTTGGTAACACTTTACTTAAAGCACCCATTTATAATGAATTATACAGTAGATACCTTTATAATGCCACATTATGCATTATAAATGCTCTATGAAGCTCTCATCTGGCTTATGCTGTCCATTATGATGGATTTTGAAGGTATCTATATTATATTATAGATGAGAGCTTCACAAAGCAATCATACTGCATATTAAACATGCCTACAGTATAATGTGCCTTTTTATAAACAATTATAAGTGTGTGTGTAATTTTTTATGAATGCATTATAATGTATAATGATGACTGCTTTAAGTAGAGTGTTACTGATTCTTCTTGTACGATTTCATCACATTTTATATTTGACCAACTATTAAACATTTTAGCCTAATATGAATCAATTATGCTAATCCTACAAAATGTTTGCAGCTTTCGAAAACGTAGCTGTTGTTAATTCAGCCGTCTTGTTCGTCTTTGTTCCTCACCCTTAGGTGACTGCAGTTTTCCGTCTGCAGGAGTACACGATGGAAGTGCTTTCAGCAAGATATTTCAGATCCTGTACAGGAATGAGGAAATAGCGTTGAATGACTGCACGGTCTTCAGAGTTCATTTGCTGCTAGATGGAGAGAGAGTAAGTCAGTCTTCTGCTATTTTTGTCACAGCCTGTATTAGTCTAGAAGCAACCTGTAAATAAGAATCACACATGTAAGATGTGTAATACCTGAATGTGTTTCTAAGTAATTACGAGGCAGATTCCGAAGCTTCACTTTGTACATCTTGCACGTCGATGACGGGAATGAGCAGAATCCTTCAAAGTGCTATGCGGGACTTGGCCACAGAGAGCCCTTTCAATTTTGTTTAGACGCAACGTAACTAAATTTATCGATGTTGGCCGTACTGTGATACTACATCGTGAGTCACGCAAAGCAGGCCTGACAGGCTGTAATTGTACTGCCTCACAAGGTCATTGCTAGTCCATCTAACATTTACTCAGAAGCCATTTAGAAAAATACTTTAATGAATATAACAATATTCATCGTATTGTGACTGCCCAAGGATGCAAGCATCGGGAATGGATGTCAAGCCTTAAAATTATTTTATCATTTTCAATGAGTATTTCAGTAAATAAATTTTTCGAAACAGAGTCTTAGTCTGGGAAAGGGAACAAAAATTTGGAAGCCATAAAAATGGCCACTTTGTTGTCTATGCCTAATTTTAGAACTTTCATTATATAATATTATATATTTATACTATAGTTGGAGGGCATATCAGCAGTTAGGAGACACTTCTCACAGCGATTATTCTCATTAGTCGTCTTCAGGGTTTTTACCGTGAAGTAAATGAACAGGGAAGGAAAGGAGAGATTTAATGCTTCAGACTGTCGGTTCCTGCTGTTAACGTAACAGCTTCGGTGCGTGTCTTACTGTCTGTGCCTGAATTTGAAATAGATACTGGATACATTTAAAGCACATTAATTCATGTTCATTTTTAATGTTCTTAACCTGATTTTGTACGAATGTTTTATTAAGTTATATTTCATTTCTGTTTGGCTGTTTTTGGGATGGGTGAAAAAGTGTCTTTCCGTCTTACTTTAAGTTCATCCTTCGCTCTGCGTCTTTCGCCGTGGCAGGTTGAGGAGGCCCTCAGTGAAGTGGACTTTCACTTAAAGCTGGACCTGCATTTCACCGACGATGAGCAGCAGTCAGTGCCGTTCTCTGCCCCCATCACTTGCCTGCGTATCAGTTTTCCGCCAAGTTACTGATTTTCACATACCTGCCTGAAATTTCACATCATTCGTGCTGCGATTTCACATAGTATTTTGAGTGGTGCCCTTCTGCAGTGACTTCTCAGATTTACAGTACGTTATACACATGGATGAGATGCTATGCACTTGTACATTGTTGCCTTATTTCTCCATTGAATTATCTCTCCCAGCAATAATGGATTGTTCATATTATGAAGAGGAATAGGCAGAAAGAGCAAGAGTCTTATACAGTAGACATGATTAAGCATTATAGTCTTTACAAATGATGTTCTGACTATCTTATCATGCCCTATGTTGCCAAAAGTTTTGAAACACACCTCTAAATTGTAAAATTCAGGCGTTCCAATCACATCCATAGCCACAGGTGCATAAAATCAAGCACCTAGGCATGCAGACTGCTGCTACAAACATTTGTGACAGAATGGGTCGCTCTCATAAACTTAGTGAATCTAAGGGTGCTCAGCGCATGCTGAGGCGCACTCTGTGCAAAAATCACCAACTGTCTGTAGAGTGAATAGCTACACACCTCCAAACTTCATGTGGCCTTCAGATTAGCTCAAGAACAGTGCGAAGAGAACTTCATGGAATGGGTTTCCAAGGCCGAGCAGATGCATCCAAGCCTTACATCACCGAGTGCAATGCAAAGTGTCGTATGCAGTGGTGTAAAGCACACCGCCACTGGACTCTAGAGCAGTGGAGACATGTTCTCTGGAGTGACGAATCACGCTTCTCTGTCTGGCAATCCAATAGATGAGACTGGGTTTGGCGGTTGCCAGGGGAATGGTATTTGCCTGATTGCATTGTGCCAAGTGTAAAGCTTGGTGGATTATGGCATGCGGTTGTTTTTCAAGGGGAGGGTTTGGTGCCTTAGTTGCAGTGAAAGGAACTCTTAATGCTGCAGCTTTCAAAGCCATTTTGGGCAATTTCATGCTCCCAACTTTGTGGGAACAGTTTGGGGATAGACCCTTCCTGTTCCAACATGACTGTACACCAGTGCACAAAGCAAGGATGAGCGAGTCTGATGTGGAGGAACTTGACTGGCCTGCACAGAGCCCTGACCCCAACCCAATAGAACATCTTGGGGATGAATTAATGCAGAGACTGCGAGCCAGGCCTTCTCATCCAACATCAGTGCCTGACCTCAGAAATGTTCTCCTGGGCGAATGGTCCAAAATTCCCATAAACACCCTCCTAAACCTTGTGAACAGCCTTCCCAGAAGAGCTGAAGCTGTTATAGCTGCAAAGGGTGGGCCAACTCCATATTAAAGCCTATGTATTAAGAATGGGATGTCATTAAAGTTCATGTGTGTGTAAAGGCAGGCGTCCCAATATTTTTGGAAATATAGTGTATTTTTATCTGCCCTTGCTGATAAGCAGGTAGTTCTGATTCATTAGACAGCCCTATTTGCTTCACTGAAGAGAGTCTGACACTCTGCGTTCTGTGCTGTGGTTTCCAGGCTGAATGAGCTGGGGACCATCCCTCCGATCAGCAGCCGTACCCTGGGCCTGCACTTCCATCCCCGCAGGGGGCTGCACCATCACGTCCCAGTCATGTTTGACTACTTCCACCTCTCCGTCACCTCTGTCTCCATCCACGCCTCGCTGGTCGCTCTGCATCAGCCACTGATCAGGTGACTCCCTTGACCGTACCGCCCACACCCACACATGCGCACGGGCTCAGCCTTCTGCCTCACCTTGCATCAAGGGTCTGCCATCTTACTCAAGCCAGTTCTCAGGGATCCACAGACAGTGTTTCGCTCCCTCCCTGCTCCCAGTCAATCAAAAAGACCAAATACCTGGTACAGGTGTGTTGGGAGCTGGGAGGCAGCGAAAATGTGGACTGTCAAAGAGGTTGAGTAACAGAACTAATGTGTCTGATTACTGCTTAAAAATACAATAATATTAAAAGCAAAAAAAGCTATCATTGACTTAGAAAATGATGCGAAAATGAAAAATGTTTAACAAAGGTGCAACCCTGTTGTGCACGTGTGCAAGTATTTTTGGCAAAAAAATGCTAATATGTTATTATGCATGTCCAATACATGGCCATCTATCTCGCGTCCAACACATATTCATCTGATATGCTTTATAATAAGTGCACCTCTATAGATGACACTGATTTTAACTAGTTGTGTTGTTATGTTATTCATATTGACGCTGGGTCTCCTACCATTACAGCTTTACTCGATCAGGCAAAGGCTCCTGGTTGGGGAAGGGTTCCCTGGAGAATGGCACCGATCCGTCTGCCATGTCTATGGAAAACCTCATGTTCGGGGCTGGCTACTGCAAGCCTGTTTTACCTGAGGTATGGCAGCATGTCCAACGTGTCTCTGAATATTCTCAGAGAATGTTTATCTGACCAAGTGTTCTAACAGCAACGTTGCTGCTTCTGGACAGCAAGATTAATGTCTGTCATGCTCTTTGCCCTTCAGGTTCGCTCGCGTTGGCTTTTAAGTCGGTTGTCAGTGTTTGTCCTGTTGTATTTTAAGGTAGCTGCTTCTTAGGTAAAACTACAAGCACTCCTTTTATAGCAGCTACCCCGTGACCCTTCGTAAATGCGACGACAATAAAAAATTGATTTGCGACCAAATTTTGCATGCCCGACAATAACACATGCCAAGTGGGAGAGATCTTTGAAGTACAATCATGTGCCGCATAATGAAGTTTCAGTCAACGACAGACCGCATATATGACGATGGTCCCATAGAATTATAATTGAGCTGAAAAATTCCTGTCTCCTAGTGGCGTCGTAACTGTCATAACGTCATAGTGAAACGCACTGGTCACGTGTTTGTGGTGATGCTGGTGTAAACAAACCTACTGCGCTGCCAGTCACATAAGGGTACAGTAAATACAGTTATGTACTGTATAGTGCATAATACTTAATAATGATAATAACTGTGTTACTATTTTATGTATTTACCTTACTATACTTTTTATCGTTATTTCAGCTATACCATGTTACCGATTTGATTTTAAGACGCATGTCCTCTTTGATCCTCCCTGTTTGAGCTTATAGGATATATCCCATCCCATTAAAAGCGGCATTTTTATTTTTATTTAACATGCATCTCAGTTTCTTCCCTCGTGGGTCTTGCAGCAACAGCTGTGCCATTCTAATGAGAGCAATTTCTTTGCCCCCGGTTCTGGGGTTTTACACCTACCCCCTGTCTGGGGGATTTATTTCACACACAGGGTTCCCCTTTTGATCGTGGTAATGAGTTCTGTTTCCCTGCCACGTTACCTCTGCTCAGGCTCCTTTCGCTGCATCCCGCCGCAGCCCGATTTATTTATTTGCAGGGTCCCTCGGCACTTTTCACTTTATGGTGCCACGTTCGACGAGGGAAGCTTTTTTTTTTTTTTTTTTTTTTTAATAGGAAAACCCATTTCGTCGCGGAATTTGCTGTGCACCGTAACATTCGTTTAAACCAAATCAGCTAAATTCTCGCACGGCTTCGCGAGTGCTGAAGAACATCGCTGTTGGCATTTTTTTATGTAGCGTTTTATTCAGCAGATTGCTCAGCTGTTGGAATGCGCACGATCTTTATATGGTGCATGTTGCAGATCTCTAGGTAAAGTTATGCAGGGTGAAAAACATTCTCCCTTCGTTTTATAGATGTACATTATTGTGTACTGTATATTATTATGTAATTAATTATTATATTAAATACTTAGACATATACCAGTTTGGAAAAGGTAATGAAGTATTTGTTCCATAAATACGGCTGTTAATTGGGTCTGTAAAGATCATTGGATGCTGAAAAACCGGATTTCATAATTGCCATCTGTAGCAGATGGACATGCGATTACCTGAAGGGTTTGGATTACAGATGTATCCCATACTGCACTGCAGGGCACTTTATACCATATATCACCTGTGATATAATGTCTTCCTGTAATTAATTCAGTCTACCCTTCACAAGTACATTTTTTGAAGTAAAACAGGAAGTACTGCCAATGATTACGCTTATACGCTTTTTCTGAGATTGTGACTGTATAATCTCAGACTTATGCAGCATGCAAAAGTGTGTGGACTGTTTTATTTTACTACTAACTTAACTTAAGTAGGACTTACAGAAATACAGGCGACACACACGTGACACTTAAATAGACTTTCCAGGAAAGTATAATAAAATAACATAATTATTCAAAGTTTTGGTAACACTTTACTTAAATCGCTCATGTATGATGCATTATAATGCATTCATAAAGTATTACAGAGATTGCTATAACTATTTATAAAAAGGCATAAATAGATTAGAGCTTCATAAAATGTTCAAAATGCATAATAAACATGGTTATGTGCTATGACTTTTAATGAATATTTATAGCCATGTTTATAATGCTTTATGAATGCATTATAATGCATTATGAAGTTATTTGTAATGTATTATGATGACTGCTTTAAGTAGCGTTACCAAAGTTTTTTTCTTTTTCTTTTTTTTAACTTCCGCTCTCAGTTATAACATGCCTGCTATCTTTAAACAGAGGAAGAGTTAAGAAAGTGCAGATGTTCTTTTCTGGTGTGAGTGTGCTGAGAGCTGGAATTACAGTGTACACAGGTATGTGATGACAGGGCAGGCCTGTGCTCAGTGTGAAAATTATAGTACATGTCAGGGAGTGCGGAGCATTGCATGATCTGGTGAATTTGAGGCCTTTGGTATGTTCGGGAGGGATGTGAAAAACACGCAGCCTGTGAGGACAACTTTATCGTACATGCAAGAAAGCTATCAGTGATGCAACTGAAAGCAAGGTGCTTTGGTCCCAGCTCTCACCACGTGGCCGTCTGGCAGCATGTGCTCACGCTATCCAGATGAGTAGCGTCTGAAAATGTACGATGTGTATTAGAGCGCCATCTACTGGACAGAATGATATATTGCAGGATGCCAGGTTTTATGGTTAAATATGACATGTTCCGATAGCAGATGTTGGACAAGAATGGAAGTGGTCCATTAGGAAGCTGCAGAATTATTATTTCTATAGTAGATGACCATTTGCTAAACATGTACCGTTAACATACCGAACAGACCGTCCAAGTTACACATTGTGGGCAGGGGCGCATTAATGCACAGGCTTACCCAGGCTGAAGTCCAGGGGGCTCCATTAAAAAAGGGCCTCATTAACCTTGTTTAATAAAATTTAAAACCTCAAGCTGCCACTTGTCCTGTATTTTACAGGATCGTCCCAAATTGAAGATTAAATGAACCAGTTATGAACCAGTCTTATTTTTTCATGTCTGGAGATCCCTGTCTGACATTTTTAAACAAATCTTAGCATGCCCCCCCCCCAACCCCCTCCCATAGACAATTGCAGGGGGGGCCTCTGAAAATACAAATAGCCCAGGGGCCTGTGAGCATGTTAATGCGCCTCTGATTATGGGAATAACACAATATAAACATTTTCTCCATAGGGTTATGGACCGTAGGGTTATTATGGTATATTTTAGCACTTAGCCAGCCACTGCAGGCTTTTTCGTGCTTCCTGAACTCCTGTCGCCCATCTTCACATCCATGTGTGAAGAACACAACAATGGACAGCAATATCACACTGCTTCATTGTCAGAACACCATTTCCTCTTCCAGACAAACCTCTTTTCCTTTGAACAGACATGCCGCACAGTCCAGTTGTTTTTGCACTGAGACCCACATGTATTGTGTAAAATTAACTTTATTCATTGTATGTATCATTGCTAATAGGGTGGCATGGTGGTGTAGTGGTTAGTACAGTCGCCTCAGATTTCTCAGGCCTGGGTGCAAGTCTGTGCCAGGATTCCATGTGTCTGGAATTTGCATGTTCTCCCTGTGCTGCTTTGGAATTTTCTGTGGGTACTCTGATCCCCCCCCCCCCCCCCCCCAGTCCAAAAATGTACCGAGGCTTATGGGAGTGACCAAATTGACCATAGGTATGAGTGAATGGTGTGTGAGTGCCCTGTAATGGGATGGCACTCTGTCCTGGATTCTTCCTTGCCTTCTGGCTGTAGCCCCCCATGACCCTAAATAGGACAAGCAGTTTCGGAAAGTGGGTGAATGGCTGGATTATCAAGGACCAGAGAACACAAATGGAGAGGGGGCCATTGTCATGTTTTTGTTGGGTAAAAACACACAGACATATTTTATACTTTTATAAAACATTAATAAGTTAACATAAAAGATTTTTAAGAAATTATATTGCCTTTAAAGCAGACATCCTTAGGCATATTGATTTCAGGTAGGTAGATGGTGGGGGGGGGGGGGCATGGGTGCTGGTGAGATTTGAGCAGTATTGCAGTAATACAGTATACAGTGATATTTTTATTCATGTTTACCTCCTCCCCCTGCTCAGCAGGTTTTATCGGAAAATGCCTGACTATCTTTGTTAAGATACCATCAAAAAAACATATATTGCGGTATAATGTCTGGATGGTAAAATGGATTAAAATGAACCACCACCATAGCTGCAGTGCTGGCTGTGTTTGCGGCGGTAAAACTTCTTTCCAGCAGTTCTCTCCTCCATTGAATAAGGAAACGGCAGATTTCTGGGGCATTGCACATCATTAGTGGGTGTCAGAGAGCTGCTAGGACAACTTATTTATACGCTTTAAAGTATGGTAGCCATGCTGTGTGAGATTGCCATGGATTTCGTGGAAATGACCAGCTGTCCTGCAAGGCATCCCCAGACCAGACACTGCCTCTCCATGCTTAGCAGTGCAGAACTCCACGTGCAGAACTTACGCAGTCACCTTACAAATAGAGCTGGATCAAAGTAATTAATACTTTGACTTAACTGTCCACTGGACTGACTCCCATTAATAGACAAGTATGTACAGTACAATGCATAAATAAATACAGTGTCAAGCAGTGGTGGCCTGTGGGCAGGGACGCTAAACTGTTTGTCCTTGTGTTAGACAGGTAGAACAAATACTGAAGTATGTTTTTACTTTATTTTGTGCTATAATGAAGTCCTCCAGTGTCAAGCCTCTTTACCACTGACTGACAGGGTGGCAGCATTCAGGTCACTGTTACAGCCGATTTATAGATGCGGAGACTTTCCATATACCTGCTTTTTCAAAACATGGGAATTTCTTCGAATCTCTTCTTTCCATATACTTTAAGTGGGGAAAAAAAAGATATTTTTTGTCTTGTATTTTTGATGGGCGATTGACACAGTTATTGAATAAGCAGCAATGCACACGCTACCCGTGTGCACATGTACGAATGCTACTCGCATCCAAATGCTCATTCATACTGTGTGAAATTCTACATGACACAGTACCTGCTGATCCACTGTGCTCGTGCGTGTTTCTGACAGCTAACGTGACGAGGAAAGGGCAGGAGCTTTGGTGAGGCCCTCTTTGATGCCGTGAGAGTCTCATGTGAAGGTCAGGCATCTGATGTGAGCTTGCTCTCATCTCACCAGGGGGGTTTCTACGTGCCATCTGAGAACTGCCTGCAGCGTGCTCACTTGTGGCATCAGAAACTCTGTCGCCTCCTGCTGGCCACACACAGGGGTCTGCGCTTATACTATGTCGGGCTGATGAAAGAGGTTCCTCAGCTCACACAGGTGGATATAGGTAATAGAGACTCCTCTTATATAATTTTCTGGTTCTGAAAATGTCTATACAATTTTACTGGGAAAAATATACATAGTTTTACATATATACTGTAATTACTATAGCAGGGCTCTTCAAATCTGGCGCTCGATTAAAATCCAGGCCTTATTTTCAATTCTCCCAGGTAGTTTAATAATTACTGATTCTGATTGGCTAGAGGCTTCACACCTGGCTGACAGGTAAAGGAAGGCTGCAAAATCCGCAGGGCGGGGACCTTGAGGACCGCGATTTGAATAGCCCTGCACTACAGGATAAAACTAAATAGCATGCCTAACATATATTTTGAAACACTGAGTGAAATGCATTTTAGTGTAGTTTGAATTAGGCTTTTATCTTTAGATTCTTGTGAGGTTTGACTGCTTGCTGTTCCTTTATTGTATATTTAATGTGAAGAGATTGCAGTTCATAGTTTCCAGGCAGCCACCAGATGTGTCCTGTCTTTCTCAAAGACTTTATCTCGAAGAATTCAAGCAGGGCTTTCTTGTCATAATATCACAGTATTATAACTTGGGTCACAATAATGTTTCTGTTCTTTTGACTCCTGTATAGACGAGCTGCCAATAGAAGAGACTCTTACTCAGCTATCAGCTGAACTACAGGTATACACAAGACATTTAAACATGACTCAACGTCCCGAGAGATGACCGATTGCAGAAACTCAACACCAAACAACCTGTGATGTCTCTTTCAGCGATTACAGAAAAACTTGATTAAAATGAATGTCCCCAATGACGCCCATAAACCCTTTTCCTTGACAGTTGCAGACCTGCCACGAGAAGGTGGCGGAGCAGATCAGCCGAGATCTGATGCAGTTGTGCTCTCACCTCGCGGCGTTGTGGGCCCAGTTCCTGGAGGCTGTGGTTCCACATGCTGATGTTCGCTCGTTCTTGTCCCAGGAACACCACACATTACGGGTAAGCATTGGAAAAATCACTTCCAGTGAAACATTCCTCCAAGTATTCTAGCTACGTATAAAAGAATTCCTATTTCCGGTGTACTTTTCTGCATCCGTAATCCAGGTGAGAAGATTCTCGGAGGCTTACTTCTTTACCGAGCATCCTAAGGAGTCATCTTTGACGTTCCAGGAAGACTTGTAAGTTGCCTAACTTCCTAGCATAAATGACAGCTTTTCTGGCAAATCCGTTGATGAAAATTGAGAGAGAACAAGAAACAAAGACAGATAATTGCTGATATCTCCATGCAGAATCACGAGACATGGGCAGATAGCCGTGGAGACTCGAAACTCCGACTATCTGACTCGAATGCCCCCCCTGCCCGTTGAGTGCCTAGATATCGATGGAGACTGGAATAGCCTCCCTATCATCTTTGAAGACAGATATGTCGAGTCTCCTTGTCTGGGTTAGTATTTGGCTTTTTTTTAACATTGATTTTGATAAAGTGCATAGATTATGGTATATACATCAATATTTCGGGGGCGGCATGGTGGTGCAGTGGTTAGCACTGTTGCCTCACACCTCTGGGACCCGGGTTCGAGTCTCCGCCTGGGTCACACGTGTGTGGAGTTTACATGTTCTCCCCATGTTGTCGTGGGGTTTCCTCCGGGTACTCTGGTTTCCCCCCACAGTCCAAAAACATGCTGAGGCTAATTGGAGTTGCTAAATTGCCCGTAGGTGTGCATGTGCATGTGCATGTGCGTGTGAGAGTGAATGGTGTGTGAGTGTGCCCTGCGATGGGCTGGCCCCCCATCCTGGGTTGTTCCCTGCCTTGTGCCCATTGCTTCCGGGATAGGCTCCGGACCCCCGGCGACCCAGTAGAATAAGCGGTTTGGAAAATGGATGGATGTATGGACATCAACATTTCGCATATAATCATAATGTGTTTTTTCCAATATACCATGTTAACATTTTATCATCCATTGTTCTACATGTGAACTTTCATGATGTTGTCAGGAGTGAATAGAATTAAATATGTTCAATTTTTATTTTCAATTTTAGATCACAAGGTAGACAATGTCTCACCCAGTCCATCACATGTGCCAATCTCCTCTGGCCGGCAAACTCTTTCTGATATCCCCAGAATAGCTGCTGAACCCACCAGCCCTCCAGTGGAACACGACTCTCTTGCACCAGCAATAAACAAGGGCCAGCTCAACAGCAATGGCCGTATAGACCCGTCTACATATGCTTCCTTCATAGCCAAGCAGGGACAAGGTAATGATAGCTGTGAAGAGGCTGACTCGTCTGCAGGCGAGCATGTCTCATACTGTGAGGAAACAGCTGCCTCAAGGCCTTGCACTACTGACGTGGAGGATGACTCAAGCACTGGCCTGAAGTATATTGAAGTCAGGCCCAGTGATGAGGACCCTTATAGAGGAGATGCTGTACTAATCCTGGCATCAGCCAACAATGACAGCAAAAACCTCTCGCAAGTCTACGACTTAGAGCAGGGTGACTATGGGAGCAGTATTTTAATAAAGATCCATGAAAACAATGATGGAGCAATTAGTGAGAAAGCGTGTGAAGGGTATGTTTTGAACAGTGAAATGACACCCATGGCCACTTTAGAGACAAAGCGCAAGAGTGACGGTAATGAAGACCTGCTACTAACCCCTTCATCTACCTCAGAGACAGCTCCTCCAGAGCCCTACATGACTCCACTGTTCTCTGCCGATTTACGGAGAGAGGACCTCCTTCAAGCGGGGAGAGCACACAGACGGTGCAGCAGTGTAGGCTCAAAGGCTATGAAGAGGTCCTCCTCTGTCATCTCTGACTCAGGCATCGAGAGTGAGCCCAGCTCTATGGCATGTCCAGAAGTGCGCTCGCAGCCTCCCGACTTCTCCAGTGAGCGTGACATCCTGCAGCACCTCGTACGCAGACACACAGTCCACAGGAACTCCCTGGAGGGCTTCCAGACAGAAAGCAACACTAGCCTGCCAAGTGGCATCCAGGCCTCACTCACTTCTATTAGCTCCCTGCCTTATGAAGAAGAGCAGGATGTGGAGCTCAGCAAACTGACTAAGTCTGTCTCAGCACCCCAGATCAGCAGTCCTGAGGATACCGAAGAGGACCAGGAACTGGCAAACCAGGACCTAGATGAAGAAAGTGAGGGTGCTGGTAGCTATGATCGGGAAGAACCCGGTATCACAGAAGATGCCAAACCTGTTGAGCCTCCAGCTGGACACCGTTTATTCCCTAAGAGTATTGATAATATCCTGAAGAATGAAAATACTTTCTTGAAAAGGGGGCCGGTCACTATCCAGAAAGAAAATACACCCTACATGGATAGCTATGACAACTCAAAAGATTTTGGTGATTCTGACAAGCCTGGCCTTAAAGAAAATCATTCAGACATTCTGGGAGTGGAATCCGTGCTGCGTGGAGTACCAGAAGTTTTGCTTTTTCAGCAGTTTCTCCAGGGGCATTGTACTGATGACACAGCATTCCCCCAAATGTTTGGGAATTCAGAGGACACTCAAAGTAACAGTATGTTAAAATTGGAAGATCCTTTGAGGTCAGTCCATGAAAGGCTTTTGTTAAATGATGACCAGAGTTTCCATCAAGATCAGCTGAATGAGACTGATAAAAAGGAGCATAGTCAGCTAGGAGAAGGTCTAAGTCAGCAGCCTGGCGATGTAGCGGAGACCCCTGCTTGTCCTATCACTTCCAGGGCAAGTAGGATGGATTCCCAGACCGATGACAGTCAAGGCAAACCCTCCAAATTACCCACATCAAGCCTGGCATTTGTGAACAAGAAGGTGGTTGAGGTGGTAAACATGTCTGTGTCCTGCGCCCCCACATGCTTGCCCTTTTCCTCAGTCCTCCGAGACTCGCCGTCTGTGGTGGGATTCTCAAACCGCCAGGCCAACTCCCCAATTACTCACCAACCGCTCGGTTCTTTCGGCCTCATCTTCTCCTCTTCTCTCTGTGCTGATGAGGAGACCAATGAGAGGATGCTCAAGTGAGTATACGCTTAAAACAATCACCCTCGAATCAAGTAACACCCAGACCTTTTCTTTGGTACACTGTCTGACACTAAATATAAAGCAGATAACAGTTTACAGTAGCAATAATATGTATGATTCTCATCATTGATGATTAGCTTTTTTAACACTACTGGTCACACAGTGATATATGTGATATGTACTGATTGGCTGGCAGGCCAATGGATAGTGTTTATTCCGGAACTGCCCATAATCCACTGGACAATTACAAACCTACTTCTTCGACTCCTACAACTGTCACATTTATGTCAACCAATGAGCTAAAACAACAACCAACAAACGGTGGGACTTTGCAATGACCATATTGTGTTGACCCATGATTAACGTTCTGTTTTCTGAATGCCATTGTAGTTTCTATAAGGCCAAAGAGGAGCTGATGACCCAACTCAACTTCAACGCCACTCTGTACAGCGATCTTCCTCAGCTTGCCTCCGAGCTTCCCTATTTTGCCCCTGAGGAAGATGAGGAGGAGTTCGATGATGGGATCCACTTAGTGATTTGTGTCCATGGCCTAGATGGTCTGTATCATTTAGGATGCAGGAAAATAGGCTAGCAGTGAGAGAGTGAATTCTCAAATTATGCTAACGATACATTTATTGCATGTAAATCAGTTTAAAAACTTAATTTGTTTGTGTTAACAATGCTTCCGTAAGTGCTAGCACTGTTGACATTCCTGCTAAACACTTGACAGGAAACAGTGCAGATTTACGCCTGGTGAAGACCTTCATTGAGTTAGGGCTGCCTGGGTCCAGACTGGACTTCCTGATGTCTGAGCGAAACCAGGTAAGCAGGCGAAGGTCTTGTTTTTGGTAAATCCTTTTCATGAACTTATTTATTGCTCGATCCTAGCATCCATGCTTTCCACAAAACACAAATGATCAGAATTCCAGCACAGTATTGTTATCCTGTTTAAGACCAATTACAAAAAAGTTATGTTCACGCTGCTACCGTCAATATTACCTTTGTCAACTGTGTCTTGGCAAAATCAAATATTTCCTTCAAAAGCATTTAATTTTCTCCCTATATTTCTTCTACAAGACAGATACCTTCGCTGATTTTGATGCGATGACGGACAGACTGCTGGATGAAATCATTCAGCATATTCAGCTCTATAACCTCACCATAGGCAGAATAAGGTCAGAAGGTCTTACAGATTCTTTTGATGACCACATCAGGCTGTGCAGAAAGCAGCACATATTTATGGGTTTTATTGGTCCAGCATGTAACAGTTTAACAATTTAGTACAAGATTTTACAATGAATGTGACAGGGGTGCAGGCAGGCGAGATTTTTGAGGCGGTCGGGAGGGAACCAAAGAATGAACAAAAGGTCTCAACTCTTCAGCTTCTCCAGCCATGCTTGATGAAGCATTCGGCGAGATTTTGATTTAATATACTGAACATTCTGAATGACACTGGCTGACATGCATGCAATGATGCAATGTTGTTCGGTATGGAATTGCCAATCACCCAGAAACAGCCTATCGGACAGCGTAGCATGAAAACAGATTTCTCTACGATTTGTTGCAAGTTTAACTTTACGTTTTTACTGAGCCCCAGTGATTATTCTAACACATATAATTTAATGGTAGGTCAAACTTGGATGAAGTCTGTTTCTTATTTGCAGTAAAATAAATTAGCCTATCAGCAATATGGGAAAAGTATATTGACAATTGCATCCAACATAGCCTTGATATAGGTTAAGCCTATATAGAATTTACGACTACTTACATTGCTTGCTATCTGAAAGAACACTGTGACAGATCTTTTTTTCCGGATCGCTCGTCTTCTGTACTGTAATATCGCTGTAATATCGCGGTAATATCAAAACTACATCCGGCACAATTCAAGGCAGCGCAGTTCTTAGCTTGTTCAGGACCCAAAACACGCAACTGCGAAATACAACCAGAATGCCCAAATGCGGCAAGAATAGATGTTTTTGAATAAAATGCTTTAGAAAGCGACATCCGTGTTTGAATTATTATGCGGGCGCGTGTGTTAGGCGCGATGCTACTTATCAAAGTTTTGTTTGTTTGTTTTTTCACTCTCAAAAGTGTGGGAGGGGAGGAGAGCTCATGGTCTCTATATAACTATATTTAACCATCTGCGCCGCTGGAATGTGGTAATGTCTGCGGTGAATAACAAAAAGATTTTTTTTACTGACCACTAGGTGGCAGTCTTGACCTGCAACAATTTAGTATAATTCAGAGCTAGATATAAGAAAATGTTATGTTGAACTGCATATTTACATACAATATTTACTGCCAATGCCTTAATTCAGTTAAGTTTAATTTAATAATACTTTTTTCAAAAAGCAATTCTTGAAATTAGTTTTTGCTACAGTTTTAGTGTTTTTGCAAAAATGCACACTGAAACTGGATTTCCGTGCTTCCAGAATCCAAAACATAAAGGATTTTACCGTGTTCTATTAGATCAGTAACTTTTTCCGAACGAAGTCAGAAAAATTCTCTTTAAATAATAACATATGGGATGTAAAAAAATATGAAATAGGTGGAAATTGTATTATATCTGTTGTCACAGTTAAACAGACATGCACGTAGTTATATTAACATGATAATATCAGAATTACAAGGCAAACTGTTAAATGTTATGTTGTGATCATTCTGTTTTTGTTTCATTCAGTTTCATTGGACACTCCCTGGGTAACGTGATTATCCGGTCGGTGCTGACAAGGCCACGTTTTCGTTGCTACCTTTGCAAGCTTCACACTTTCCTATCACTGTCTGGCCCCCATCTGGGCACCTTATACAACAACAGCACACTGGTCAGCACCGGTAAGGCCAGTGACAGTGACCCTAGCATGTCTAGGGTGATACAGCGTCGAAAATCATTTTCTCTAACTTCCCTGGATGCATGCTAGTTTGCATCCAGCTCTTTAAACTCTCAAAATGTCTTTAGGTCTGTGGCTGATGCAGAAACTGAAGAAGTCTGGATCGCTGCTGCAGCTGACGTTCAGGGATCACGCCGATCCTCGGAAGACCTTCCTCTATCTGCTCAGCCAGAAGCCGGGTTAGAACAAGAACGCTTTCCTTTCCAGTGGCGTCTTCCACGTCAAAAAATGTTCACACATGTGAATTGAACAGATTAGTTTTATGTCGCCTCAATTTTCCAAGATGATCGGAAAAATAACACATCTGAAGACTGAAACACCGAGAAAGAGAGACAGTAGAGTATTAAATATCATTCTTTTGTTTCAGGTCTGCAGTACTTCAAGAACGTGGTGTTGGTGGCCTCACCCCAGGACCGCTATGTGCCCTTCCATTCTGCCCGCATAGAAATGTGCAGAACGGCTCTTAAAGACAGAACCACCGGTACTGCTTGCTGCACTCCTATTTAAAACTATTGTTACCTGTTCTGTATACTATACAATACCTTTTAAACACTACCGGCCCTGTTTACACTTAATTTTAAAATGCGACTTGGGTGAATGTTGTGGACAGAACTAAATGCAAGTGCAAACCACCTGCAAGGTGCATCGTGATCTGATCGCTCAAGCTACTTGCAGAGGTGGTCTGGGACGCAGTTGTCCGCATATCTTTTGTAGCTTAAGTGCTAACGTGGCCTGACGCGTCCCCCAAGAAGGATTTCACAATGGGTGGGGCCATTTGGCCTTCTAAGTGACGTAGGCGGTAATGAAATCTGAACACGTCGTCAGCTGGACATCTTGGAGACGCGTGATAGACACGAGTGTAACGGGAGATGCATCTCGGGCATGATCTGATCGCCCAAATGCATTTTAAAACCGAATGTAAACAGGGCCATTGTTGCGATACTGGAAACCATACTATGGTAAAGGGCATCATGTAAGTGGAGGTTTTGCTGTAGGTATTTCTTCTATTTATACACACTTACAAACATTCAACACAAACATATAACAAAACATCACATCAGTCCTAACTCAGGACCACTATATTTCAGTTCAATAACAGTGATAATAATAATAATAATAATAATAATAATAATAATAATAATAATAATAATGTAAAAGATAAAAGTAAGTTGTTTGTATATCTGCATACATTACCATAGTGACCTGGTGCACTTCACTATTGCAGATATTGCAGATAGATATGCAACCTTAATCTTTTTTTTTTTACAAACAGAGATCTATAACTTAATTCTTCGAACCACATTTTTAGTTTTGTTTTATGAGCACTTCAAGTCTATGAATATGCTCAGGTGTATCGCGAAATAGGTCCTTGTAGGATTTTGAATAAGTTGGACTTTCACCACTCTAAGAACTGGAATATACCTACAAAGTGTGTATCTGGGAGACATAAATGCCCATGATAATGAACCTCGGTCTGCCATCACTGTCGCTTCTTGTGTAGTTCACTGCTGACTTATTTTCATACGAATCTCTTATGCTATAGAGTACAGACGATTTGAAAAGAATACTTCAGACAACTGAGGTGCTTCGCATGAGAAGTATACTGTAACTTTCAAGTATTAAAATGGATTAAGATGTAAAATTTTCCAGTAAAGTATCACAAAGTAGGTGATATATTACACTTTGCTTTGAATTGCCAGCATTTGTCACTTTGCTAGAACTTTTCAAACTTTTGTCAAGGGCAAAGAGTTTCTGAAGCCTGTGTTCGCTTTCGTTAAAGATTATGTGTGCAGTCCTCGGCGTCTGAGCCCTGGGACTCCCTAACCCTCTGAGAGACAGAATAGTGATTGGTCTGTTTGGTTCCTCTCTAGGCCCAGTTTACACAGAGATGATTAACAACCTGCTCCGACCCCTGCTAGATGCTAAGGACTGCCGGCTCATCCGTCAGAACGTGTTCCATGCCCTGCCCAACACAGCCAACACCTTGATCGGCCGAGCTGCTCATATCGCCGTGCTGGACTCAGAGCTCTTCCTGGAGAAGTTCTTTCTAGTTGCCGGGCTCAGCTATTTTAAGTAATGTTCGTCTGTCCTTCGTTGTAAGATAAGAAAAGTAAGCGGTCACTGGAGATACAGAAGTCAGCTCCACTGTATAGTTATGTACATGTACTTTATTTTTTTGCCATTGATACAAACAGAAAGTACTAACCCTAATCTCCTGCAGATATGTACTTGAAGGATGACTTATGAAAGCTTTTAAAATAGTTCAGTATGCATCTCTCTGATTTATACGTGATTTATATCATAAACATGCTTTAAAGCCTCCAGATTATAAGAAATCTGTGAAAATATCTTCTTGTAGAATAAGTGTTGGAAAAACTTTCCTTGAAAGGAAAAGAACATTTAAGTGTGCTTGGCAAGCATTTATTTTTCCAATCCTCTCTTAACGGGTGTGTGTGCGTGTGTTTTATGCTGTATGCTGTCATCTACACAACCAAGCCAAATAGATAAAATAACTTGTACAAACACTCACCTCACTTGTTACTGACACTTATTATTAACAAATTGTAAAGTATGTGGTAATTGTATTGCATATTGTTACATATGTTTCAAATAAAAAAATATCATTCCTAAAATTTTTAAGGCATTGCATTGCACACATACCATAATGTAAAAATCTGTAAAATTTTGTAATGTCATTAGTATTGTACAGGAAAATAGGTTGGTGTTCACGGTATGAGACTATTCTTATTGGTAATAATTCCATTATTGTTTTTTTTCTTTTTTCACTGGGGCATCAGTAGAATCGATATCACCATTTGCTGTGTCACCCTTTAGCAGAACAGCATTACCAGAGGAAGATTTCCTATTCCACTCACATAAGAATTTTTGTCAGACATTTGTCTTTTTAAAGGAGGTTATAAAGTCTGGAGACAAACTGAGTCACAGTAGTTGCATTTATCTCCAGTGTCTTGTGTAGGTGCTGGAAGATGCATAACAAAATGAACAAGTCAGTAATCGGCGCAGGGTAGTGTCAGGGAGCCTCTATTAGGAGGAACTGGCATACTGTAGCAATGAAGCCCATTCTGATAAAACAAGTTTACAGTTTTTTTTACTGAAATCTGCTGTCGTGCAAATAGCAAGGATTATGTTGCACACCCAATAGCCTGTGCATATGTAGAAGGACAAATCATCCATCAATCCAGACATCCATCCATCCACCCGTCCACCTACCCATCCGTTTTCCGTAACCACATGTCCTGTTCAGGGTTGCGGGGGGTCCAGAGCTTATCCTGGAGGCTATGGGCGCAAGGTCAGGAATAACCCAGGACGGGGTGCCAACCCATCGCAGGGCACACTCACACACTATTCCCTCACATAGGGCATATAAATTTCTTGACCAAAATAATAACTGTATATGCGGCATATTTTGTTACATTTTCAGCGTTCTGTTTAGCTAGGATCGTTATTTTGGTTGTTACTGTCGTTTTAAGGTTTTAATGTCTAATTGTGTATTAGAATGTATGTTGTATATTTAGTTGAAAGTCACCACATCTCCCTGCCATCCTCGGATGTTGCAGAAGGTGACATGTCAAAGTGCTCTTTGTATTTAGATCATTTCTTTTTGGTTTGCACTATCGCTGCATCGCAAGCAGTGTGTCAACATGATTGACTTTAATTAAATGGCTCCCATTGGGATTTAGAATCAGTTTCAAGCCACTTTTTCTCTGTGTAAGCAACCTTTTGACTGCAAGGCATCATGGATCATTTCACATCGATTGGCACTGAAGAGTTTCTTTTTTCTTTGTTTTCCTTCAAAGGGCGATTTGTTTGCCAAAATGCTACCACATTGCAAATGGAGGCTTATACCGCAGAGAAATCTGTAACAATCCCAGATAACGGAGACCTCTATTATTATGTAGATCGAACACAGCAGCAACTTAAAAACTACTCTTTGTGTTCTACATATTAATGCTGCATCTTTTGTTATGTATGCATGATTTATATTCCAACAAGTATAGCTTTCAGACAGCATTTTCATATTGCAGATTTTATTGTGTCTATATCTTGAATAGGACACCTTACATATCTTTTATATACACACATGCACACACACACACACACACACACACATATCTATAATTTTGCCACTTAAATTTAAATTTCATTGTCAGATCCAGTGAAGAATGTAATGTTCAGTGTTACTATTACATTTCAGTGTAAAACCAGAATTGGTTCTGAATTCTTCATACTGTATTTTCCTCACAGTAAGTTATTGGTGCTGTTATCAAGAGACTTACTGCACCCTCCAACCCCAACAGAGTTTTGTAATGAGAAACTATCACTCACTTGATGTTTTTAGAGTGGATCAAACAGCCATCCTGTGTGCCATGGATCAAATCCAGTCTTCTATAATTCAGTAAACCTTTATCCAAATGCCAGCTTTGAAGATGTCAGCCATCAACTTCCTTTCACTGTTTTGCTTTACGCGGGTGTGGGCGTGTTAAAGTGTTTGTTTTAACTAGGCAGCCTGACTTGTTACAAAATGCAGTGTTTGTGAATTACAATATTATGTTAATGTTATTACCATTTGTCTGCTATTCAGTATTGTATTGACATTTGACATCCTTAAATGTAAATGTAAATTCAAAAATGAATGTAAAAAAAAGTCTAATTTTTTAATTCACTGTGAGATGTAACTGTATTTATTTTTTGCTCAAAATACGTTCAATCACTTTAGAAATTCATCTGTGCCAATATTATTATTCAACTATTTTTCTATGTTTGCTTACTGTATAAGTACGAGTTGTAACTTGTCTCCCATGTATAAAGATATATAAAGTATAACACTAAGAACGATAATATAAATATATAAAAATAAAAAGTATAATTCTCCTTTTCATTTGTGTGGATTATTAAATGTAACCACTTAACGTGGAATATAGATTGCACGGGATACTGCTTGATGGATTATCTGCCTCACTTATATGTTGTGTCTGCTATGTAAATAAATGTAAATCCATATAATTCTGCAGTATCAGTTTCAGGCATTAATTCAATGAGATAATGTTCTGTTAATGAAAAGTTCTGTCATTACGAGAAGTGCCCTAGCCATTTTATTTACACTGTTGCTGGCCTTCTTGTCTTTATGTTTATCAACTTCGTCACCAATTGCGGAAGTAGGTTCACACTAGCTAGTGTCTCACTATGTGGAGGCCTGTTGTTCAAGGTCTTAGCTTGACAAGTAATGCTGTACATCCTTGAATGGAACAGGTGCTTGAGCTAAATATCCATCTTTCAGTCAAATTGCTTATTTTAGTCAGGGTCTTGGGGTGGCTTGGAGTCAATCCCAGGTAACACAGGGCCCAAGGATGGGGGCCTCCCTGCTTGGGATATCTGCTTATCACATGGCACACACTTACGGTCATACACAATGTATGCTACATGTATGTCTGTGTATCATGAGGACTAACCAGCGTGACACAAGGAGAACTTGCAAATTCCACTCACCCATAGCAGAGGTGATATTCGAAGTTCAAACCTTGAAAGTACGAATCAACAGTGCTCACCACTGACACTCAAGTCACCCAGTGGAAAGTGGAATGCAATTTAAGCACATAAAGAAGTAGTCAGATAGGACAGATAGGGAAGGTGTTTGTCCCATGGACACTGAAACTCATAATTTGTGACACAAAAAGTGCACATTTCCTGTGATTACAGGACATACTCATACCAAGAATATAACCGTTTTGTATATTTTTGGTTAAACTTGTCAACAACTTAAGAAGAATCACAGATACACAAAATCCCACAACCTTTTTATCTAGTTTTCTGTGAGGTCTGCCTTCTTCAAAGAGTGAAGGATCACCCTCAGGTATTAAAAATGCCACTCAACGTGGTGAATCGGACACTTGATGGTGACCGGCGCATCATATAACCCAAATGGAAGACTGCCGAATTTGTACAAACCAAACACAGAACAATCGTTTTTAGTGTACTTAATGCAAAGTAATATGCACATTGTACAGTATAACGAGAAATGCAGGGGCACATGATGCAAAATGGCATAAATGCTTTACTTATTATTTATAAAAAACAACTTTATAAAGCAGTTGTTTTTTTGTCCATTTTATGGCCATTAAATGTATTATTTAAATTTCAATGAAAGAAAAATTCTGTTTATATCGGAAAAAGTGTTTGTTGATGTGTTTGTCAAGAAGTGACACTTCAGAAACATTGTCAATAAAATGCATAGTCCATGGAATCTTTAAAGGAAACCCAATGCCACCCAAAACAGCCTCATTTTCTTTCTGACACAATGATGACATTGATGGTAATTTAGAATTGAATTCTAAATTATAAAACAGAGTACATTTTAGGGAACATAACAGATGTTATATCGCTAAAATGTTTTTGAATTATTTTGCATAAAAATAGTTTTAAGTCAAGCTACTTTCAATTTATTTAGTGTTGTCGGAAAATAACTTCATGGACGTAATCCTGTATTATGATTCATAAATTTGCGAATGTAAAGTTTACTTTGAATCTCAATAAAACATGTGCTCATTTTTTCTTTAAAAATTAATTATTCTTTTGCAATAAGCTGTAACAGGCAGAAATAGACCTCCAGTGGTTTCACTTTCATCAGTCACTGAAGACCACTGTTGGAAATATGGGAAAATTAATAGTCATGGATTCCTTCATTCCCACGTATGCTTAAATTATCAGCAAAATGTATATCTGTACTGTACAGTCACACAAGGCTGGAATGGGGAAGGCAACGTTTTTCACTGTTAATTCAAATACTTACCAAACAGTTTGTATGATTTAGGGTTTATTTTGCTTAGGTCATCAGTCATCTAATCATTATTATACTGAAATACTAACATTGCTTAAATTATTTAAATCACTTTACTACACCTTCATTTATAGACATGTGCTTACTGGTGTGAGAATGAACATTATCTGTGAGTAAATAACCTAAGTAAGAAATTTCACATGTATTCTGTCATGGACAATGTGCACAAAACTCATCACATCTCTTCAGCACCTCCACTACAGCACTTCCTTATGTGAAAAGTCATGCTTTTACTCATATATTTTATTTATTTAAAATGTTCTTCATTAAGACAGCTAAAAGCAGTTCAGGGAAGAGAACTGATCTCCTGGTGTCCTGAGTCACGGACCTTTAAATTAAATTCCCTTCACAACAAATGCATATATATGGGTTGCAGCTTTTTCAAGGTGGAGGCAAAAGGTAAGTAAAGTCAGGATGACCTTGACAACCCTTGAAAATGATCCATCATCACTTCTACCTCTCACAAAATCGTCCGTAAAAATCTGTTCTGCGAGGATCAAATTGAATTAACTCTCACCTGATGTACAAAAACCCCAGAGATGGCAAAAAGATGCATCATGATCTTGACATGAATCTTTTTCCAGATTTCAGTCATTTAGGTTGGTTAAAAATTTTATTATGAAGCGTATCTTAATTTCACATGAGTGCAGGGGTGATTATGCTCATTGGATAAATAGTGGCAAATCTATCGAAGTTAGAACAAATGAAAAAAGAAACATTCATATTTATAGACAAGTGTTTATTGGTGTTAGAATGAACATTATCTGTGAGTAAGTGACCTAAGTAAGTAAGAAGTTTCACATTTATTCTGTCATGGACAATGTGCAAAGAACTTCTAGATAGGTGCTTACAACTGAAGTATAACCAGTGAGCGCTTCTTTATGGGAAAATTCATGCTTTTATTCATATATTCATGTATTTATTTATTTAAAAGTGTTCTTCACTGAGACAGCTAAGAAGGCACTTTATTTTATCCAAGATCCTGACTTTACTTACCTTTTACCTCCACCTTATAAAAGCGGGGTAGTCACCCATATATTAAACAATTAATAACATTTTACTACTTTGATGTGTTTTTTGATGTGCGCTCATTTACGCTTTTAATTAATTCAGTCTCATGATGAAGAATCTCATCAGAGATATTAAATTCCTTTCAAACCTACTTATATTTTATTCCGCGATAAAGTAACCTCCACAAACTAAAATGTACTGTATCTGAACCCTTACGACTGAACAGAAGATATGATGATAGAAACAAAATATATTTGAACCAAAACACACATGTAGCATTGACCCAACCTGTTCAATGAACACGTTTAGACCATGGAGTAAATTCAGACGCAGGAGCGGCGACTTCCTCGTTTAACAAGTCCCGTTTAAAAATGTCTGTGATTTGGCTTTCATCATGTCATTATGAATATTGCAGCAGCAGAGGCCACTGCAGTTCTCAGAAGCTTTTTGGATTCTGTTAGTCTTTTGTGGTACTTAACAGAATATCCAGACGTATGAACTATTCATTAGACACCTTCGCTATAAGAACAAGCTATGATATGAGCAGGTCTTTCAGCTTAACACAGTCCTCTAATATTTCTGCAGTGCCCTTTGGTTCTCATTGGATGCTAGCTTTCGCTAGAAACGTTACCAGCATATTTGATGCCCGTCTAAATCTTTATGACAAGAAATACTTTGGTATTTTGGTATTAGGGAGTCATTTCATAGCAGCTGTAGTGTTCTGTTGATACAAAGGATTATTCAGTAATCTGTTTTAAAATGTAAATACAGAAAGTCGCAAATATTATGCGGAAATATAATTTATTTTTTCCACAAATACCATGTGTCATGTTGCTGTACCTACCACGTTATATATTATTGATGGGCTGTTATATATGTACTTGAAGAAATGTGTTCTTAAATATTTTAAAGCAAAATTTGTCTTGTCTGTCCTGGGTCTTGTACTGTATTTGCATTTTTTTTAATAATTTGTCTTCATTTTTGTTTTTTTGTTTTCAACCTGGTTGATTGAAGAAGGTAATTAAAATAACAGTAACATAACACAATAGCAATATTATGATTCAGCTGGCTGGCCTAATATTTGTGCCTAATTAATAATTAGCGAAACATGTGCCAAACACCCAGATAGGGCTTAAATTGATTTCTGGCCAGTTTTGCTGTAGTCTTTTTGAACGAGAAATAGATTACGCTGCTGCGATTCTCTGCATTTAGATTTACTAAATATAATTGCGTTAATATTTTTATCCACCTCCTCCTGTAATATGTTTTACGACATGTGTGTGGTAGCTGAGTTTTCCCAATAGACTGATGTCTGAATGAAAAAAAAAAGCAAAGAAAAGAAAGAAGCACATTATTTGCAAATGTTTTCTGCCTGAGGACAGTTGGAGGGAAACACACGGTCTGTGCGCATTTTATTTTCTTTTCCTCCCCATGCTGAGTAGGAAACACAGCCAAATGATACTAAGCTTATGTGGTTTGCATTCAGTATATCACTGTTAATATGGTAGCCGGGAAGGATTTGGCATTCTGCCTTCAGTGAATCATACCAGCTGATAATTCACAAACAACAGGAATATGATTGCGAGAGATGCGATTTGCAGATACGTCCCTGCTCTGCTGCACAGCCTTACAGAGTATTTGCTGCTCCGGAGTGCTTGTTAAAAGGAAATTCAGCGTACCCCAAATGCTCGCCTCTGGCAGAGCGGCCGTGATGGATTGTAGAGCACTGGTTTCCCTGAAAATTGCCCCACTGGGGGGAGGACTAATGACCACAAAGGGAAGGCTGATCTGAAGACTGTGTTGACTAGAGGAACAGATTGGATACTGTCAAGGTCGTGGGCTCATTATGCAGTTTTGCTGAGAGTCTGCTCATGACTACATCTGATATTACCTTAGCTTGTTTTTTTTTTCTCATATGAACTATTGTATTGCTGATCACTGTGCTAGAAATGTTATTGGGTGACTTAGAAATGTCACAGCAACAGCAGCTGATGTGTTTCGAGCTAAATGTCAGTCCAGAATAATTTTTGACTGTACATAATACTTCAATTAACAAAATCACGATAAACAAACAAGCCTTTAATGTGCATTAATATAAATTCTAGGATCCTTATGATTCTAAAATTATTCAGTAATAATAATAAAAAAATATTAATAATTCTTATTACATAAGAAGCACAAGATATTGGATCACATAAACGGAATATTTCATATTGTACAATTCCTCATTCGAGCGTTTAACAAACATAATGCAATATTAAGTGCCACTTCATAACTGTACAGAAAATCAAAAGGTGGAGGCACCAGTAATTGGTCCGGATCTTAAACGTTAGTTCATGGTTATTCATTCATTCATTCATTTATATGTATAGTTAATTATTTATTTATTGGGACGCTAAATGCACCTCCTGCTCCAGCAGATGGCAGTATTACAAACGCTAGCAGATCTGCTCCCTCAATGACGGACAGAAAAGGTCGAGTGGTGAAGTCGCCAAACGGCTCATAGGAGAACAAATAGAAACTTGCCCCTGACCTCTGTTTTCCCATTTCCTTTAATCTATGACGACGTGACCAAGCCGTGAAATGCTCAAACAAATAACAATCCACTTGATTCCATTAATAACAAACAATACTTTTTATGCTTGCCATGCCTCTTTGGGGGAATTTCAGACATTATTCCCCGGAGTTTTATTCTCTGTAAAACCTCAGCGAGCATGCACGGCTCACCCGCTGAAAAGGCTCCGATAAAATCTTTGAAACGGCATACAGGTCAAAAGCGCCTCGATTCCAAAAACCCTAATGAACCCTGTGACTTCCACACACACACAGAGAGCAGAGACGGGGAGAGTATTGATTGTGAAGACATTTAACATTTACTGTAGCTGGGGGAGTTTAAATCCTAACAGACAAAATTAGTATGCTTTTCATCACTCGACATCAAAGCACAGAAACATGAAAGTCAAGTGTTGTTCATAGAAATATTAAAACTTGGAATAAACCAATAATAAATCCCTATTCCGTGAGGAAATACCCACAAATTAATCTTGTATGCAATGTAATGCTTTCAAAATGGCTCTACAAGGTGCTGCCATTCATGATCACGCAAGCAAAGGACTGCTGAACAGACGACATCATAACCGATAATCTCCCAGGAAAAAAGTAAAGGCCAGGAAATTGTTTTGGTTTCATACGGCAAGTTGCACACTGAAATGGGAAATATTTAGCAATTTTTTACAGTGACCAGAAGTAAATTACTGCTTAATTTAATGTGGAAACATAATGGCAGGACAATTCTTTTTACCAATTACGCACAAAAGGCATTATACAATCACTGATGTTGTTACAGATATTATAACACATATGATACATGTGTGTGTGTGTGTGTGTGTGTGTGTTATGTTTATATTACATTATGGGGACCAAATGTTCCCCACAATGTATTACAGTAAAAACCTGTTATTTTGGTGTTTTGGGGACCATTTTCCAGGTCCTCACAAAGATCTGTGACTGCAATAAAAAATCAGAAAATGCCAAAAGTGTTTCCATGATTAAATCACAGGCAGTAAGTACAGGCAATAAGTACAGGCAGTAAGTACAGGCAGTCCCCAGGATACTACCAAGATCCCTTCCCTTAGTCTGTCTTTAAGTCCAATTTAATTTAGAAAAATAATAATGTAGTATATATTAATGATAATAATAATAGTATTACAGTAATAATAAAAGTACCTACGTACGGTACTGTCCTGTACCCTCGAGCTGCTGGAGCTGTGTAATGTTTTCATCAGCACCACAAAGTAGTGCGTGAGTTCATCATTACAAATCATGGTATTTAACCCGCATTTTTTATATAATAGGCTTTATAGTAGTTTGTGAGTATGAGTTGTCCCTAAGTTGGATGTTTTTCACCCAAGGCCTACATCTATAATTATCCATTTTAATTAGCAGACCGTGTCACTGACATGTGGCAGAGAAAGAGTGGAGCAACAGCACTAGATGACATAAGGTAGAATTACAATCTCCGAGGAACTTTACAAGCAGTCTGAGCTCATCTTTAGTATGGGAGAACACGTGCGATGGTCCAGAGAGGTACGATTCTCTGCAGGCCCTGTTGTTGCTGTAAGCTTGTTAGACTCCTGGGCTCTGGAAGTGTAAGCCTGGAAGGTAGGAACTCGAATTGCACGGTGGATGCAAAGCAAAGCAGTCTGTCAGAAGCAGAGGGGATAATGACATCTTGCAGATGCTGTGGTTCTGAACCCTCCTGACAGGATTACAGTGATGAGTGCGGAGCTTTACAGTATATCGAGACGGAGGAGAGACCGGGTGATGCGGAGGGTAACGTTCTCGGGGTCTGCATAGCTGAAATGATCCCGCCACGCAGGTACACGCCCGGTGGCTTCAGCTGGAGAATTAACGAAGAACGTCAGCCCATCAGTATGGAAATGGAGTTGTGTAGGAGGAGTACATGTGCCGGGATACATAACATTCATGTGCAATTATCTCGCTCACAAGGTTACATCTCTCATTTCCAAGGGGAAACATGGCTCTGCTTGTGCCGGAATTCACACTCCAACGGGTGATGGTGAGGGGGAGTGAAATAATAGGTCTCATTTTTAATAAATGCAGTCAAAGTGTGTGGCCTTCTGTCCTCCCAAACTCCGATTCCTAGCTCTCTCTATTGTAAATTCTAATTTCAGTAGGGAATAATTCTATTTTTGTAGCATAGCCAGTTACATGAATTCAGTCTTCCTGCTTTGTAGTTTGTCCATAACTTTGATTTTAAAATGAAGGCATTTCTTAATTACTTTTTGGTTATGATTACGGGATTTTCTGAGAGAAGCGAAGCGTAAAAGGCCTACTCCAATGTGTCATTCAGAAGCAGGACTGAGGTAGAGAGCGGTAATGAGGCTGACCTTTCTCACAAACACGGGTTCTGAAGCACTGTGGCAGAGGTGGGTAATTCAGGTCCAGAGAGTAAAAGTCCAGACCAAAATTTTGTTTCAACCAACCAGTTGAATCACAGTTACAGAGTCACAGAGAAACAAAATCCTGGTCTGGACTTTTACTCTCTGGACCTGAATTACCCAACGCTGACTGTGGCAGGTGCAAAGCCAAATCCAAACGATCACTGGGACTTTAATTCCCCCTCAAGCATTATTTACTTACACTTCAAGGTTAACTGGCTATGTAAGAACAAAGGCGGCAAATGCAGCTCTGTGTGGCGCAGTCAAAATGCCTCAGTTAACACGTACAAACATCACAGATTCAAATACCAGTAAATAGTAGCCTTGGCGTGTGATGCCATTACATTTCTTATTACCTGCACACAGACTTGTAAAATTGATTATGACACAAATTATAAACTGCATGCAGAAATATGTCTCTTGGTTGCATTTTTCATCCAAGTCTGACAGGTGAAAAATGAACTACTTTCCACCTCACTTTTATCTATTATTCATATCAGGTATGCATCAGGAGATCTTAAGTTTTCATTTATGCGGATGAAATATGAATGGAAACTGAGTCAGATGGACAAGAACACACAGTTTCTTTACTGTTCTCAGGCCAGCTGGCTCATTATTAACATTTTCTTGTCCAGTTGGTTCAACAACTGCCAGTTAGGCACCATTAATGGTGACTTTAGCATGGGGCTAGAACTGTGCAGCTATTATAATTGCAAAACCCACTACCGTCGTCTTCAGACCTTCCTACCTCACTCTGTCTCATTAAAACAGAAAGCAGAATACAGAATGTTACTATTGTATAGGCAAATATGTAAAAAAAGAAAAATAATGGCTAGTTACAATAACAAAACAAAACTATTTTGTTATTTTTAATATCTGTTGAAATTCTAGAACAATGTCCTTTTATTGGTTATAGTACATAAGACATTTAAGGAATTTTTACATTTACTGCAACAGCTTTAGAATAGTCTATTCTAATCCTGAAAGATCGTGCAAAGAGTCATTATTCCCTGATAATTACTAATCCTAAAAAATTCCACTTTTATATTAGATAAACGTATTTTAGGACAGACGATGCAAATCTCGTAAAATATATTCATGCATATTGTGAAAAATAACTAATACTCGAAAGATCTTTCAAAGAGAGCTGTTTATCCGAAGCTTATTTATAAAAAACACATTTGAGTGGGAGTGAGCTGTTAGTAATTACCAGCTACAGTAAGTAAACAAAAAATCATTAATTTTGAGTAGTATTTGGTCACCGTTTGACAATGACACTTGTATGATGAGTGTTTTGCTTCCCCTAGTAATGTTTATTTTTTTTGTGTGTGTGTCTTATCAGGAGCTGCTACTGTACACATCACAAGGAACATGGATCTGACCAGGGGTGTGGAGGAAGTCGGCAAGTTCAGAATCGAAACTCTGCAGCTGTGTTTCTCTAAGAACATGAAGCCAGGATTTTCTGTATTATAGTTTACACAGGATTTTTTATATGTTTACCAGGACATATTGCTTTTGTTACAGTTTTGCTTTCTTGAGTATGTATTCTGAAGCACCAGTCATTTTAATTGTGTGTTCATCTCCAGGCAAGAATGTCAAATATACAGTAATACTCTGTGATTAAATATATTAGCTCGTCAGCTAAAGCTTAAATGCACATTCACAGGGCTATTAAGCAAATTTTTCATTCTAATAAAGCTCGCCTCTTTTGTAATGCATGAGAGTCCCACAGTTTTTGGAGCAAAAGCTCTTTGGACTAAAAAGGTTTAACATGATGGTCTCAAAAGATGGTTATCAGCATAAATCTGAAGAGATGACATAATTTAATATGGTAGATGCATAGCCATGGAGAAATCAACAGTATCAGTTTACTCTAACACACTGTCAATATAATCTTACAAGGCTGTGATTCATGATACAGTAAGTGATTTTTTTTTTTTATAGAAATATAGCATATGTTTGAGAAAGCTGCATGTTGAGATTAACATTAGCAGAGGATACTACTGCCTGTGTTCAGTATTGATAGAAATTGAAGCTACTGACTTTTACAAATGTTTGTATATTTTATGAAAGAGCAGAATAATTCAGTCATTTCTGTCAGATTCTCCAGCGGGCAGGTGGGTTTCCAAAAAGCTGGGACAGTCTCTTCCCGTCATCCCAGAAACAATGCGGGCATTGCCGGCCAGATCGTGAATGGCAGGTTTCCTGTAATGCACCTACCTGTGATGACAGGTGTCCATCTAAATGTCAGGTGAGCATTGAATTAGCGCCATCGCCCTACATTCCCAGCATGCTCGTTGGCCTGTTCTTGTTATGTGAAAGATAAAGAACGTGGTTCGGGATCTGTCCGGTCCGATCCCACTTACTGTGCCTTTGTGCCACTCTTTTCATCAGCCGGTTCCCACAGAGAGGGGTGGAAGGCAAGGGCTTTTGAAACGCCGGTGCGTCGAAAATGCTCTCACCCACGCATGGGGCTTTTCAATAAATGTCAATTAATGCTGAATGCTGAGGACATTTGGTCTGGGGCTGTGACTCAAAGTGGGCAGCCCCCCCTCCGCCCTGCACTTTTCCCGCATTGTACGCAGTACAGTATGCCGAAAATGGCTCAATTGTATTGTCCTCATGTAAAGTGCTGAACAGGAAATACGAATTACAATGTACGTGACATTAATTTTTCTGCGATTTTTTTTATGATAAAGGTAGTGGAAAAAAAGAAGAAGAGGTAAAAAGCCTAACAATCCATTTATTAATCCATTAATCCATCCATCCATGGGAAGATGCATGTAAAGGTAATACTTGCACATGCATGAAAAACATTAACACTGGACTTTCCTGGCTGCACTGTAATTAAACACAGGCTGCACTGTAAGCCGTCAACTGCAGACAGGAAGCGTACAGAAAGGAAAGACCCCGTCCTATCTGATGTCACTGCTCAGCCTTTCGCAGATAAACCCACGTGACTGTCGCAGAATCACTTGACTTACTGCCCGTCCATTAGTTGGTTAATCAGAAACATGCAGGACTGATGACTGCCGGCCCAAGCACTGTACTCTGTAAATGGAAAGTTCCCATACAAATAAATCTGTGTGACTTTCCCACTTTTAGAACAGAGATCATTCATTTGCATAATAAGGTCCAGGGGATGCTGGTGTTTGCCCATAATCAAAATGCGTTTATTCAAATATGGCCGCCGTGTGCCACCTGGTTAATCGAGTGTTTGGTCTCCCAATAATCATAACAGAGGTTTACAAAAGAAGGATTTATGAAAAAGTATTACTACAGTTATGGAAGCACATATACATATTTATGGGGAAAACCCACAGAAAATGGGATTAATGTGTCGTGAGTCAGCGAGTTCTCTAACCCACTTCCTTTAAGTTTTGATGATTTCATTATGATATTTTATTGGTTTTAATTGGGTTAAGCCTTGTCGGTTGAATAGTAATGCTCTGGATACATAGTGCTAACAGTTACTGTAAAACTAATGTTGAAAACTCAAATCAATCAAATGTCAGAATGACATCAGCTTATTTCACAACAGAATTTGTGAAAACATATGTTGATATAATTACATTTTTAAATGCAGTAGAAGGGGAATGTTTGTCAGTTATTTAGTTTTAGATGATATGTATTCAAGAATTTTGTGATAATGTCTTTCATGGAATTGAAAAGAGAAATTGATTTTTTTTTTTAAAGTTGCTGTTGGTTATTACCTTTATAAAACAATTAAATTACCTAAAATTACCTAAACGTTTAAGGTGCCGGTAGAAATAAAAGTCCCCACACATTTTAAAGTAAATTCCCAGACTAAATTAAAATAATTGAAAATTATTTTGTAAGCTCATGGTCCACTATTGGTAAGTTTTTTGAGATGGATGGGTAGATGGAGGGATGGATGGATGGATGGTGTTAGGACAGAGTCCGGAGGTCAGATTTTTCCCACTGGGCTGTACTCTGTATGTTGACTGACTCGAACCCCCCCCTTAGCCTTCATATATTCACACTTAGCTAAGGCTCACTTCAGCCCAAGTAACGGCACAATTCCTCAGCAGTGAATGCAACCTCAGTCAACATTATTCAACATAACATGCTAACTATGATAGCAATTTCTCAGAGCACGACAGGGATAATACACCTGCAGAATCGGCTGATATATCATAGGCTCAGCGTTTCCTTCAGAATCTTTCATGCAAGAGCTGAGCACAAAGGTGACCTACCGGCTGCCTTTTAAAAATTGCTAAACAAAGCAAGCCTTTCTCTGGGGGGGGGGGGGGGGGGGTAGTTTTTGAGAGAATCTATGACAGTGACAACAGATACCCTGAGCGGCCCCTCCTCTTACCTTATTAATTTAAACCAAGAAGTTTCCCCACCCCGACTGAAGAGGAGGTTAAGGAGCATAGGAGAAACGGGAAGAGACAACTGATTGCATCTCCCTTAGATTCTCCATCAACCTTTTTCCCTTTTTGCTGTTATAAATACTAGACAAATGAACCACACAGATAGTAGTTGCTAAGGTTACAAATCAAATAGTTTTATCTATGAAAATCCTGAGAAGCCATAGACCCGATACAATTCATTTCCATGATCGGGTCCCTCATCATTTGGTAAGCTACTTACACACTTCATACATACTTGTTATTCCTTATTGTTCCTCTATAAAATAAATAGCGTTTTCAAGCATATATATCACTGATTTAGTCTATGGCCTTTATAGAATGAGGCAGGCCATTATTTGACTTGTGAACTGCATTTTAACTGGGTTAAATAGAACTGCTTAGTGATGCCGTGGTTAAATCAAACGCAAATATTATAATTTCAATGAACTGATAACATATATGTGTGTTCTGTGTGATCGACGGCATCCTATTCAAGGCATCCACATGCCTTGCAGCCTTCGCTGAATGTAGCTTCAGGCTACCCTGTACTGGAAAAGTAGTATAGAAAGACTGGTAACACTTCACTTATAGCTCGTATGCGCTATAAATATCTTCATAATGCATTCTAAGAGTTGGAATAAGAATTAAGGATGCAGCAAACTGCTTTAGGAAGGTATCTATAGTGCATTACATATGAGAGCTCCATAAAGCATTCATAATGCATAATAAACACATACATAAATATAAATAAGCTATAATGTGTTATACTTATTTATAAGTATATATAGCCATGTTTATACTGCTTTATGAATTCATTACAATGCATTATGAATGCGTTCATAGATTCTTATTGACATGGCATATATAGAAAGTGATACTGAAAAACTACACCATCAGCAAAATATAAAATATATATACTTTGGATCTTATGTCTCAGAACATTGTTTTAAGAACACTGAGACATGCCAGTTGCTCCATTTTAATTATTTAGGTCATTTAAAGTGAAGTCTGTTGATTGCAAATTGTTTTGTACAGAAAAACTTAGCAACGTCAAAATTACAGAACAACACTGATTTCAGGAATCTATAATGGAGTTCTTAGCTTTTAGATTTTTTTTTCCCCTAGTCTGACCAAATATTGAATAGTTTTACTTTCATGAAATATTTAATGTATACAATTCTCCTGTTTCCGGAATGGAAGGGCACTTTCTGCTGCGGTTTAGTGTAATAATTACAGGAGAGATGCTGATGTTGGCAAAATGGACGCAAATCAAAGAGGACGAAGCAGCTTGTCTTACTAATGTTTTGTGTCGATGTGATTCTGAGATAAGACATCGCTCTATAGTCTTTAAAGAGATCCTGAATTTCCCTGCCATGCAATATAAAAAATGTCTTATTAGTAATTAAGTACAGTGCTATCTAGACGTTGCTGTGTTATTTTATTTAAATTTGATATATACAGCAACATATAGATTGAAATTTCAGAGCAATAGTTTTGATTAATATATATTTATTAGATGAAAATATATATGTGTTTAAAAGGTGATCATCTTAAAAGAGTATAAATCCTTTATGGCACCAAGTTTATCCATAAAAATAAGCTTTTGTCATTTCCTTAGAAATATTTAAAGTATTTAAAATAAAGCACCTCAAACAAATGAACATTTCTATCAGAATTTAAATTGCTATAAAAAAAAGATACCCACAATTTTATTGAAATTGATTGTATTTATTGGTTTCAGTGAACTACAGGAAGAATGCTACAGAAAGTGCCGCTTATTAACGAAAGCACCTTGTTAACAAGAAGGTTTCTATATGAAGCTATGACTTCATAAAGTCTATGATGAACTACATCGCTCTATCAGTGTCAGAGGACACAGAGCAATAAAAGGGATAAGGTCAACTCTAAATGTCAGAAATGTGTTTCCCTTTGAGCTGATGCAATTGGTCAGTGTTTATTTACATCACACAAGCCCACAATAAATAAATACATTAATGGATAAAGAGATGAATGAATGAATCAATGAATCAATCAATGAATCAATGAACAGCAGTTTGAAATTACTTCAAACTAATATGGTTGGTCTGAAGATCATTATTCTATCACATAAATGGGATGCGGACAACATAATGTTATTTCACAGAATGCATTTGTCCCTTAGAGTTTTAGTGCAAACTCTTGCAACCACATGACTCCCCAGTTAGGATTACGTGGTAATTTTCCCTGTGGGTGTCACGTTGTTTTCTATCTTTCCTTTTTCTTTTCTTCACTTAATTGGTGAGGTGTACTTTTTGCTTGGCAACTGCAAAATGTATCGCACTCATCTCCCTTGGCACGATGTATGAGACGTGTTCTCTCTTTGTCAATCACAAGCACCTTGCAAATACGTTAACAGGGCACAAACGAGCACAACCACTGAATAAGTATTTTGGTCCTCGAGTAACCAAGTAAAGTCAAATCATAAACAAACATTAATATAAAATTAACTTAAATAGTCCTACATGATTTTATTAATGCACAAAAATTGATATCTTGCAAGGAATGTTTCAGTTTCTCTATATGAGACATGTAAAATGCATCAAATAGAATTAGCAATAAACTATTTTCTACTGATACTTATTGTTAGTACTTTTCTACAGCAATGCTTAATTAATTAATATATAAGAAATATGGACGAAAACCTTAATTGCCTTTATATGAATGTGATAATTTTTGCTTGATCATCATTTCATGTCCTACAAAATGTTACATTGTTTACCAAGTTCTTTATATTTTCTCATTATATTACATTTTTGCATGGAAATCTTACATTAGTTGCTGTCATTAAATCATTTTCTTAAAAATCGTTGACTCTTTCTGCATCTGTGAAGCTTTTAATTGCATGAAAATTTACAATAAAAATTATAAGCTTACAGAAGTACAAACTTCTGTTAGATATAATGTTTAAAAAAGTTAAAAATTAGACTCTAAACTACTAAAAAGTATTAACTAAATTATAATAAAACATTCTTAATAAAAATGAATAACTATACTTAATAAAACGCCAAAAAGTGATTGTAAAGTGATTGAAAGACAGGGGGTACCTTTGCGGTGAATGACATGTCTAAGCATTGGGGGAAGACAGGGAGACCCTACTGTATCTCCAGCCACAGGCTGAGCAGTGAGATACGCCCCACCCCCACTCTTATGTTCTGATGCAAAAGGGAAAGGAAAACAAGAGATTAAATTAATCAGCTGGCCGAATTCCCAGGGACGTTCTTCCCTACGTCACACAGGTCGTGCCGGTGTGTTTCTTCTGCTACTCTGTAAAACCATCTGATTGACCTTATGACTTACTAAGCAATATATCTGTGGTTAGGTGACCCAAAATTCTGCAATGACATGAAACAGCATGTTGGTTCATTACTTAAATAATAAAAGGTGACTTTTAACAAAGTGCAACCAGGTAGAGGACAATTTATTACACGCGATACATGCTGAAACTATGTTGGATCGATAGCGTGTGAGAAAGAGAGAATCCCTGGGTGCAATATGTCATCGTTTTAATGAAATATAGATTTAAGACTATTAAAAAAACTTGCTCGCTTTGGGTGAATTGCCCACTTTTAGGTGATAAACAAAGTCATCTGTTAGAGTTCAGAAAAAATCAATAACAGGCCACGACCAGTGTGTGCTACCAAAATGTGAATACAGTTATACCTGAGACCACATAATAAATCAAAGCAGAACTAAACCACTTTCAATAATTGAAAAGAGTGCCACAGATGCACCTGTTATTTAAACTGCAAAAAGCCAGTGGTCTTCCAAACATTTGCCATACCGATATGGAATATCAATGCCCTTTGCCCTTTATTATGTCTATGTCTATGCCCTTTTATACTATATTTATGTATCTATTTCCTTTAAGGCAAATATGTGTATTATAAAACTGACCTGAAGTAAAATTAATAGATGAGTTTAGATAGAAACAGTAGGTGTTGTAATGATTGATGTATTCCAAACTATCGACTGGTCCATCCACCCATCCATCACCCATCCATCCATCCATCCATCCATTAACAACTTAGTCTTGTGAGGCTCTTCTAAGGGCTTTTCTAAATTAAGCTAATAATAATAATAATAATAATAATAATAATAGCAGAATTATAGCACAGTAGGGTTATACAGGTAGAATAGACTGAATAGTACAGTAGTAATAGTATAGTATAGTATAGTATGGTATAGCATAGTACAGTGTTTTACCTTTTTCCCTCCAAGCAGTCAGACAATTCCTGTCTTTAATGTCTTTGAAAGTGTTATTGGAGCTACTGCTGCCCCCTACAGGGCCACATGTTCCAAAACCAACATGCTATAAAAGACTGCCATGAGACAAATTCCACATGACAGAAACGGGCAGAAAATGGGACTCAGAGGCACCAAGAATATGTAAGTCCTGTTATTTAGTGGTGCGTTAATGGGCACTTTGAGGCTGGCTGAATGACCCATAAAAGTATGTTCGATGGTTAAGTGGATCTAATAGCCCAGTAAAAGCTGGCCAAGTGGCCGTGTCAGTGACAATGGCAACATAGCATTTTAATAGCTGACACGCTCCTCGTTCGGTTGACATGTGCCTTAGATGTTGTTTTTCTCCAATGTGTTCTATGAAACAAAAAAACATACAGTTATATGTACATGTTGCCGAAGCCCAGGTTGTCTTGAGATAACCTACTTGAAAGTTGAAATAACTCACAGTGAGACAGAAGAGGGGAAAGGGTTTTCTGTTTCAGTAATCACTCTGAAACAGTCGGACTCATTATAAGCGTGAAAATGCCATACTGTGCCAATAAACTGGAATAAAGCAGCTCGGTGAATTGCACTACAATAGCCAATTAAATCAACTGTAATGCAGTTAAGACTTACCTTAGCCCTATTGCCTAGGAAAAATCAGAGAAACAAGCTACACTGAGATTTCGACAGTTTACTTTTCTTTTATGAAATTTTCGCTTCCTTAGCGGCTTTACAAGGGCAGTCGGATCATTTGAATTTTTTGACATTTTTATAGTCTACATTTTATTTGAATGGCCCGGTGAATTGAACATATATTTAAAGGTTGCAGATAAAGACCGGAACTGATCATACAGAGACAGTCAGATGGAGAGAGTAAAGATCAGCTCGGTTAATTAAGGCTACACACACACAGGGTAAACGCTAAAAAGCCGTCCTTTCGTAACCCTGGGTAAAAGGTTAAGGAAAGAAAGGCCGGGGACCATGGTTTTGTCAACTGTATGGCTCTGCGAAGATGTTCAAATGACAGCACACACTATCATTACTTACATCCCAGGCACTGCTAAACTTTTTTTGAATAGCTACCTTATGACACTTATGACCTTATGACTCTCTGCACACCACAGTAAAGTTCTGCTTACCTCCATCCATCCATCCATTTTCTAAAACTGCTTAATCCCAAGTGGGGTTGCAGGGGGGGACTGGAGCCCATTCCAGGAACAACGGACACAGGTGGGAACCTGCAAACCTGCATGCTTACCTTTACAATAAATTATAAATAATGGGAAAAAAATTGCATTGACCAGAAAAACTGCAGGTGTCCTATGTGAACAAGAAAGGTAATGACACACACTGTAAGATATCACTGGAAAAATATCAATTACTGTGTACATTTGTTCGTGGCATTTTGATTTGTAGAATTATCTTAAAAAAAAAACATTTTGTTTGTTAAAATGTTATGCATCGTATTCCTTTTCTCAGCATAATCTGTTTTTCCACAGTTGGTAGACAATTTGCAGTTTCAAAATATATCCTGGATTTAAAAATGTGCTTCATTAAGTACACCATCATTACGATCAATAGAGGCCATTACTTCATATGGCTTGTATGCTGCCAAACAAAAAAACTAATTCCATGTCACAAAGTAATTATATGCGCTGAAATGACGTGTGCATGACAATCCAATTGTGTGCTTCCAAATGCCATTTGGTACTAAATAATCTTAATATGCACAAAAGAGAAATGTGATGGCATGAAAATAGCATGCGATGCACTGTGGTATTTTGGCATAATGCCGGATGCGAAACAGGACATGTGTACTGGTGAGGAGGCAAAAAAGAAAATTAAAAGTTTACAAAACTTTTATTAAGGTGCTTAATTGTCAGGGCATTTAGTGACTTAAAAAACAATAGTTTTTGTCCTCTTTTTAAAGACTTAATTAAAATAATATGGCACCTAATATATCATAAAGTAGCAGTCATCCAAGGACAGGATAAATATTCCCTGGTTCTAAAATCAAAGATAATTAAGTGGAATCCAGCCCAGAGTGCATGGCGTTTGTAAATCTATAATGAAAAAAGCAGCCTGGATACTGCATTAAAATATCCATCCATTCTTTTTCTGAAACCACTTCACCTATTCAGGGTCACAGGGGCCTGGGCACAAGGCAGAGAACAACCCAGGATGGGGCGCCATCCCATCGCAGTGCACACTCACACACCATTCACTCACACATGCATACTTACTATATGGTAACTCCCATTAACCTCAGCATGTTTTTGGACAATGGGGGGAAACCGGAGCACCCAGAGGAACCCCCACGGCGACACGGGGGTAACGTGCAAACTACACTCAGACAGAGACTCGAACCCAGGTCCCAGAGGTGTGATACAACAGTGCTAACCACTGCACCACCATGCTACCCCACTGCATTAAAATATGTACAGCAAAATTAGAATAACTTTACAGTGAAATTTACAGAAAAACCAACCCTCAGGGGATATAGCATTAAACACGCTACTACAACAAATCACTTAGTCGTGTGATTGTCTTGTATACTTCTGAGCCGAAACAGACCAAAGAATGACAGATAAACCCTTGCTTAAATTAAAGAAGTCAAATACACGCTGTTGAATGAATCAAAAATTCATGAGTTTATGAACTCATGATTAAAAGAGTACCTTCTGTGTCATCTGTAAATTAAGTTGATAACACACACTGTGATGAAATAGGCAATACACAAACAAAAAAAAGCTGCAGGAATAATAATGTGGCTCTTGGAGAGGTGATAACCTTTTAGCTGATTATTTCAATTAGGGTACACAGCTGGAGGAAGAAATTCATTCAGCATTTAATTTATTTATTTTGCCAGCCTAGGTGAGGAGAATTGACTAACAATAGAGCTGGCAAGCTAACGGGTTAGATCTGTAGAGGAATCATCCTTGTACAGGGTTCTCAGGATGACTGTGACCTCTGTGCCTTTGCTTGGTGCTTAACTTGGCTTTTTAAAATGATGTAAATTCCCATCCATCCATCCATCCATCCATTTATCTATTGTGATATTCGTGTAGTCTTGTGGTTTTTGTCTATTATCTATTTATGACACCGTCTGGGATTAATGGGCATTTTGTATTTTTATGTGTGTGCTTTTCTTTTCATGCATGTACATGACAATAAAAGGAATCTGTTCTGATCATAAATGTGATCTGATCAGTCTGCATGCTCTCCCTGTGTTGTGTGAGTTTCCTCTCACAGCCTAAAAGCGCACGGCTATGTAATGATCGTGACTTTCATGCTTCTTTTGGGTGGTTGACTTGGTGGTTTAAAATGACTGAAATGCAGTGTTATGACAAGTCTGCCTGTGCTGATTATTTTTAAATTACTGAAAGTGACAAACTACAAAAGAGAACCTTTACTCGGTACCTGAATCTGTCCGATGCTTATTGGTAACAGTTTAATGCTCCAGGCAATACACTTATGACAAATGAAAGAGAAAAGCCCTTCTGCTAACAGGCAATGTCATAAGGTTAAATAAGTTTCAGTTCTGTGATTACTGAGGCTCACACCAGGTCATTATAAGAATATTTAGTCATAAAGTGGCAGGTATAGGGTATAGATTATTAGATGTTCAAGAATTTACAAGAAATTTGTCCCCCGACTTGAAGAATATTTGGAAAACTTTGAGAGTTTTTATGAATAATGACACTTGTAGACAGCTCCAAGTGTACCTCCACGTACGTCACATTCAATGCAGGGCCTGAATCAAAGGGCAGTTCCTGCCATCTCTCCTGAACTTCCTACGCTCCACATAAAGGAACATTCTGAAAAATGGAAACAACCAAAGCTGCAGGATTGTATTTATGACAGGTTTGAACGTTCTTTGTAATTGAGTATGAAATCCCTTGAGTTAGTGAATAGCCTGAAACTCCAAACTTATTCATCTGCATTGTGCACTGATATTACATTTCAAATCCCTTGTCAATGACTTTTGAGCATATTTCTATACATTGATTCCTACTTGAGCAATTAGCTACATTTTTTGCGAGTCATCACATCCATATTTCTATCCTATGCTAATTTATAGTTTCTAAGATTCACTACATCAGTCATTAAATTAGGCATTTTCAAAGAGAGAATTAAGAGGATTAATTTCATTTGCTCATACTCCTATTCTACGTCCAATCAACTATGGAAGCTTTAAATCTCAGAGAAGTTTTGTTTCTTTGTATAAAAAAAAATCAGGCCAACTGGGACAAGTAGCAAAACTAATAGAGTCCCATAGACATGGCATTTTAAGTATGTGTGAAAAAAAAAATCCAAATTAAGTTACAAATTAAATAACAAATTATGTTATTGACAAACTAAGAACAACTGTCCAACTGCTGAAAACCTGTCAACAAGAATGACAATGATGTACCCAACAGAGTGATCCAAGGTTTTTCTCTGATACACGAATGCATATTTGTCATTGTCAAAGCAGTGGTTGCCAAACAGTCGGTTACGATCGACAGGTTGATTTTTTATGACATCCCAAGTGGGATTGACCCTCATTCACCCCCCACCCCCCGTCATATTTTAACTGGTAGCTCCCCAAATAATTTTCTTTTTATAAAAGTAGCTCTCATTTCAAATAAGGATGAAGACTGTTGCTTTGAAGTATTTAAGTTGGAAGTCTTACTGAGATCAGATCCCAGGTTTGAACCAAAGTTAAGCTTCTCATTGTTGCATAGCTACATTACGGGATTGTACACAGCAATGACCCGGTGGCTCTGTGGTGTCTGTCTGTCTGTCTATCTATCTTTCTGTCTGTCTGTCGGTCTGTCTGTCTGTCGTGATATTTGTACTGTATTGTTATATTTATCTATTATGTGATGAATGACATTTTTTTTTTTTAATGTTTGTTTTCTGTATCTAAATGGCAATAAATAAATCTGTTCTGATCAAAAATTATCATCTTATCAGATGCATATTCGCCCCAAGCTCCCTATTACCTAAAGACACACAGTTAGGATAACCAGTGTCTCTAATTTGCCCTTCATCCACGTGCCCTGTATCCCATCCGGGACCCAACTTTGTCCCTCATGCTGTCTTGCAAAATTTTTGCTATGGGCCATTCTTCAATTACGGATATTCTATGCATCTGAGAGTGAAAAGACCGAATGCTTCTAAATGAACTATTGTTGAAGCAGAGGATCAGGTTGAGCTTATGAAGGTAGAGGACAGTGTGTCAGGCACACCCTGAACCCCAGCCTCCCCTTAAACAGTTTGCCCACATTCTTTGCGCTTCATTAGCTCCAACAACCAATCCATCCTGCAGCAGCCCACATGGATGTGGTAGAACCAAGGACGGCAGCATTGAGAGAGCCATGCTCTGCAGAATGGCGCAGCCAAGCATGAAATCACCTCTCTTCAGCTTTAAGGGCTTACATGGGTTTTTAATGATGAGTCTGTATCTTTTATATGCCAAATATACTCAATGACTCCATTCTTTTCAATGAATATTTAAAGATATGGGGGATGATGAAACGGTAATAAGATTAATGGGATGTGCAAAGCTTGGTTCAGAGCATTTGCTCACTATAAATTAAGGCCAAATCTACCTTTTAAAAATGCTCCCTGCTCTCCAGAAGAATCAGATTACACATCTCGGAAAAGTGAATCACCAGAGGATTTGTTTGCTGGCTTTGATCTGGATAAGCTGCTGCTGTGGTATCTTATAAAAGCTACAGTAATCATTGTACAACATTTTGTAGCCTAACTGTCAAAATTAGCTGTTTTAACAACCTTCAGTCGGATCGAATTATTGTGAATTCTGGGGTCCAATGACAAAGATGTCTGAAGTAAAACATATTAGAACTGGCATTAAAATCCAGGGTTGGATTGACCTTGGATGTTGACAACTTTGCCCATCACATGGCATAGTGCAGCTGGGACCTCCCGTTATTGAAAGGAAATCAGAATGTAGAAAGACACACCCTAGTTCTGTTCACCCAAAGGAAGTTCCAATATATGTTTACGGTCGACCCCCATTCCTGCGGTTTCTGTAACCATGGTTTCAGTTATTCAAAGTATACAAGTTTACAGAGAGATGAGACGTCATGGCTCCAGTTTTACAAAGTACACAGAATAAAAGGCATATAGAATTATTTATGGTTTACCTCGGTCCAAAAGAAACCTGTAAAATTCCAGAAATAAACGGTTCATAAGAGTCAAACCCCATGCCAAGCGAGTTCAGGCTATGACACAGTGAAATCCACCAACCCAATCATGCCCAATATCACTCTTCTCCCTTTGTCCAGTCCTCCCTGCAGAACTCTCATCCAGTCTGCACCTACAGTAGCATTCTCCCTGATTGCATTTGTTGCCACGTTATTGCAGTGTATGGGTTATAGAAATGTAATAAAAAGCATGGTTGTCATTGTTCCGACATCCCTTGATACATGATATTTTTTTCATTGCTCTATGTTCTTTTGAGAATTATGTCAAAATGTCAGAATCCCATTCATTCAAGAGTACAGTACTGTACGGTACTGTATAATGTACAATGTACTTTCTATCATGGGTAACACTGTACTTCAGGGGGAACCAATGTAGTAGTACATGCTTACTTAATGCATTGATTAACCAATAACTATGATCCCATGTTCACTCATCAATAATCAATCATTACGGTTCACATATTTATTGCAGGAACTATATTAGTTCATGATTTGTTCTAGAGTAATAAATGAGTAAGTTCTTTGTGTCCCCTTAAGTACAATGTTGCCAAATCACGTTATATATGGGGCTGGCAGATGGTTCTTTATTATCTGCAATTTTGGCTATTGTGGTCTTGGATTGTATCATCTGCGGATGGAGGGCATTACTGAATTTTCTAATAACAGAAAATTTATTTGCCCAACTAATTTCTTTCCATTTCAAGAATTCCAGACTGCTGTAATTTTACTCGTTGTGTTAAGTTCAATTTTATTTTCCCCTTTCAGATTTTTGGTTATCATTTTATTCATTTGCAGGTTCCAATCATTTTATTTCATCCTGCACATTTTTCAACTCTTTCTGGAATCATCGAAGAAAAAACATTTTAGCACAGCATTGGAAGGTGGCTCTTTGGCTTTCTAAGGGCTTTGTGATGAGCTGAGCGGTGATCAGGAATACATTTCCCTAGCTTAGCATAGTGCAGGCTTGCTGATTCCATTCCAGTGCACAAAGCAGGCCAATCCATAAATGTAACTGAAGCGAGGCTTGCAAGAATTTTTAGAATTAATGATGAAGATAACCAATTAAATCCTTAACTGGATTGTTAAATTGAATATGTCTCACTGAATCATTAGCATTCAAACATTTAAAGTGCAGAAGGTTCTTCACTTGACCTGTTTTCTCTACAGAATTTCAGGTTCCGGTGCAGATTCTGGCTGCTTGGAATCCTGACTGCTTATTCCACATGTTATTTGGATTTGTTTCTGGATTTCATGTACTGAGATGGGTTTTAAATGGTCTTGTGGTTAATGCATCTTCACCAACTGTATGTTCTCTAAATACCGCATTGGGCCCAATATAGGACAACCCAGATTATAAGACTACCTCTCACTTTTACAGCAACTATTTTCGAAAAAAAAAAATATGGCATGCTTAATTTAAGATAGCACCTTGTCATTCATTAATGACTGTGATTCTTGTATTTGTTGTTTTTTGCTACTGTATCCAGTTTCCATTCATGAGAAGCAGCAATAACTGTGTCTATCTTTCATTTATTTACTACAGAAAAAAAAAATCTAACCGTTTTGTCTGACACAGTGTACAGTAATCTCTCATCCCTGAGTAAGTAACATTCCTCTAGGGCCCAGTAAAAAGAAAAAAAAAGCTAGAACGTGCTGATTGTCTGGGTACATTTTTCCCATGATATACAAGATCTGAATAATATTATTTCATCGTACAATGGGAGAGGACGACTCCAGAGCAAATTCTATTATTTGCGGACACGAGGAGCATGAAGCAGCAAGTGTGAATGTGGCATCATGTTTCGGAAGGATTTCTCTGCCGCCGAGGTGTTCGCTGATTGTTCCCTTATCGCCGCAGCACAGTCAGCTCACTGTGCCGGGAAGCGGGTGTTTGGCTACGCACGTGATGCATCAGGAAGGGATGTCACGCGATGCGGCTGCTGCCCGGCACGCGGCTGCCGAAATTGCCTTCGCCGTCGACTGTATCTGATGGGACAGAAAGCTGTCTTTTCTCCGCGTGAGTAGTCAAAGGGAACTGTTATGCAAATGTGACCTTCAAGAAAGTTGTATTTTTAGACAGATCTTATCAGGCCGGTCGATAACATATCTGAATTTCTCAGAGTTACGAGTGAGTGCAAAAATTTCCTATTCAGTTTATATTAATGTATCATACAACTAATGTGCTATATACATACATATACATGGCTCCCAGAAAGGCCTTGGTATGTTTGCTTAATTCTGTAAAAATCTCCCAAATGTATTGGCTTCATCAATGACAAGCAACGTTTAACATATTTGTACATAACTTCCACACAGACATTTCCATCTTATTAAGTGTCGTAATTTTTTTTTACTGCTTCGGTTCTGTTCTTGTCATTTTTCTGTTAATGGCTGTTGTAGTCATTGGCTCCCAAAGGGATACTAGACACAAATATTTGGTGTTTTATGTTATTGCAAAGGTGTTACTAATTAAAAAGCACCATGTGTGATTGCTTCTCAATTAACTTTTTAACTCAGAGCATTTCTTTCAGAACTATAATTTGGGTTTCAATTTATTACTACTGAAATGAATGTTTAACTTAAAACTACTGATTATTTGTAATGTGATGCATTTTTTTGTGAGCCAACGAATAAAGTGATGATTTTTGTTATAAAACAAAAAAAATGCAATCATTCTAAACCAATGTTATACCTTTGTTAGAAATAGCACAGCAGATTGGTATATAGTAAAACCTCGGATTGCGAGCATAATTCGTTTTGGAAACGAATATCAAAGCGAATTTTCCCATAAGAAATTATGGAAACTCAGATGATTCATTCTACAATCCAAAATTATTCATATAAAAAGAATTAATACAAAATATAAAGAAAAAATACATAAAGCAAATTAACCTGCGCTTTCCCTTTGAAAAGAATCGTGGATGGTGTGAGGGAGACAAGAGAGGAGAAGAGGAGGGTTATTTTGTAGGACAACTTTCACTATAACTAACGAAATCACTGCTATCTGTTGGCTTATTGGAATCTTTTTCTTTTTGTGCAACTTTAACAAGAAACCTATCCAATGACAACCGCTTTTGTCTCCTTTTCGATTGTGGACATTGCATTGTTGTTAAACAGATTCATCGCTTACACTGCTACACCCTTATTTGAATGGTGCTTTTCTACTAAATTTTGACTATATGAGTGAGGCACGCCGACTGAGACCGAGCATGGGAAATGATTACCCACAATCCCGCAGCGAGAGAGAGAGAAGAACCACCGTGACGCTAGGCAGACAAAGCTTATACATACAGTAATACTCGTATTGCAAGACCTCGCTCATTTATCAAGTTAAAATTAAAAAATTTTGCTCGTCTTTCAAAACACTCCTAAACCAAGTTACTCGCAATCCGAGGTTTTACTGTATATTTAAATTAATGAGATATGTCACACACTGTATGGTTTTCGATTGTCAAAATTTGTCAGGCATTTTTCTGACCATCACTGCCTATTTAATTTCCATTAACCCCTTCTGTCCTGCTGTAGGCTTCTTAAAGTGTTTCTGCCAGTTTTCCTTTTCTAACAGAGACAAAGAAGTTATGATGAAATGAGATTTTAAAAACTATTTTGGGTGAGCTTACCATTTCCTGTAAGTCGCAACCTAATCACAAATAATAATAATAATAAAAAAAAAAAAATTTAATTACTTCTGCAGTACGTGTTAAGGCTGGTTTCGATTCATGTCCATTAGGATGGGAAATGCATAGAAGAACAATCATGTCTTGGGCATCTCCTTGCACTGCTGTGGGTGATTTGACAGTGGAAAGTTTAGGTGCAGAAACCGATTGTCTGGAATGATTTGTCTTAGAGAGGTGGTATTCTTCCATTCAGACAGAGGCCGTCCAGCCTTGTGTCTGTCCCACTGACAGCACTGTCAGGACTCCTTGTCACAGTGCTGCTTAGAGATTGGATCAGTGCACCTCCATGCTTCTTAGGTGTACTGTGAACACCAGAGGGTTGACCACAGGAGGTTAATCAAACGCCCTGCCCTCAGTGAAGCTGATTCTCTTTCACCTTGACTTACATATCTGATAATACTCTGCCCATACAATCAAAATAGCTATTTAGCATTTAACTTTTTCTCGTTGTCTTTGCTTGATTCAGTTACATATTTATAGGAATACTTCTGGCATTAGCAGAGCAGAACAGCTGCATGGTGTGCCTGAACCTAGCTCAGACCTTCACCAGTGAAGATGTTTCTCTACCATTTAATCATTCAGCTTTTGGCTCAATATTCCAGTTTCCTGCCTCTGAAAGATATGCTTCCTTTGGCAGTATCCTTTTGTCTTGTTCCTGTTGCTGTTATTCTAAACTGGGGCGGGGGGGTCATGGCAGCACTGCTACTCCTTGTCCTGCCCTCCACATGTGTCTGTTTGTGTGAATTTCACTCCCTTCAGTCATTAAAACTTTCTCTTCTTATTCTGTGTGGAATTTGCATTAGAACATAACACATAATTTGCATAACAGCTTGTTTATTATGTAGCTCAAGAGCAGATGACACGGTATAAAAAATGATACATATATTTTTTTAACAGATGGATTTTCACGTTGGAGACATGGCTTGCAAAGAGAAAAACATTTTATGTCATTTTCAAACTTTCTTATGTTCAATTGCTATTACAGTGCAGTGCTGTGGGAGAGTTATCTATATGTTTTGCACCGAGTTGCAATAGTTGATGCAATAGAAAGTCTTTACTAATCTAATCCGCTAATCTTCAGCCCTAGAGACTTTCAGATACTTTTGTTTCCAGGTCCATCTGGCAGCAATGAGATCAGCAGTGGAAAGATAATGTGGAATATAATGAAATTTGAAAATTTATTATCCTTCTCTGACTTGCAAATAAATGTCCATGTTTGTTTAGATTGTAATATTCATACTATGCTACTATGCAAAATACTGCATGTGGTCATGAGGTTCACCACGGGGCATCAAACAGAATTACGTCTAAGTATCAGAATGTTTGTCTCTAGGTTGTATGTATATATATATCCCCGCGACCCAGTAGGATAAGCGGTCTTGGAAAAATGGATGGATGGATGTATATATATATATATATCCAATCAAAACTAATATCATCAGTCCAGGGTACCTACATCTTAGATTGATTTCAGCTGCTCATTCATCAACAAGACTTCTGAAGCAGAAAGAAAATCATCCAATGTTCTTGACTTAAAAGTAAGCCAGTCGTGTATATGGGCAACTATAATTGTTTTTTTTTCCTTTCTTATTGTTTTCCTTTGCTTCCAGGCTTCTTTTTCATTTCATCTGTAATGTGAAGACCGTGAGCACGAGTAGCAGGACACAGTTCCTTTATGCCAGACTCATATTCAGATAGATTTGCACCTCCAACCACAATACTAAATATAAGCAATCCTACTTCAAAAAAAAAAAAAAAACTTTCCATAATCCATGTTGATTGTTTTTTTCTTAACAATAGATCTGTTAACAAAAATACCTGACACTTTCCTAATATGCTTTCTAGTGGGTGTTTCTAATCTGCCGTGGCTAGCCTGTTACAGGGTAGCCCTCTTAGGTACTACCGTTCCACATTTATTTCTTGTCTGCCACTTATACACGGGCCATCGAAATCTTTATCACTGAAGCCTTGTGATCACTGAAGATCATTGACATCTTCTGCAGCAAGTTTTTCTTTAAGGGTGTGATGGGGGGGCGGGGGGGGGGGGGGCTCTCCCTCCATTGACTATTGTAGTCTGAATACCCTTTGCCATTCATCCCTCTAATGAGTTCTCTAAGATCCTCTTAAGTCCTCTAAGATCAACATGAAATGCAACTGGTTGAGTGCCTATGACCTACAGTAATCTGCATTTGACAGGGTGATGACCCACAATTTTTGAGTATTTAGTAATGCCACTGGTACTGGCAAATGTTCCATCTAATTTTCAGGCGTTCATCAACAGTGTTCTTCAGCATATGCTGAATGAATTTGCTATCAGATTCCTTGCTGACAGTCTGATCTATTTCCTAGATGAGGATCGTGCAAACGTACATGTCAGTGCTTACCAGAAACATGTTTATGTGAAACTGGGGGAGTGTCTTTCACATTAAATCAGTCTATTTTCTACACGATATATTTCCTCTTGAATAAACAAAGATGGTCCCCAAAAACGTTACAGTTGTATTAGAATGACCTACCTTAACAAAGGAATTCCAATGGTTAGGTTTTGTACATTTCCACAGACATTTTATCTTTAGATTGAGTTCCATCGCAGCCCTTATATATCTGATCTGCTGAAAGTTGTGCAGTGTTTAAATCTGCTTTCATCCTAAAGCGTTCTCATCCTACTAAGCCTTTCACAATGCATTCCGTCGCCTCAGAAATCGGTGTTGGGGCAGCCTTCTCTCAGTCAATTAACAGGTACATTACCAGAACTAAAGAGGTACTGTATGCATAATTCTATTCCCATTATTCTTGCGCAGAGAGATATAATGATATTGGTGGCAAAGATACAGGCACCTTTGTGCTGGCCTCCCTGTCAGTGATCTAAGATGTCTTGCCAATCGCCTGCCAGGTCCCTGCACCCACTTCCTGGTCCATCCTGGCCACAGTATCATATCGCCCTTGATTTTATTATAGATTTGTCTTTCTCGAAGCACCACATTGTAATACTCACCATGGTGGATCGATTTTCAAAAGACTCTCCTGTACTTCTGCTGCCTTAGATACTCTCAGCATGGGAACTGGCTCAAGTCCTCTTCCGGCAGGTACTCCATCTATATCGGATCTTTGAGGGTCCTGTCACTAACAAAGGGCCCCTTTTAAATCCTGTGTACGCGTGGCATGTCGAGAATCACAGCCAGCTCCCCCATCCGATGCAAAGTAAAACTGGCATGTCGCTCATAGGCTTGAGCAGCCCTGATGCCTATGGATCATGGTCTGCATTTCTTTGTCCTACTACCCCCACTCCAGTGGTCAGAAGCAATGTTTAAATCAGGAACAGACTGATTTAAATGGTTTAGGTAGATTATATACCTTGTCTGTTCAACCCCTACTGTAGGTCAAAGATCCCCAATTTGAGTCCTGGAGGGCAGAGGTCTAACTTAGTCCCTCTTCAAACACACCTGCTAAATGTGGTAATTAGCTTATTAAGATGTGTTTGAGAAGGGAAATCTGCAAACTAATCACTGTCTTGGATTCTGGCTCTCCAGGACTAGAATTGGGTCCTAGAGGTCAAGCCCTTTTCAATGTTTTAGGTTACTAACCTTGTCTGATCCCTCTAGACCTATCAAGAACCAATACCTTGCCATTGATATTGGCTCTGGCTATATGATCCATCACCTGGTGAATCCCTATTGAGTCAGGGCCAATGTCCTGTACTTGGCAGACTAGGGGAAGTATGTCCTCAAGGAATGTTTTTCAGTCACAGCCCAGGACATTCTGAACCTCGATATTGTCAGTGAGTTTGACTGCCAGTGTCCTGGGAAATCAGCTCTCAGGCCTTGTGGTTGACCTCCTCAGGCCTTCTCCAAAGGGTCGACGGGTGTCACTCCTCAGGGAGGTGGGCTATCATTTCACCATCAGCTACAAACTTGGTTCTGGGACTGGGTGTTCCAAGAGGGAATGCAAATCTGCAATATCCAGAGGACCAGCAGCAAGCTATTGTGGGTTTATAGACATCCAGCCACTGAATTTTCCGCTTACAGTGATGCCATCTGTTTGGGTGAAATTAATCAATATAAGTGGATGCTTATTATAATATATATATTTTTTCTTCTTCTTCAAGTCTTAGGCAGATCACCATCTAATTAACGATTGTATATTTATTTCATGAATATAAGATAGTAAACCCCTACAGTCCAAAAACATGCTGAGGCTAATTGGAGTTGCTAAATTGCCCATAGGTGTGCATGTGTGAGTGAATGGTGTGTGAGTGTGCCCTGCGATGGGCTGGCCCCCCATCCTGGGTTGTTCCCTGCCTCGTGCCCATTGCTTCTGGGATAGGCTCCGGACCCCCCGCGACCCAGTAGGATAAGCGGTTTGGAAAATGGATGGATGGACGGATGGATAGTTATGACTATATTTATATTATATTTACACAGATAATTACCTCTGATACTGTAATGCAAGATACTCTAAGGACACATTTGACTCACACCTTATTATATATCTAATAAAGTTTAACGGTAATATAGGTGTGATATTATGCATAGAATTGTTTTTCACTACTACTATTATTATTGTAACATTTTGCATGATGGGCAGTAATAATGTAATAGTGCACTCTTACTTAGTTTTGGGTTAATTACATTATTACATACTGATCACTTATTATTAATCAGTCATAACAGTTCATATGTTTTGGGCAGTTACTATATGTTACGAAATTTGTTCATGATTTGTACTTGAGGGAGTAGCTAAGTTATTTGTACCCCCTGAAACAACATGTTGCAATAATAGAAATAATGAATTATCTATCTATCTATCTATCTATCTATCTATCTATCTATCTATCTATCTATCTATCTATCTATCTATCTATCTATCTATCTATCTATCTATCTAATCTGACTGCCTGAGAGCCAAGAAAATGCGGGACAGTACTTTGCATGGTTTAAGACTAAGGAAATCTTTAGCTTTGCTATAGCACTCACATTCACTGTGAGATGCTCAGTTCTTAGCACAGTTCAAACAATAACCTTCTCACAGATTTGCAGATTTCTTATTGACAAGAAAGTATTTCGCAACAGTGGAGCATATATATATATTGCTGACCCATCTATAGGGAAGCATGTACTGCCATGAAATGTGCATGTACTTGCAGATTGCATCGTCCAGCACGCAGCCATATTGCCAGCCCAAAACTTGTGAACCTGAATATAAAATTACAACTGCTTTAGTAATGGACGTTACTAATGTTTAACCTTGATAAAGTTAAAGGAGAAATACATTAAAATCAGTCACTGAGGCCCAAGGAGGGCTAACGGCCTGTAATTTTCATCTCCTCATTTACGTAGGAGGGTATTGAGTGTATGTATATAATATAAAATAATGTGTTCATATTACTACCTACTATAATACTCATCATTTATTGCTACCCCTCTACCTGTATTCTGCAGTATGTGCAGGATTAAATTCATATTCTGTTCCGGTTTCTAAATATCACAGGCTATTGTGCAGTTTGTCAGCTTGCAGCCTTTCTAACTCTCGCTCTGTATTTTTTGACAGTCTACTAAATGTACATATTCTATGCCAGCTAAACAGATTCCTTCCTGAGATAAATCTGCTTTGGCAAACTGCACTAGAGAGGGGAAAAAAATCAATATACCTGACTCTATATCCTGTTAAATTGTGGCAATATTGTAAAATAGCATTTGCTGGTTTTGTATCAGCATGGTAACAGACCTAAGCTTCATCTTTCACTTTTTTTTATGGTCAGGACAGTAAACCTGTTAACCAGTGCACATTTCAGTTGAAGCTTCCACGTTATCTTCCGATTAATTACTCAATTATTTACATAAACGAAAAAGAACAGCACCAATTTTGCTCATATTCGGCAAACATTCGGAGAGCCACATTTTTGAGCAATAATAAAAAAAATGTAAAAGATGTTAATGAAAAGTAGTGACAATGTAACCTACCTTGTATTGGAGCCGTACCATTTTGCCATATTAGAGCTGACACTGAATTGTGTTGACCATTGAAATTTGAATGTTAGAAAAGAAAATATTTAAGGACGTACTTGAAATGCTCAAACCGCACCTCATATATTAGGAAACAGTTATTTCATCACCTCTCATTTATCGCACATTTCAATAGTTGCTGTACTGCCTGTATGTAGATCACTGAGAGAAAAGAATAGAACTTGATATTGAAGACAGATTTGTCTAAAATCTGTTCGATTTCTGTTTTTGGAATGAAATTTCAGCATTACCGTCTCCTTGATGTAGCACAATTTCTTTATCAATTATTAATCGCATCAGTTTTTTTTTTTTTTGTATCCTGGGAGCATCTTACAAACTAGACAAAGAAACGGATTAAGGACAAAATCGCTTGCTGTTAAGCAACGCACATACATGAATTTCACATTGATTGCGGCCTATCGCTAACTCCTAGGAGATTAGCTGAATTACTCTTTCCTTAATTGAGAGCATCACTTAAGTAGTTCCCTGCACTTCTCCATGAGAGAATTAAAATTTCCATTAACAGGCATGACAGTGGCGCCGGCAGCTCGAGACAGCGTCTGTCTGATTGGTGTCCAAAATGTAATTCTGTAATTGATGATAAAAAATGAGGCTCCCTCAACAGAATGATTGATGCCAATGACTTTGTAATTACAGAGCCAGACAGCTTAGACGTGGCAGACCTGAAAGTGTTTTTTTTTTTCTTTCCGTAGGATATTTCTTGCCATTTGGAAAAATAGTAGGTATTTATCAGTGTACCGTTATACCGCACAGTGCCAATCAGTTATTGATTCCATTTTAGCATAAAAGAACGTGTAGAGGAAAAAAAAAATCACAGGACGCAAACACACCCACAGACTGAACTCTGCATTTACAAAGTAGAGGGGGGATTTGAACCCTGGAAGTTTGAGGAACTGTGACGCCCTGGTGAAATACACACTTCAAAAAATTTTTTTTTTCTTAGATTTACATTAAAAATATATGATTTTAAATATGAGCTTCTATGCATTGTTTGATTGCTTTCTTAAACATGCGAACACAGATCAATCACTGCATGGTTAATTACTCATTTTACCATAATTAATCCTAAGAGAGTTACCTTGGTCTGACCACTTATAAATTTTGTTCCGTATATGCAGTATTTATAACGCTATTGTACTGGCTGTACTCCCATGGGTGTTCTGCTCTGTAAATTCTTTATTCTGTGGAATTATAATAGATTTATTTTTCTTTTCTGTTCTCCATATTGCTTGTGCTCTTCCAGTCCATGGTGCCCTACGCTTTTTGGTGAAGAATATGAAATAATTTTTCTTCTCCTTTGTCTTCCAATTTTGCAGAAAATTTGATGAATGTAATCCTTGATAAGCAGTCAGACGTTAAGCCATTTACGGAAAGCTATAAGTGCTTCTTATTTTGTATGTTCGGGTTGGTAAGGATTTGTGGCACAAGAATGAACTAGAAGGCGCCTGTGTTAACCATTTCCCATTCGTTAATGGCTGTTATCCCGTTCCCAGTGTGCCCGAGGAAATTTGCCAGGCATTAAGGAGATTCTCGTATATGTTTCACAGATTGCTTCACATGTAAGAAGGACCTAGCTAGACATATTCTTAAACAGTGACCTTTTCTTCACCTCTCAACAGTAGGTAAGTTCAAAATGAACCAAGCATCACTTGGGGTGTTGCCTCAGCATCAATAAAACATTAAATCAGCCATAGGAATCTGACAGTGCAGTGAAATATTTATCACGGTTTGATGTGGCATTATCAAGAAAGCAAAGTCACTGTAATGGTTTTGACTGCGTGGCCGAGAAGAATATAATGAATAGATTTTAGCCCGTTTTCTCTCTTTTTTTTTCTCTTTGAGTGCTTTCCTATGTTTCATCTTCCATGTGAGGAGGGGGGTTTGAAGTTGCATGTTTTTCTCCAGAACAGAAATGACCTAGACTCCAATGAATAGTTTAAGTTTTCAAACTTAGAGCTTTGAATAGTTTGCCGGAATGTGCAGCTTACTATTAATATGCAAAATGGGCTGTCAGCCAGCATTTATATTCCTTATTTTGGTGACCGGAGAAAGTTAAGGACTTTTGATGATTATTGCTGCCGTTCCGTCATACAATGCTTGATCCTTAAAGCAGTGAAAGTTGAAAGGTTTTGTATGACTGAGAATAGGAGTGAGCATTCAATTAAGATCTAAATGTAAGAAATGAAACTGCATTAAACTGTCTGCCACTAGGGGGATTCAATCTTTTTCTTCTTCAGTTAGGAAGTGGAAAGTAGGGAAAGTAATCATTTAATTATGCCTTTGGATGGAATCTGGATGGGGGACATTGCCTACCAATGTTACTCGTTCTGTCTAGATATCAGGCAACAGAGGAACTGTCAAAACTGTTCCAAACAGAAATCGTGTTGTTTGTGGACTAGCAAGAAAAACATGATTTTCTGAGCATGTTTGCTGTATGATTCATACTGATTTAATTACGATTAAAACAAAAACATAAGTCTCAAATGTAAAGGTCAGATCTTAATTTGCCCCCGAAGTCACAGCTGCCAAGCGAGTAAGCCACCTCGCTATTTAATGTTTCTCACCTCTGAGGTAAATGAGGGCTCTCTCAGCATGAATCTGAACATTATTCTCTAGTGTCAAGCTGTCCTTTATGCTGTCAAAGGCTGCGCGAAGATTTGAAAATAAACTTCATTTTCTGGCTTTCCTGAGGTGCTCGGGGGCAGAAATGCATGACGAAAGCAGGCGGGGAAGGTGAAGCAACATCAGTCTTTGTACCAGCACGTAAATACCAAGAAAATGTTACAAAGCTAACATAGCTAGCTATTGTGACTATAATGAGAAGCAGTATTGTGTATAAATTTAAGCACCAAGAAACAAATAAAGAATAAAATTGCACTTTTCCCTGCCTTCTGCCCTTTGTTTGCTAGAAGAGGCTGCAGGGCCCTAAAGCACATAAGAAGCATTGAAGATGGCTGGATAGTTAGCAATTTGGTCATCTTGCCAGGCACTTTAAAATGATCGTGTACCAGTTTGCATCCATCCATCCAGCCATTTGTTTGTGCCCGCGTATCCTGTCCTGGGTCTCAGAGGTCTGCGGGCTATCCTGGAAGCTGCGGGCGCAAGGCAGGGAATAACCCAGGATGGGGTGCCAACCCACCACGGGACACAAGGTATGAGGCATACATTAGGAACGTGGATTGTTTACATTACTGTTTATACTATACTATAGCTTAAAAGACTGATTAGCAAAATTTATATGAACTGTAATACTACACAAGAGTAAATACGGCTGCAGCTCGACCGCGACTGAATAGCAGGCTCTCTGGGATGGTTCTTTATGGTGGCTCAGATCCCATTGGACCTCAGGATAATTCACAGAAAGACTGAAAGGTGTTTAAGTGTCTCCTGTGCTCATCCTTATTCACCTCAGAAAGCATTTAGCAGCACAACAAAAATCCACCCTTCCCCGTCCCAATACAAATAACTTATTAGTTTTGAAGTTCTCTCTAACATTTACATAATTCATATCATTATCTGCTGGCTGGCTTGAATGGTACTGGCAGTTATTAGAGTAGGGTTTGAAATTGGTTTAGGGGGCCAAATGGTTGCGTTTTAATCACTGGAGATGTGCGACGATAGGACCTCTGGGAGGAAGCACTGAAGCAGCCGAAGGGATTTAATGACCAAATCAGGTTAGGTAAATCACCACCTGTGCCTCACTGAGCACAATCATTTTAGTCTAGATCAGGGATTGAATAACCATGTGATTTTTTTTTCCTTTTTTCAGTCTCTGGCTTTTTGAGTGAATGAACACAAACAGGACAATTTTTAATCATTCCGATAATAAACTCAGCCCGCTTTCTCTGCCGTGAACAATCTGATGTACTGAAATACTGCCAAATATCAATATTCCTTAAAGATTTAACAAGGAAATATTCTATTGAATTCTGGTACCTGTGTGGGTGAGTTCAAAAAGCAATATCACTTCAGACAGGCTAAGCAGGTTGTAATGTCGCATTGAAATCTTGACTAATTTAGCTATAGACTGTTGTAGACCAGACCAAACAACATCATGCCAGAATTTTCAGTTCGGAGTTCCTCTTTGCTCCAGTGTTCGTCGTTTTTGGATTTAGCATGTTTTCATTGTTCATTGTGTTCTCTTTTAATTTTTATTTATTTTTTTTACTGAAAGAAATTCAAAGTAAATCAGTATTTTTATGCTTGAACCAAATGCTGCAATGATCGTCATTTCTGAATATTTCCCTTCGCCAAAAATAAAGGAGTTTTGTCATGTCAAGCTATGTAATCATTTTTTTTCTTTGGGCCTTTCTTCAAAGAGGTTATCATGCTAGCTTGAGAGAAGGTGTGTGCAGTTGAGTACCTTATTTAAACCTGTCACATCACTCAATAGAAATGATACTGAGTTCTTTAGTGTTCTGCCAGCTAAAAACACCACCGACGATTAATTGCTGCAGACAGCTGTCAGAATGCTAATGGGAAGTATGCTAAAGTTTTGATGCTATGGTTATATTTACACTATCACATCTCACAAAGGGATTATTGGTTTGCTACTTCAGAATGTGCCTTGGGGGCAAACAGGAATGCATTAAGATTCTCTGTCCCTGCAAGCTACACCACATTAATTACAGACCGCAAGGCTGCTATTACATTTTTTTTTTTCAAAATATTTACAAGTAAACAGGTGTTTAGGAAATCAAAATAATCATAGAATGACAGGCTTAAGTTGTTTATTCATAGTGCTGAGATTTGCCATTGGGGAATAAATAGTATAATGTTTAACATGTAAAAAAATGATAGTTATTGTCAACTGGATGCCTATGTATATTCTATAAATAGCTGGACTGATAATCTCAACACTCATATGGAAAGTGCACTATATGGTCATTAATGAAAATCAATAATAAATCCTGGTGTTAGATCTAGTAATACCTAGTTTCCAAGAATCCATCCATCCATTCATTGTTTCATACAATTCAGCAAGAATAAATACACTATATGGACAAAAGTTTTGGGAAACTTAATCACTGAATTCAGGTATTTCATTCAGACTCTTTGCCACTGGTATACTATTGCCAAAAGTATTGGGACACCTGCCTTTACACACACATGAACTTTAATGACATTCCTTTCTTAATACATAGGCTTTAATATGGAGTTGCTTTGCAGCTGTAACAGCTTCAGCTCTTCTGGGAAGGCTGTCCACAAAGTTTAGAAGTATGTTTATATGACTTTTTGACCATTCTTCCAGGAGAGCATTTGTCAGGTCAAGCACTGATGTTGGACGAGAAGGCCTGGCTCGCAGTCTCCGCTCTAATTCATCCCAAAGGTGTTCTATCGGGTTGGGGTCAGGGCTCTGTGCAGGCCAGTCAAGTTCCTCCACACCAGACTCACTCATACATGTCCTTATTCACCTTGCTTTGTGCACTGGTTTCGCAGTCATGTTAGAACAGGAAGGGTCCATCCCCAAACTGTTCCTACAAAGTTGGGAGCATAAAATTGTCCGGAATGGCTTTGAATGCTGTAGCATTAAGAATTTCTTTCACTGGATCTAAGGGGCCAAGTCTAACCCCTGAAAAACAATCCCACCCCATAATCCCCTCTCCAGCAAACTTTACACTTGGCACAATGCAGTCAGGCAAGTACCGTTTTTCCTGGCAAAGGCTTGGATGCAGCTGCTCTGCCATGGAAACCAATTCCATGAAGTTCTCTACACACTGTTAATCTGAAGGTTACACGAAGTTTGGAGGTCTGTAGCTATTGAATCTGCAGACAGTTGGTGACTTAGCCACTGCGTTGTCCCCGCTCTGTGATTTTACGTAGCCTACCACTTTGTGACTGAGTTGCTGTTGTTCCCAATTGCTTCTACTTTGTTAGACTTCTACTTTCTTTTGCACATTTGTATACCTGACTGCAAGGCTAGGTGCTTACTTTTAATTTTATATACACTATATTGTAAAAATATTGGAACAATATTTTGGAACAAATCATTGAATTCAGGTGTTCCAATCACTTCTATAGACGCAGGTATATAAAATCAATCACCTAAGCATGCAGACTACTTCTACAAACATTTGTGAAAGAATGGGTCACTCTCAGGAGCTCAGTGAATCCAAGGGTGGTACCGTCAGAGGATGCCACCTGTGATACAGTTTAAGTCCATTTGTGAAATGGACTTATAAATATTCCACGGTCCTCAGTAAGTGGCATTATTGCAAAGTGGGAGTGTTTAGGAACAACAGAAACTCAGTCATGAAGTTGCCGACCACGTAAAGTAACAGAGCAGGGCTGGCAAGTGCTGAGGCGCATAATATATTAAAGTCGCAGACGTTTTGTTGACTGAATACCTGCAGAATTCCAAACTACTTCTGGTATTAACCCCAGTACAAAAACTGTGCAAGGAGCTTCACGGAATGGGCTTCCATGGCCGAGCAGCTGGATACAAGCCTTACATCACCAAGTACAATGCTGAGTGTGGGATGGAGTGGTGTAGAGCACGCCACCATTGAACTCTGGGGCAGTGGAACCGTGTTCCATGGAGTGACGAATCACACTTCTCTGTCTGGCAGTCTGATGGATGAGTCTGGGTTTGGCAGATGAGAGGAGAACATTACCTGCCTGACCGCATTGTGCCAACTGTAAAGTTTTGTGGAGAACGATTAATGGTATGGGGTTGTTTTACAGGGGTTGGGCTAGACCTCCTAGTGCTTCTAACTTTGTGGCAACAGTTTGGGGACGGAAGGCCCTCTTCTGTTATGACATCACTCTGCTCCAGTGCACAAAGCAAGGTCCATAAAGACATGGTTGGGTCAGTTCGGTGTGGAAGAACTTGACTGGCCTACGCACAGCCCTGACCTCAAACACATTGACCACATTTGGGATGAACTAGAATGGAGATTGTGAGCCAGGCCTTCACATCCATTATCAGTGACTGACCTCACACAAAAGGTCTTCTGGATGAATGGGCAGAAATGCCCACAGACACACTCCAAAATCTTGTGGAAAGGCATCCCAGAGGAGTGGAAGCTGTTATAGCTGCAAAGGGGGGCCAACTCCATATTGAAACATATGATTTAAGAGTGTGATGTCATAAAAGTTCCTGTAGGTGTAATGGCCAGGTGTCCCAATACTTCTGTCCATATGGTGTAAATGTATGTGTATTTATATATAATTATCTTTACGATAATGACCTTCTACTGTCCATTTTGAACATGCAATGGGTAGAATTACCCAGTACTTATGCTTTTAATGAATAATAAAATGACGATAATTACTGTTGAGTCCATGATACTTTAAATTGTGCAGGGCCAAACAATTTCTGAAGGTTAATGTGTTAAATAAATACTTTGTTGATTATTAGTTATAATACTCAAACACTCCCTTGATACATTTTTCACCTTTTATAGTTACACTTCTTATCTTTTGACATGGCCTCTGGTCGTTGTCCTCTTTGTTTTCTTTGTTTCCTTCTAAAAGGAAAGACAGTCAGCATGTGTATGTTGCATTGTGGTGATCAAATCTGTGCTCACAATGAGATATAAACCTGTCATTTTGACCTTGTACCATATTTTAAAAAAACTGTGAATGCCATAAAAATAAACAAAAAAATGCCAAAGTATTTTCTTCGGTTACATATGGTTAAGGTTAAGACTGGGTATGGGTTCAGAGTGTCAAAGTTGTGATTAGGTCTATGCCTATAGAATTGAATGTAGGGTCCCCTCAAAGATGAATACAAATATATGGGTGTGTGTTTGAATAAATCATAATCTACCTTTCTCGAGAACAATATCAGAAAAAAATATATAGCTGGTAACTTGGAAGGAGTGAAAGGAAGAGCGCTGATAGTAATAGACATTCAGCTGAAGTGTCCCTGTACATCGATATATATATATATATATATATATATATATATATATATATATATATATATATATATATATATATATATATATATATCCATATATATACATATATATATATGTAACACCTAAAAAAATAAAACCCGATAAATGATACATAGAGGCTGAAAGAAAGAACACTGGGAGGAATAGACATATTCAATTGAAGTGTCCCTATATATCACAATCCAGAGGCCCTTCAAAAATAAATATCATTCCTTAGCATTGTCCAAAAATGTGTCAGGTAGTATTTTTCTTGGTAACACTAAGTTAAGGTTCACAGCAGAAGATTAAAGCAAGAACATACTACAGGCTGTCTTGACAGATGTAACATATAGTCAAATATAATTATATCTTATTGTATAATGTGTGTAGTTGTGTGTGTGTGTGTGTGTGTGTGTGTGTATATATATATATATATATATATATATATATATATATATATATATATATATATATATATATTACTGTGTTGTATCGGAAAAATGATCACTTCATTAAAACAAATAAGTAGTAATGACACATATTATTTTCTAGTCCTGTACCCTTTGGACAACAAGATGGATGGACAACCTTCCAAGACACAAAGGCCACGACATGAACAGGACCCCGCCGCATCTTATCCAGGCCATGATGAGCCATTACCTGTCAGATCCGACCATGACCACGTTATTTTGTCATTTCCAAGGAGACTCCCATTACTGGAATGTTATCAGCAGCCCCTGGATGAGCACATGCCACACTGAAAGCAGGTATCTCTTACCTATAATTCGCCGCATCAGGACGGGTCCAGACAGACAGTGATTGTGATATTTAAAAGATAATAAATCCCCACCCTCTAACACTGCTCAGCTTTGAAATGATTGCATGGATGGATATGTTATATTTTAGTGATTCTGGGTACTTGGTATCATCATCCTCACAGCTGTGGTTGCATAGCTACAGAGCTCTTTGATGGATCGATAAAGCAGACACTGGCTATTCTTTTCCTGTCTGACAGATCTGTCAGATACGAATTTGCCAATCAGGTGCTACCAGGTACTTGACCTGACAGCATTCACAAACCGATGGTGTATCCTACATTTCCACTACGGGAGACTAAACAAGCGTTTAACAATGGCTACAGGGGATGGTGACACCTACAGTGTGGGGCTTGTGCATCCAGTTAACGTGCAACTGATAAAGCAGCCATCGCTAAACTCTGCAAGTAATGACACACATCCTTTCGATGGCCTCCGACTTCGAAGAAGGAATTAAAGGAGGGTAAACTGCACTACATCATTCCTCCTTTAAAGCCGCAAGAAACAGCTGAAACATCTAAGTGTCTGAAATCCACATCTTTGCAGGCGAATATTTCTTTCTTCCAATAATGCCGTCCCTGCTAGCTCTGTTCGTAACTGAACAATCAGTTAAAAATGTTTATGAAAATACTAAAGCAAATAAGAAAAATGTGAAGCTGTGAAGAACTGGAATATCCAATAATACAATTGGCGTATATGTCACTATATATATATATGCAGTGCAGTGGTTAGCACTGTTGCCTCACACCTCTGGGACCCAGGTTCGAGTCTCCGCCTGGGTCACATGTGTGTGGAGTTTGCATGTTCTCCCCATGTCGTCGTGGGGTTTCCTCCGGGTTCTCCGGTTTCCCCCCACAGTCCAAAAACATGCTGAGGCTAATTGGAGTTGCTAAATTGCCCGTAGGTGTGCATGTGAGAGTGAATGGTGTGTGAGTGTGCCCTGCGATGGGCTGGCCCCCCATCCTGGGTTGTTCCCTGCCTTGTGCCCATTGCTTCCGGGATAGGCTCCGGACCCCCCGCGACCCAGCAGGATAAGCGGTTTGGAAAATGGATGGATATATATGTGTGTGTGTGTGTGTGTGTGTGTGTTTGTCTGTGTGTCCCAGAATGTTATAAAAATCAGGGATTAGACTTGGGATTAGAGTTTTGTATAAATGAATGGAGAGTCCCCACAAAGATATAATTACAAAACTCTGTGTGTGTGTGTGTGTGTGTGTGTGTGTGTGTGTGTGTGTATGTGTAAGCGCACACATGCCAAATGCAAGTATTTGTTAAATAATCATCATATAAATTAGTCCTAGGCTTGGCCGAAATATTTAACTAGCGTAACCTATTTCCTATTGTTTTTCTGACTGTATTTGCACACACTTCATAAGGTTTTCAAAGTGGCTTGGAAAAAAATGGCTGCTGGCTCAGTTTGCGCAGGCACAGTCTAATGGGTATTATGCTTGGTATTCAGCCATTTGAGTGTAATCCCAGAATAAATCCGCTTACCATCACATTTGTGTTGTTCATAAATAAACATGAGATGTATTTTAATGGACAGTCGCCAGCCAGGATTACCTAAATATTAGAAGAGCAAAACACTTACTGAGCATGTAAATGAAAAAAGGTCACAGTCAATGAAAGAGAGTGATTTCAAGCCGCCAAAACTGCAGTCGGTTTGTATTACGGGTGTCTTTCTTTCTTTCAGTTTTTTGTGTGCGTGTCGTTTGTGGAATTTCAATAAACAGATCCCTGCTGGTAAAAGGTTGTCCCCTTTGGCCAAAAGAAAATGGCTATTGAGTGGTTTCTAGGCGAGTGCTTCCATCAAAAATCCCCATCCATGGAGAAAAAGAAAAAAGAAACAATGAATAATAAAATTTTTAAATTGAATGGGCTTCACACATGTATTATATAAAGCACCTTCTGATGATTCTGACCTAAATAGACAATCACAGGTCAAAGAACAATGTCAAGTTTTCCACCTCTGGTGAAAAAAAAATGATGTGTACACTGATGAGGCAAAACATTATGACCACTCCCACATGATGCTACTGACATTGACGATCTTCTATAAACAGCACATCTTGGTCTGGGATGTATTACACTCAACATTCAGTACTCATAGTTGACATGTTGAATGCAGAAGAAATGGGCAGAGATGAAGACCCAAGCGGCCGAATTGTTGTGGCCAGACAGCTGGGTTAGAGCATCTCTAAAACTGCAAGGCTTGTGGGGTGCTGACAGTCAGCTGTGAACAGGACGACAACAAATTGGCCTTTGTCAGAATCACTAGATCTTTACCCCGATCATTTCTTCTACATTCAATACACCAACATCCCAGACCTTGACATGCACCATTTTAGCGATATAGTCAACATTATTCTCTTCACATGGGGAGGTTACAATGTTTCAGCTCATTGGTGTATATTTACATGCATCTATATTATTTCTTGAAACAAAGATAAGTATAAATGTTTGCTTTGTTGCTGTTGCATTTGTTGTTATACATGATATTGTACTGATTTTGAAGTCTAGAAAAACAAACAAGGCATTCTAAATGAGCTTCTATAGTTATTTTTTTGCGTAAGCCAAATTGCATCTTGCTCATTTACGTGCAAATGAAAGGAGAAAGGAAACAATGGATATGGAAATAGGAGGTGTGATGGGTAACTGAGCCTGATGTGAGAGTCAAGGAAGGAAGGAGAGCTGAGGATTTACAGTATCTCCAAATAACTCATGACTTGAGTGTTGCCAGGTCAGTTGCATGTGTGCGCTCACCATTTTAATGTGTGCTCTCACCATAGTGCCTTTGAGTAAGGTACCATGACTGAGTATTTCTTTTAAGTACTCCAGATATCCCCTGATGAGCCTTTTTCAATAGTCTTCCTGCATTGGGTTATATGATTGCAACAAACATGACGGTGAAAAGAACTCAAAGATCAATCAAGGTTCAAGATTCAAGATCCTTTATTTGCCTTTCATACAGAATGAGAGCACAAAACACTCATAGTATCAAGTATACATATCCAAATACTGTGTATTATATACCCACTAAAGTTAAGATGAATTATAAAGAATTTGGAACTATAGCGGGTTTCTTTCAAAAATAATCTTAGCTCCTCTCGAAAACAGTACCACGGTATAAACTCATTACAATTAAGCAGTAAGATTTTAAAGGCCTAGAGGACCACAATTTGTGAATAGATCTGTTCCCTTTGTGGTTTCCTTTTCAGAAAAGTTATTTTTTTCTGAATCAACCCATCTGTTCACGTAATGCAACAAGTGAAGCAATGGGATTTGGTGAATGGAACCTACAGCACAGAGATAATGAGAAATAGGGAGAGACACTTTGACCAGAGGTTAGGCTTAATTGGAACAGCCCTCATTTTGCAAGACATTAGGCACAGCTGGACACTATGAAAAGGAAACAACAGTAAATCTTACTTCATTTAAAATGATTGCATTGCACCCTCCAGTCTTGAATCCAATCATGACACCAACTGTAAATAAAAGAAAATTAAATCTCACTTCTCTTTCAGATGTTGTGTGTTTTGCACTGGGCCTTCCTCTCTTGTAACTAGTCAACATTCGAGATGTGACTTTAGGACTGACATTTGCTATGATTTCATATATCTTTCATGAATATTCTTACTGATAGAGAAACAGCTAAGGATGATCAGTTACATCGATAAGCCCAAAGGCGATTAATCGCAAGCCTCTGGCCAATGAGCACTTCAGGCAATGAAAACCAGCTGTCCTTAAACAAGTGATTGTCCTTGTTAGGATGCAAAGAGTGACCTTCAAGGCTATGGAGAGAAACCCCCGGGAGAGTGAGAGGTGCAGAAGCATTTTTTGTTTTAGCTCTTTTTTAAAAAGGACCTTATCCCTTTTCATAAATAGCCCATTGTTCAATTAAATCCATTCCTATTACCCTGACCTTGTGACATATAAGTCACACAACATCTAGCGATGTGGCAGAGCTCAAGTGAGAGGGGGCTGAGTGCCCTCTGATGATGATGATGATTCCAAAGGACAGACAAGGAGGCCAGCTTACTATCTGGATTGAAAAGGTGTTGAAGGAATTCCTCAAGTACCGCTAGGCTGCTGGACCCACAAGAATATGTGATGCAGGATTCATTTGGGTCTGCTGTTTTCCACCCTTTGGGGGGCTTCCCAGAGGGATACCAAAGCCGAGATGTCCTCAACCCCTATGACCTAAGCGGCTTCCATTTAAGCTTGGTCAAATATGTACTCCTAAGCAATTCCTGAACCTGGCCTACCCAGATTAGGCCTGTCGACCACAGGACTGCGCTGCCCAGATTCGACCCCCAGATAATCTCAGCTCCCTGTCTCTCCAAGTGTGGCCTGGATTCAGGTTAACCCCATGTCCTTTTGACGAGCAGCAGGCACTACCATCCATTTTGAAAAATTCCTTGGGCTCATGAGTCTTATATAAGTATTGTACAACCTATCGAATATACTTTACTGCAGCTAGTGCTGAAATGGCTTTTAGCCGAATCATTTAATTGATGAGTTGAAGAGACAGTTATTTCAGTAAGCCCAATACTGTAAGGAATCATATATATAGCACCGCTGTAAAATAGTTCATTGTCCAAGCACATTAAACAATTTCGCATATTTGAAATCTAGCTAGAGTTAATGTAAATCACCACGGGTAATTTCTATAAAGCACTGCAGGCTTATAAAATATGACATTTTCATCAGCATGTCTGACTATAGGCTTTTATATACCCACATTTTGTTATTTATAGGCATAGGACTGAATCTTTTAATATGAACCAGGTTTTGGTAGTTGGCTCAAAGTCACTTTAGTGGAAAAAGTTCTGGTGAACAATATATGAGGTATCAAAGGGTGAGCGAAAGGAAGATAGTGAGCTCTTCAATGCAGGGGAATGCACCATGCTAGCAGCTTTATTTAACTGTCCCTTAAGAACGCAATTCCTTCCATAGAACATTGTAGAGCTCTTCATTGATCTCCGACGTTATGCCCCAAAACTTCAAAGCAAGTAACACCACTGCCCTACGATTCTCACTACTGGGAAGCATTATGTAACCTCTCAGAAGCCTTAGCAGCTGCATTACGCATTCTCTGCCCTCACTACAGGGTCCTTGAACTTGCATGCAGAGAACGGGTAAGATTTCGATACAAGGCCACCTGGCAATAAACAGACACAAAAGAATTCAAACATAGAACACAGAAATCTAAGTATAAGAATTAGTTATTTTCAGTATTTGCTAGCTAGTCAAATTTGATTCCATTAGAGTGTTTCTTTACCTCAGATACTATCAGTGTTGGTTGACAGGCTCTTGGTCAGTAGATTTAAACTGTTTTTGCCTCATCGTCAGTATCAAGAGGTTTAGCATTATACAGAGGTGGGAATGTAAGGTACAGAAAATGAAAATACAGACCGAAATTTTGTTTCAACCAACCAGTTCAGTACTTTCTGGGTGAAATTCTTTATAGCCAATTGGTTGGTTGAAAAAATGAAATCTTGGTCTGGATTTTTACTTTCTGGACCTGAAATGTCCACCTCTGGTGCTATAAAACATATACTCATCATTAGTGTTCATTTATTGGAAAGCTGTACGGTTGACCTGCACCCCTATACTGGGAAGCAGTTATGAAAGATAGGCGAGTGAGTATAAGGTTGCAAAACTATGCAGTGTTACTTTATATCAAAATGAAAAGAATACCATATTACACGCATAAGGCAACCTCAAGTACTGCAATTAAGTTCAAGAATTATGGCACAAAGACAAATGCCCTCGAGACACACTGGTTACTAATGCAATTGGAATAACAGTACACCGTCTAATTTAACATACATCATACTCATCCTCCAAATGTGGAAATGGTAATCAGATGATTGATTAAAGTTTGTGTCGGTTCTGACAGCAACCAACAGATACAGCTGGCTGCTCCGGCAAAGTATCGGCTGAATGAAACAAGAGAGTTTCAAAATGCGCCAAAACACACACTGTGTTTTCAAATTGCATTGAGCATTTGGGAACACAAAAACCTTTACAGGAACAATAAAAAGATGTTTTTAAATCGAAATATGCAAAAAAAAAAAAAAAAAAAACACATTCCAATTGCAATTTTTTGTTACCTTTGAGGAAAAGGCAGAGACTAGCATCTGATTCTTAAAATTAGACTCTTTAAATCAATTTTAATACTTTATGTTTAAGGAGTTGAATTCCATTGGGTATTTAAGTTACAATGATCTTAACGAGTAAGTGTTTGGGGGAACATCAGAACAGGTTTATGGTCTACAACCATCTTTAATGAGCCAAGTTTTCGTTTCGTAGATGGTTTTTATGGATCAAGAAATTGACACCATGGTTGGCTAAAGCTAAGATAATGAGAATGGGGGTCAGTATGTGTGTGCAGCCTCTACAGCTAGCTGAGGGCCACAGAATCCCAACATTTAGGCCATTTTCTCACTGAAACATGGCTGCTGTGACATTGTTTTGTTTGACAGTATATAATACAAGCTGAATGCTGTGATTTCATTATTAGTACTAACCCAATGCCATAGTATAATTTCAATAATAGAATGCATTCAAAAATGGTAATAATGCGAAATTATGCTATACACACACATACACATACATATACTTACGAAGAAAGTGTTTCAGATTTTCCAAATCCCAATCTAAAAGGCCTTGTTACTGTTTAATTTATATTCAATTTAAATTTGCATCTACATTGCTTCTGATGATTGCAGCACCAATTTGAATTAACTAGATATTGAGAGACCAACAAAAAAAGTCCCTAGATATTTTTTTTTTTAAATGAGGAATGGAAAGTCGCAGCTGATTTTTTAGGTGCCAATTAAACCGCTCCCAGCTGGTTTCAGCCGAGGTCGCTCGCCAGCTACCCTCGTACGGTTGTACTGTGAACGGTAGTGCTCAAAACTGCTGTAGGTTGTGGACACACTATGGTTGAAGGTTTAGGACCAGCCTGACCAGACGAGGCGATATCTGACAGACCCTTTCATATGAGATATGACAACATCTGAATCAAATTACCATCAGAAAAATAAAATCGTTCATCACAAAGATCCGTTTTCAGTTTAATTAATCCATGGCTAAAGGAGAGGAAGCCTGTTTGCTAAATGGTTCGTTAAGTCTCTTGTTGGTCATCACAAAGAAATCACATACAGTAAAAAAGCACATACAGTAAGCTGTACCTTCAGACTAGATCATCTCACACATACTATCATAAAAGTGAATCATCCCTTAATGGAGAAGACCTGAACTGACCGAGCAGAGCATATAAATTCAGTTTTTGGTGTTGGAAAAATTGAGTGAGTGTATTACAGAGCAAGGCAAAGCAAAGAAGATCCTTTTAATGCACAGGTCTTGGGGTCAAACTAGTTTACTCCCAAAACGGCCAATATTGACTAAGGACCACACTGGAAGATGCCATGCTGAATTATTCCTGGAATATTTCATGTAATAGCACTGGACCAGATATACGTACCAGATAAATGATTTGGAAAAATTGCGTGTCATGTATTATTCTTAGAAAAAAAATCAATAACCAATCTACTAAGAAAAAGGTTCACTTTCAGCATGGTGAGAGGTTATCAAGAAAAAAAAACATAGCACGTACAATGAAGGTTGCTGTCTAGGGTGCAGGGTGATGGTCTGAAATTCAGATCCATGAAATGATTGTAAACCCTGCTTATTTCAACAACCAAACAGATATGCAAGTATAAATGGTCAAATGGTCATAATTGACTTTATCTGGGCAACAAAACTGACACTTTACTAAAGTTCTTACATTTATCGCATTTTTGTGCAACATTTCAAAACTGTTTTTGATTAATAAATGGAAATACCTCATAACTCATAGTAATTTCATAATTAATATCATTTGGGTTATTAGTGGTAGCAGGGTTGATGTTATATGTTGTGCAAAAGTACAAAAAATACTAATTTATAATAACTCTTATCTGTATATGTTGCTATGACTACTTGCTACATAATTGGTGAAACAGATCAATTACGATAAAATTGTATGATTTATTACTATGCAATAATAGGCATAATATCCACTCAGTTTTGTCCTTTAGCATAATTTTGATATAATAATGATTAATTTGCAGTGTAATACAAGTATTAATATACATGTTAAATAATTACAATTAAAAGTGGAAGTGTAAAAACACCACTTTTATATTTAATGCCATGGAATATATAATGATGATGATGAGAAAGAGAGAGAGAGAGAGAGAGAGAGAGCAATGATTTTTGGGAAAGGAAGAACCCTAGCATTAAATTATAGTACATTGCATTGAAATAATTAATTTAATTGAAACAAGTTAACTCTTGATATAACCCTTTGAATCTTTACAGATAACACCAAGGCATCCTTACAATCGCGTGAGCCTCAAGTACAGTTACAGTAACACCAAAACTATCGACAAAAACTTACGAATTTTAACTATAAATGATACCTAAAGTATCAACACAAGTGAAAGACTCATGACTACAGGTAACACCAGCTATCTCAAAACCCATAAAAAAAACTCAAAAACCATAAAAATCACCCAAACATGCTAAAAAAAGATCTGCTCATTAGCCCAGCTCCCCCTAGCGGTCTAACTGTGGATCAGCCAAAATGACTGACAGAGTAGCACCTGACGTCTGAGTTTCACCTACTGTATAAACAGCCCTGGACTTAAAATATTATAAATCTTATCAAGGTGGGTTGGGGGGGGGGGGTCACAATAAATTTTGCCAGGCCATATATCCGTCAGCTCACTGAGGAAATGCCTGATATGCTAGATGACCAATAAATGATATCAAAGATCAATACAGCTGACTGTGTCTGGTCAACAAGTAACAAAGATGCAAGCAATCAACAGGCCTGGGAGTTTCAACTATAAATAATGCCAAAGATATTCATAAAACAATGCAGGTAAACATTGCATTTCTCTGAGTCTTAACTACAAATAATGTCTCTTATCAATACCACCTGGTAGCTTTCAACTACAGATACAACTGCAGATCTTCCGAGTACATATCTGTAAATACACCAAAATTATCAATGTATTTTCCAATTCATCAGACACTGCTGCTAAAGTAAAGATAAGAGCATTTTGGAAGCATTTTCTTCTGTCTGTAAACCAAGTTAACTACAAGTAATGGCTTTGAGATCAATTTTCCTTTTTTAACAAGGAAAATTTCAAATGGAGGTTAAAGAAAAGCAATGAAAGTGTCAGGGATTTTTTTTAGAGGTTCTCCGTCTCTCTGTCCTACATTTAAACTCAGAATGTTAAGAGAAAAATGTCATAAATTTAAAATGTCACACTGGAAATTAGAAGTGGAAAACCTTTGGGTATATGTCCCTCACTTTACTAGAATCAAAAACTCCTTTATTTAATTTCCACTTGAGTCCAGGAAAACTGTGGTCCTCCTGCTCTCCCATTGCCTGCTAAACATGTTGGGATTGGCTCCGCCAGTGACCTTGGTCTAAAAGATCAAGATGACTTTGGTCATGTACTTCGGCAGTGTCCATGCCAGCTCTTCGTGTCGCCTACCATCAAAGGTCACATCAGCCATCTCGACAAAGCGGAACCACTAGCGAAAACTAAACATGAAATGAAGAGGGAAAGTACAGCTGAAAAATTATAACGACCCCAGGGCGATATCTGCTGTATGGGGATGTCTGACGGGAAAGTAATGAGTTTTTATGTATTGGTAAAGTATTGTATCAACAATATTTTAAAACATGGAGTGACAATGAAAAGGGATGTGTGTGCTGGAGAAATATCAGAAAAAAACACTGCTCAAGATGAAAATGTCAGATTTAAATTGGTCTTTTATCCTTCTTAAAGCATCTACAAGCAGTGTACATAAGATCTGGTGGCATTTCCTGCACTTACTTCGTACAAGGATATTTTATCCGTATATCTTTTTTAGTTACCTATGCACACATTCTCATTTTGCTGCAATTTATGATACAATCTGGACTGTTACTGGTGAAATTTTCAACCCTTAGACGAGGTCCTTTCAAGTTTAAAAAATCTGAAAATTGTCTCCTTTGGTGTGGAGTAAGAGTGCAGTTCACAGACAGGTGGTAATTATCACTATCATAATGGCATTTCAACATGAGAAAAGTATGATGTTAAAGGGCACCACAGCACGCCATTTTTTGATTAAAATGTGCATTGCTAGGTTGACTGGAAACTTCCTCTTTCCTACATGTGAAACGGCTGAGAATGAGAAAAGTCACAATGAGGAGAATGTCAGAGTAAGAAGAATGTGTTGGGGATGTACATAGAGAGAGGTGTGTCGATGGCACCTTTGTAGCCAACAAAGCACAACCAGTAAAGAATAACAAAGTCATGCTGTATCCTTCAAGTTCTTCCAAGTTCATCTTTCTGTTCTGTCCTAGTGGGAGATCATCAATATCCTGGCATACCAACTAACTTTATCAGCAGCACCAGCGGTAAACCTCCCATTGTGGAGAAATGGCGGCAATGTCCCTGTTGTATAAAACAGAAAGTGAAACTTCAAAGGTGTGACTTTCATTTATTCTTTCCTAGTATCATCATCGTACATAGCATTCTGGGTAATTTGTATGTGTACGCATGTGTTTATTTTTGGCCCAAGTCTAATCAAATTTAGCAAGTTCATTGTCTGCAGATAGCATGCTATAACTGCATTTTGAAAGTAGCTAGCAGTTTGGGCCTTCAGCTCTTCCTTTGTATGTCCCCAAATCTTCGCTCTTCGTGACAGAGCTCAATCACTGCCGGAAATACAGATTACTGCCCTGAATGGGGACCTTCCCATCACATATGCATGGTTCTCTGCCCTAATCTCATTTGATCGCTCTCACTTGCACGTGTCATTGCCCGCTGATGCCATCCCCGCTGGGCCTCAAAGATGGCAATTGAGTTAAGAACCAAATAATCTACCTTTTAAGCATTTGGTGACAACTGGAAATCAATCATTCCTGGGAAACGGTTTGTGTCCCAAGCTCCTTTTCATGCACATGATTAAAAGATTGAGACCGACCATTGATGTAGGGAATTCCACAAACCCAGGTGTGGTAATAGATTACTATGATAAGTTTTATCTGCTGCTGTTATGGACATTTCTGTTGTCTGTTGACGCATCATACTGTAATTTCCAGGACTGATGTATCGAAAACCTCTATAATCCGTGATTTTGGTTTGATTTTAAATTTTTTTTGCTTCGGAACTTAAACGTACACCACACACAAACTATTGTTCACAGCTGTTGTGCTGTCTGAAAGGTTTCGGCTCGCTCCCGTGATTCCGCATGAAGGGTAACTGCCCACTCTCTGCCGCTAAATGACAGCCTTTCAGCTGAACTTGGATCACGATGTTGCCTACGCTGCCGCGAGCGTCCGGGCCCATTTAGATGTGCTCTTGATAATGGGAAGTTTCTTTCAAGGAAGGATGCAGCAATGTGGCATGAAGAGAGGCGTTTCCAGACCATTTCCTCCTCTGATTACCCCGCCACATATAGCTTCCTAATAGCTTGTTGTGTCTCATAAATCTCTTTTACAACTCCTGCACCACAGACATCGGTGTATATGTGTTACATATTAAACTTAAGGTGCTTTTCGGGCCATGTGGGGGTGCTGGATGAACGTGACAGCATTTCAAATTTCTGTTAACCAACGACAATGTCTCCTGCGCAATTTGTACCATAAATGTGTCGGTCTGGTGTATAATACAGTCGCTATTACAGACACTCCTTGCTAACGATGCAGGCAAGTATTTACTGAATTTAAGAGCAGATTCAGTGAACTACTGACCTAATTTTATTACTGTAAGGAAAAAAAATAAATTATGTTAGTTTGGAGTTAATTAAATCATTCTTTCATCGGATCGGACAGAGAGCCTGATTAATCGTTCTCTTAGTAGCAGGTACTGATGATCCCTTCTGGCCAAAAGCTTGGAACCCTGTGGGTCATGCTGGGGAGTAGAAACACTGTGCCAGGAGCATCCGGGAAAGGAGGCAGACACACAAGAGTCTGGAATTTTAGAAAAAGTCATGCATTGTGGAACAACACCCTGAATTTCACTTTAGGGTTTAGGGTATGTAGATTCTCACTAGGTAAAAGCTTAACAAACGAAAAAGTTGTGTGGGAGACCAATGTAATTATGAATTTGGCTTAGAATCATGATTCAGTGGGTAGGTTTGTTACCTCAGACCTCCTGGGTTGTGAGTTTAAGTCCAGCTACATATCAAGAGTTTGAATGTTCTCCCCATGTCTCTTGGGCATGTGCCCTGTGATGGGCTAGTATCCAGGGTGTACCCTAGCCTCACACCTCATACTGCTTTGGATAGGCTCCAGGGCCATGATACATGGCTGAATGGATGGATTGATGGATGGATGGGTGAAGGCCTAATGAGATACAGATATACATGCCATCCAAGCTGCTCAGTTTCTTCTTTCTAAGTACTGAAGAGAAATTCAGGCTTTTAATATATGTCCATATGTCCATATATATAAACCACAGTAACACCTAAAAAAAAAAATAAAACCTGATAAATGATACATAGAGGCTGAAAGAAAGTGCACTGGATCACAATCCAGAGGTCCTTCAAAAATAAATATCATTCCTTAGCATTGTCCAAAAATGTGTCAGGCTGTAGATTAAAGCAAGAACATACTACAGGGAAAGCTGGAACAACAAATGAAACAGGCCATCTTGACAGATGAAATGTAAGCTTAATATGATTGCAATTGTCTTGCTCCTGTTCCTAAAATAAAATTTAAAAAAATCAAGGAGGAAATATTATCTGCAGTGTAATATATTAACACAAGTGTATACAGTCAAACCTCGGATTGCGAGTAACTTGGTTTGCGAGTGTTTTGCAAGACGAGCAAAAATTTTTAATAAATTGTAACTTCATAAACGAGTGAGGTCTTGCAATACGAGTATTACGTCTGCCGAGCGTCACGTGATCACGACTGAGCCCATGGTTCTTCTCTCTCTCTCACCGCGGGGTTGTGGGTAATCGTCTCCCATGCTCGGTCTCAGTCGGCGTCCCTCACTCCTAAAGTCACAATTTAGTAGAAAAGCGCCATCCGAATAAGGGCGTAGCAGTGCAAGCGATGGATTTGTTTAACGACAATGCAATGTCCACATATCCGCGAAATCGAAAAGGAGGCAAAAGCGGCTGTCATTGGATAGGCTCCTTGTTAAAGTCGCACAAAAAGAAAAAGATTCCAGTGAGCCAACAGATAGCAGTGATTCCGTTAGTTATAGTGAAAGTCATCCTAGAAAATAACACTCCTCTTCTACTCTCTCTCATCTCGCTCACACCATCCACGATTCTTTTCAAAGGTAAAGTGCAGGTTTATTTGTTTTATGTATTTTTACTTTATATTTTTTATTAATACTTTTTATATGAATATTTTTGGATTGTGGAGCGAATCATCTGAGTTTCCATTATTTCTAATTGGAAAATTCGCTTTGCTATACGAGTGCTTTGGATTACGAGCACGCTTCCGGAACAAATTAAAGTTTTACTGTATTTATTTACATGAACTATTGATTCGACTTTGTACACCTGCTTCATCTTATTATTAAATGTGTGATTTGCCTCTTTATTATTGAAGTGTTAGATTGTTAGATAACTGTTTCTGAATTTCATCACTCCAATTCTGCATTCCGCATTTTCAGCCCCTTTTCAACATAACTATACATTTTACAGAAGAAAGTACAGTAGATGGTTCAGACAGCTGAAGAGGTACAGGTATCTAAAAAAGTGATAAGGATTTCCATGGTGGTAATTTTACTGTGCATAACATTTTTGTTTCATTAAATGGCTTCCTCTTTTTTTGTTGAAAAAAAAAAACAGAATCATGGTTGGTTGATGGCCACTTAGTCGCAAACCTGCCAGAAGCAGTACAGCCAAAAGACGTCTGAAGGTGGGACATCAAAGGAAAAGGCAGAGGTAAGTTTAAGCATCACTTAACAGTTTAGCATCGAGAGCAATCTAGATACACAGAAAGGCTTTCTTTCTCATATAGCTGATGTCTTTTTTTATTTTTACATTTTTTCCTTCATTTTTATGCTACAACATCATTTGTTCTCGGTTAATTTGATTATTTTGGCAACAGTTTAAACACTTTCCCTAACCGGAAAGCCTTTTATTTGTGTATTAGCTACTTAGGAGAAATATTATTTTTAATATTTAATACAGCAACCGGCCATTCCATGAATGTTATTTTTGAAGGTGAATGTCTGTTACTCTGCCACTATGCCTGCTTGTTGAAAGGAAATTATGCTTTCAATAATGGCAGAAAAAAACTCGTTGTTCTACAAATAGTCCCTACTGTAGTGTGTGTCCGGTAACACTCACCAAGCCTGTTTGTTCTTTCTGCAAGTAAAGTAAAGCAAATTCATGAACAAATAAGCCTTTCTCAAATTTGCCGTAATGCATCAATGCATATAAATGTGTAAGTGATCAAAATGAAGACAGCCCTCACTCCCAGCTCTGAAGTACTGATGTTATGAGGTAGTTCTGTGCTTTCCAACACTCTCCTTCAGAATCTCTAGCCTAAAGTGGGCAAACAGACCAGGATGCGGATTGATGGAGGCTGTTAATTCAGCAATGGCTAACTATCTGTGGGCACTAAAAGAATTATATGTTCTGGCAGAAGGATATTTGTTACAGCAAATTAACAACATTTTTCACATAGTACGGCACCTGTAATACGTTGGGAAATAGCATCTCTTTTATAAAAGTGGTAAGTCATGTCGGGCTTGGATGCCTTGTGCGAGTTTTTGTAACTCCCCTGCATGTCTAATAGCCTTTTCTTGCTGTCATTGTCTTCTCCAATAACACCCTTTCCTCTCTTGCCCTGTTATTTTGCTAACGAAGATGGAGCTAAGAACCACGACTTCCGAAAACGATTTCACGATGAAATGCATTAAGCCGAACATTTAACCGCCGCATTGAAAATTGGGGTGATATTGTGTTTTAGAAAACAAATTTGCCATAATTACACATCAAGATTACATTTGTAATATCTGAAGCAGTTTTTTTTATGTATTAGAATGTGCGTGACCACATGACAAAGAATTTCACATTACATTTTAATAGATAAATAAATGCATAACACTGCCATAAGCCTAGTTCCAGATATTAAATCAAATTCTATTTATTTCTTTATGTTTCTTTTAAAAATGTGCATGACATTTATTATCAAGTAATTCACTCAAGCCATAAAAATATCCTGAAATCTCCCATAAATGGTCACCAACTTCCAGAGGCTTAGACTTCACCACACAGCAACACTGACAGCTTCAGTTTCTCATAAATCTAGGTGAGCACATCACATTACATATTACAAATACAGCCAAAGAAATCAGCTACTAAAGGAATGGTGTCCCTGTAGTTCCCAGTCTTATACCCCAAGCGTTATTATTTCATTAGCTTCACATTCTTGAAACCTTAACTATTTCTCGTACATATAGTTCAGGGAGTTGCCAGATTCTGTCATATACAGTATCTGTGTATATGAAATGTCCCACACACTCTACAGTCAAAATATATAGCAGCAAATAGCTTCTAGCAGTGTTAAATATTCCCATTTTTTATAAATTGGAGTCAAAGCAAAGCAATAATAAGACCTAACAGGTAAACCTCCAGAGGACTGTGACTTTATTCAGTTATTAAAATTTGAGGACCCTGAGTGTATTGTGACACCTGCTGTAACAGGTTATAGCAGGTGCTCTCTGACAGCACTGAGGCGCGAAACATACAGGATCCGGCATAAAAACTTTGATGTCTGAAGTTCTTACATACATAAAAATATTAATTTTCCAAAGCATCTGAATAATAATAAAAATGAATGTCTTCATAAAATAAAAATTAAAATCTCTGCAAACAGGACCATCTGTCTGAAATTCCCTGGGGAATATTGCATTTATATTTTTAATAATATAATTGAGACTTGAACTTTCTTTGCATTAACGCTGTTAACTTTTATTCCTTTAATTGTTAAATCTAGGTAAGGTGAAAAATATTTCTTAATCCCGTGAACATTTTCCTCTTCGCTATGTTGCTGGTTCACATTTCGGGTAAAAATACAACATGCTGAAACATATAGTTCAAGCAAATGGTGACATTTCCATTCTTCTTGACGTTTGATATAAGCATCTAACTGGCTATCATTTTCAAACAGCCACTGTGCCCTTCAGAAAGAGGATCCTGCACACAACAGAATTAGGGGAAATCTGAGACAACGTCTGCTTTTTAGTCCTTCAGGACGTATCTAATTGCACGGCGTATCGGGACCTACCATGCTTATGGAATGGCTGCACATTTATGATAGCTAAATACAGTGCAAACTGTAATGGATTTGTATCTCGAGCTGTTCTAGAGTTTCAGTCATTCATATCGAGCTTTTTATCCTCAGCACACAAAAATTAGGAAATTTGAAACATCACATTTTTGTCATTTCGTAACTGAAGTTTGTTTGCAATAACGTAATTGCAATTAATGTGAATTGTTTTCATGCTAAACATCTGCACAGACATCATAGTTAATGTTTCTCTACTACTGTGCATGAGCATAAATCGAATCGAATCCTTTTTAGAAAATGAACATTGAACTGTTGATGAAAATTTAATTGGTGGAAACTCAGAATGCTGTGTGATGGTTAATTAAATGCTACAGAATACTCCAATAGGTCCACAGGGTTTCAATATCTCAGCTTCCATTTCAGGCCTCTATAAATAAACATGACTCTCAATAACTGCTGTTTACGTTGTTATCTTTTTTGATCACGTGAAGAATTGATTTTCCGAGCCGAAATCGACAATTTGATATGATTTTTAAATTAAGCACTTTTTGGAGGTTACGGATTCATTTTTAAGGGTATCCAAACCATGGTCAAACCAAGATTTTTGTCACTTTACAATTACATTAAATTCAGCAGTTAGTTGTATTTCTTGTATTTTGGAATGAAGATAAAAAACAAATTATTGCACCTGTGAGTCTGTTTTATAGGCATGAATATATGCATTAAGGAGTGGCGTATGTACTGTATCGTCTGTATGCACTGCAAGTGCTTTTGTTTGCACTGTAAAGATTGTATGTACCATTATCTATATGTACTGTATTGTGTGCACTGCAAGTTCTTTTGTTTGCACTGTACAGATTCTATGTACCGTCATCTGTATGTACCGTATTGTGTGCACTGCAAGTTCTTTTGTTTGCACTGTAAAGATTGTATGTACCGTTATCTGTATGTACTGTATTGTCTGTATGCACTGCAAGTTCTTTTGTTTGCACTGTAAAGATTGTATGTACCGTTATCTGCATGTACTGTATTGTCTGTATGCACTGCAAGTTCTTTTGTTTGCACTGTAAAGATTGTATGTACCGTTATCTGTATGTACTGTAGGTATCTCTTATGGTTGCATTGGCCAGTTGTCCTTCATTGCTGTTGCAGTGTGTCCTGTCAACTGTAGTTGTCTCTGTGCTTACTGTTTGCACTAAACCACAGTAAGTTCCAGTATGTTCATATACTGGCAATACAGTGTTCTGAGTTTTGATTAGAGGTGGGAGGGTTACAGTAGGTCGGTGCTTTTGGAGATACTTATGCTGCTTTTGGGTGATGCTGCTTGCCCTTTGATTACAGTTTTTTTATTTATTTGTTTGTTCATTTTATTTCTTTGTTTGTTTGTCTATCTAAGCTCTTGTGATGTTGTGATGCATTTTTATTTATTGTGTTCTATGCTTTACCTCGAGCCATTACTGAATGATGGTGTGGTAACCAAGTTAAAAATCTCTTAAAAATGGCTTTTGTCATGCAGCAAGCTTAGATAGGCAGATAGGTAAAAAAAAAAGGTAACATACTCCTTGTAATGGAAATTAAAATATACCTTAAGTGAAAATAAGAATTGTGCATTATTACACACACAGCATGCGATGTATTGTGATAAATGTGGTTTATTTTATGTAAACTAGCATTGTAGAAATGCTTGTCTTTAATCATACGGCATCTAATACAGAGGAAAGAAAATTCACATAATCCCTGCAGCTCCTGGGGCACTAATAGCCTGATGTGGGCCTCCTCCACTTTACTTCTGCCTGATTGGAAACATTTTCCTTTTAAACTGTAGGTCAATGACTGACCCGTTGTGGGACTCTGCTGTTAAGTAGGACAATGACTGAACTCATGTAGGGTGATTATCAGCTATCTGGCTGAAGCAACAAAGATCCTTGCAGCACTTGTCGGCTTTGCAGTTTAGTTTATTGCCATATGTTGGGGTTGAGGCCTCAAGAGAGGTCAACAGGAAGACATGTTCATTGCTAATGCAGAAAGATACGAGTTGTGGACTCTTGCTCTTCTTTTTAACCTGCTTGCTTTCCTATGCTTTGTCATGGACTGAGTGGTGACGGAGTACCGCAGATTCTGTGGAAGCCATCATACACCATCATTGAGAGACTTTTGCATATGGTTAATAGTTTCATTATAGATAATTAATCAATACAAGGTTGGGCATGTTGGCAAAGGCCTACTGGCATCTATAATAATCTGCTACAATATGAACTACACCTGTTTATACAGAAAAATGACAACGCGTCCTTTCAGCTTAATGAAGTTTTACAAATACATTTCTGCGGTCTGTTGTGCACTCACCATCCAGGTTCATCTCCATTCTGTGTTCAACCAGAAGGATGGAAACATTTGGTTTATTTCAAAGGGGGGGGGGGGGGGGTTTGAGGAAATTTTTTAGAAACAACCATTTGTACAGTGGGATTCTGGAGTTTGGGAGAAATGGATTTTAGCTAAATAAGTGCATTGGCTACCAAAAACCGAATGATATTGTGTTTTAGTTTTTTGCTTAATGGTTGTAGTAATTATTTTTGTAGGAAGGTTATTACTATATTATTATTATTTTTTATTATTATTAGTTGTAGTAGTATGGAATATTATTTAGCACTTCATAACACATAGAGAATGTAATCATTAGGACTCTATTAAGAAGCTGATGTAAACCGTGTAGAGAGTGACCTTGTAACCTTCAGAGAATGCAGACCAATTACTGCTGTGCACAATGTGATGAAAAACAAGTATGAATTAGCACCTTGTGTTGGCGTAGAAGTTCTGTGTCTGTTACATGTTAGCCTTTGATGTATGAATATGTACTTTATTAGTGCTGCAGCTTCTCACAATGTTGAAGGACAGATATATTATTAACCCTCTAGCCAGACAATGTGCAACAAGCTGAAGTTGCCAAGGTTTGCAACCGAAGGAAGGGATTCGCCTGAGTTCATCAAAAGTTCACGGCTTTTTAAAAAACCGAGTAGAGATGGTCGTACCGCCGTTGTGTTCGGCCGGGGGACCAAACAGTAAAAGGGATGATTCACAAACTTATCACCTAGGGGTGTGGATCAAGGGAGAAAACAACGATGGTGAATGGTTGAGGGAATGATGATACTTAAGTGATGAGATATTGTTATGCGATAAGAAAATGTACAAATATTAGTGTTAAACAGTATTTGACACACTGCTGCTGGGTGTCCAGCCTTGGTTGCAACCTCACTGTTGCAATAGACTGAATCTGAAGATCTACACAAGCGGCTCCTGACTCCTGATTGGCAGGGGAAGAAAAAAACACAACAGTAGTATTACGGTTTGCTTTTGGAAGGTGATTGGTGTGAGCTGAGGGGCTGCACTACAGCTCCCAGAAGGCTGTAGTACTGTATGCAGCTGGTTATACAGTAGTAGGCCTTAGTTTATTGGGGGGGGGGGGTGAGGCAGCCTGAGTAAGGCTGGAGATACTGGTGTAAACACTGTATCCCACAACCCTTTAAAAAAATAAAAATCTTTCTTTCAGTTGTATTTGATCTAATTTATGTGTGGATTTAGGTTTTTGTACAGTTTAGTTATAATAGTTTTTAATGGAAAGGAAGAAATAAAAATTGCAGATGACACTACTTCTGATCTCCTCGTCTGCCACCCACCACAGCACCCTCTTTCGTATTATTTCACTTACCATATTCCATCTATTCTTTTTCTATAACAATTTGACCTATTCAGGGTTGCAGGGGCTCCCGCCTAAAAGCTACAGTATGGGCACAAGATAGAGAACAACCAAGGATGGGGCACCAACCCATCGCAGGGCATGAGTTATATTGAATGTATTAGAATTGAGGGTTGTTTATATTATAGCATCACGGTTCATACACACAGTTTGGTAACTCTGATTCACGTCATCATGACGTTTCCAGGAGAAACTGGAGTACATGGAGGAAACTGCATAATGACACAGGAAGAGCATGCAAACTCCACACACATGGAACTATGGCAGAGACTCCAATGGCAGAGGAGTGAGGCGACAGTGCCCACCACTGCACCCCATTTACCAAATTCTCTTTCTATATGTCTTGCATCCCTACCTATAGTATAGCTACATTAACTCAGCTACAATGTTATTAAATTCTCCTCTGTTAGCATAATTTCTCATGTTGTTGCTTCGCACCCTTCCTCTGTAATGCCAACTCTTGCTTTTGTTTTATTAAATTGAGTCAACTTAAATAACTGTAGCATTACCCCTGTTTCCATGGATCCTCCTAGTGAATATTATTGTACTATGCAAAAAATAGAGAAGCTGAACATGCTCCATCTCTATGCACTGATATATTTACCTAGTAGACAGCTAGTTATATTTTAATCGTATGTGTGCAAATCATTTCACATTGGCCTGAATGAAATTTCACCTTCTAATGGAATTATAAGGTAAATGAAAATGACCTGCATATACAGGAAAAAAACTGTTCTGGAATCATCCTACCCAGACACTGAGGGTAAGGACTGGTGTCTTGAGTCGTTGTCAACTGTGTATTTATCTATTTACCTAGATGCTTCTGAAGGGCAGGACAGCCCTGTACTACTCTACTTATCAGAGTCATAGAACATTCGGGAAAATTTACTTGAAGTGCTAATTTGAATTGCGCTATAGATATCTTCATAACGCATTCATAATGAGCATCAGGTGTCTGACCCAAGTCCAGTGCCCCTGGTCCTGGCCTGTGTGCCCAAAGTGTATGCATTTTTTTTTGGGGGGGGACTGCCACGTCCAGCCCCCCCTGCTTGTCTGCCCCCTTCGTCTCCCTTGAGCATGGCTGCTAATCAGCCGCACCTGAAGCTTGTTAGTCTTACCTCTTCTTCCTGCCCTCTTGTAACCAGCCACAACGGCCTTACATTTACTCCTCTGTTAGTCATGTATATTAGTATCTCTTAGTCCTGTGCTCCCTGTTCAGTCATTGTTCTCTGTCTGTGCTGTGTGCGCTTTCCTTTCCCTCAATAAACTCTGCCACAAGAGGTTCACTTGCTGACGGCCTGCATTCGGGTTGCCCTTCTCCCGCTACGACATGACAGAATGACTGAAACCTCAAAGACGACCCCGCGGCTATTCTCCAGTCCACCCAGAGGAAATGTCTGCCTTTGTTCCTCAGCTGATCCTGGAGAAAATCCACCTTTGCGACTGACAGAGGTACTGGCCTGACGCTGGAGTGGAATCTGCGGCCACTCCCTTGCCGGCTCCCACGCCTGCTCCAGAAAGGGACAAAATGGAAGATGCTTCTCCAAGAATCGCCTGAGATGGTCACTCTGCTGTGTTAGATGAAGAGAGGATGGGAAGCGATCTCTTCAGCCTCCACTTCCCGGGTGACATGGGAAATAACAGAGGCTTTGCTTGCCTTATACTTGCTGGTGAAAGACACGATTGCATCCACTGACCCGCTGCCAACCAAAAGGCCTATATTCGAGTCGCCATCAATCAACACATGCCTCCCGCTTGCAAAGTTCGCCCGATCCAAATTCCCCAGTAAACCGTCAGAGCTCCCGTCAGAGGAGATAGAGAACTAAAAGGTTGATGGACCCTGATGTGATGGCACTCGGCACAGAAGAGCTCATCGTATTTAACAAGAGCCAGACACGGAAGAGGCTACTGCTCTACTTATTGCCCAACCCAGAAGAGGCCTCTGCCATTCTCCAAGCAGTCACTCCAGGTGAGATTACCGCCATGCTCTCTGCTCCTGCCTCAGTTATAACTGTGTCCCCGGAGGTGCTTGAGGTCTGCCCATCTTCCGAGGTGCTCTACCTATTGGCTAAGGTACTCCACTCGTCTTCAGAGATGCCTGTCAGATATGGCTCGCGGTTGGAAGTGCCCTCCATGCCCAGCCTAGAAGAGGCCAGTGCTTCCCCATTAGTGTCTGGTCCAAGTGAGGCTTCCGCTGCTCTGCAAGCACCCGGCCGAGAAAAGCCACCGCTGTTCCCCAAGCATCCGACCCAGAAAAGGCCACCACTTCTCCGCTAGAGTTCCACCCAGGAGAAAGAGTCCCCGTGCCACAGACCATAGGACGTGAGTTTGTCGCTGCATTGTTAGCACCTTGCTTGCTGCCCGAGGCCTCTGCTGTGCTGCCCTCGTCGCTGGAGAACCCTGCCATGCAGCGCCCGTCACCGGAGGAAGCTGCAATGCTGCGCCCGCCTCCAGAAGTGCCTGTGGAGCTCTGCTCATCGGTCGCCAGTGCCTTTGCTGTGCTCTGCTTGCCCGCCGGGCGCCCCGGCTGTGCTCTCTTCACCTTGTCAGCTCTTGCCTGCCCACCTGTGGCCAGCACCCAGACGACTCCTCCCTGCTTGCCTGGCTACTCACCTGTAGCCGTTGCCTCATCAGCTCCTGCCTGCTTGCCTACAGCCATCGTCGCCTCATCGGCCCCAGTCTGCTTATCTGCCTGCTCGTCTGCGGCTGTTGTCACCTCCTTGGTTCCAACCTGTGTCCCTGTCTGCTTATCCATGGCTGACGCCTCGGTGACTTCGGGCCACTCACCAGCTACCACTGCCCCATCTATCTCAGCCTACCTGCTCTTAGCCACCCAGGCTGGGGTCAATGCCCCTTAGACTCCCGCCAGATCGGCACCTCCCTACACCTCCGGTAGCCTGTTCCAGCGCCCTCCTGGAGGAGGCCATTGTAAGGGGGGTGTGGTTTGGTCTGGAGAGGAGGAACCTGTTCCGTCGCCAGGCCCTTCACTTGAGTACACCATGACCGGGCTCCCTCCCAGAGCCCTTTGCAAGATGGCTGATGGCCACATTATTGGCATCTTCTCCTGGCCACCACCAGTCTTTTTCCTGACGCACCAGTAGCCGACAACCCGGCGACTGGCATGCCAGTCACTCATGTCCCGGAGGAGTCAGGCCCAGAGGTGGAACTTGAGTGGGACCTTTTGGGTATTGCCCTGAGTTCTGCGCACCAGTTCCTGTGGAACCCACCTGCTCCGGCCCTGGTTCCTTCCCTGCAGGTCCTTCCATGCCTCCTGGTCCTTGCCTCACATTCCCCACAATGTCATCTGGCCCAAGCTGACACACCATGCCGCCAGGCTCCATAGATCCGCCGATGCCAAGGCCCATGCTGTGGGAAAAAACACCCAGCATCCTGGGATCATCTGGACTCCCCATTTGGACTGTACTCCCTCTCCTGCCTCAGGCTTTGCCCTTCTCTCCTGTCTGGCTGTGATCCTCCCCTGGTTTTCACCCTGTCCTGTCGTCCTCTCCTAGTCCATCCCCACTGTGGTCCGCACTGTTGTCTCTGTCCCTATCCTGGTGTCATTCCATGTCTTGCCCCTGTCCTTTTGTCTGTCCAGCCAGTTGTCCCTGTAGTCCCTCACCTTACCTCTGTCCATCCCCTGCTTTAAGTAACGTCTTGACTTTCCCCATGATGTCACCTGTTGGGTGTCCTCTGTGTTGTCTTCAGTCATCTCTTTGGTGTAGTCTGCCCAGTCCTGTTCCTGCGTCTGTTTCCTTTCCACAGGTCTTCATTCCTGAGAGTCTGCCTAACAATTCACTTAAAGCACTCATCTATAATACACTATAGATATCTTCACAATGTATTATACTGCTTAGTATAAGAATTAATAAAGCATTACAGCATCTTCTATTCTGTTTTGTCTCGCCTGGTATTCATTTCTGAGAGTCTGCAGGCCTGGTGTCCAACCCTGTCCAGCGCCCCTGTCCCGCCCTGTGCCCTGGCCCCATGTGCCCGTCCTCTTGTCCGATCCTTTGGGTCCCCTCCCCAGCTTGCTTGGTGCACCTGGAGTGTGCACATTTAGGAGGAGGTACTGTCCCGTCCAGCCCCACCCTGCTTGTCTGCCCCCTTCGTCTCCCTTGAGCATGGCTGTTAATCAGCCGTACCTGAAGCTTGTTAGTCTTACCTCTTGTTCCTGCCCTCTTGTAACCAGCCACAACGGCCTTACATTTACTCCTCTGTTAGTCATGTATATTAGCGTCTCTTAATCCTGTGCTCCCTGTTCAGTCATTGTTCTCTGTCTGTGTGCGCTTTCCTGCCTGTTTCCCTAAATAAACTCCCCCGCAAGGGGTTCACTTGCTGGCAGCCTGCATTCGTCTCGTCCTTCTCCCACCACAGCGTGATATAATAAAGCATCTTCTATTGACAGTTATAAGGCATTATAACGTTGATTATAATACTTAATAAGTTACAATGAAGCTATAATCTATAATGCACTATAGAAAACCTTCATAATGCATTTTAATGGAGGGCCGCAGGTGGCTCAGTGGGCTAACCCTCTGTGTCTGTGATCAGAAGGTCACTGCTTCAAGCCCAGCCTTGGCACATCTGCAGGTGCTTGAGCAAAACACTTAACCCCCTGACTGGCCTTCACAGTCTTCTTGCTCTCATCTACACAGAGCAAGCAGGGGGAGGCATAAAGAGTATTTCCTCACAGGATCAATAATAATGATTATTATTGTAATACATTACAGGATCTTCCATTAACAGTCATAAGACATTATAGTGCTGATTATAATACTTCATAAGCTCCAATGAACCTCAAATATACTATGGATACCTTCATAATGCATTATAGTGGTTGGTATAAGAAGGATGATTTGTACTGTATTATGAAAGTATCTAAAGTGCATTATAAATTAGCACTTCATACTGCAAATCATGCATAATGCATAATAAACATGACTATAATGTGTTATGCCCTTTTATGAGTATTTATAGTCATGTTTATAATGCTTTATGAATGTATTCATCAATTCTTATAGAAATGTGTTACTGAACATACTATTTATATTTGGTGATAAACATATGTTCATTGCACTACGGATCCAGCAGATAGCTATTGTCAAGTGTTGCATTAGTGCTCTGTTAAATACCCTTATAACTCATTCCATTGATACTGTTTGGCTGCATGACACAATGACCTCAGTACATCACTGTCCACCGCTGCTTGCCTTTCGACGCCATATTTCCTATCCCTGCAGCTCTTCTGTGATGTCATCTGTCCTCACGTCCCTTTTTTGCTTACGAGATGCGGACATCTTCCCAGATTTTCACAGATGTCAACCGCACATCAACAAAAGACACTGAGTGTAAAGCTACTGAAATGTCCCCTTTAGCAAGCATGCTTCCTGAAAATGCTACTCGCAGCTGGAACTACTTCTAAGGAACACACAGCATGTCATTTACACTATTACTTATATATAATGACAGTTATTATGGTGCATAAAATGCAGTGATTGCAGATTCTGTACAGAGGCCAACAGTTACCTATCACAGAAAATGCAATGTACAGATAACTGCCAAACTGTCACACAGCCCTTACATCACTTGCTTCATTGAGAAACACATTAGGTGCCTCAAAGATGTGCCTGAAAGAATATAGGAAAATAAATTATAGATGGGCAGGAAAATAAATGTAATTATACTTAATAAGTGTATTCACATTCTCATTTGATTAAATTTAATAGGTTCTCATAAAACAAAGTCAAAGGTAAGGTTTACTAATATAGCTCACAATCAAATGGAACAATAAGAGAAGGGATTTTCACAGGAGCACTCACTGGAGCTGAAATCTGATTGGCCCTGGAGTGCCCCCTACCTTGTCACTATGATTCAAAATACTTATAGTCTCCTCTGTATGAATTATGATTCCTCTTATGCCCCCCACCTTGAAAAATCCTAGATTCTCCCTTAGATAAGGGGAGGGCCACTGTCTTAATTGTCATACCTGCAGCTGTTTCCCGTCACCACAGGTCGTCCCACTGTCAGCTTGCAGTTGCACAGCTGTGCTACAGGATAGACGCGGCCCCCTCAGGCACCAGTGATGGCAGAACCCAAACTGCACATGTGACTCTGGGGATGGTGGCGTGACACTAATACAGCCGTACAGCTGCTAAGGGGGAGGGCAGCAGGGGTGCAACCTTTGAGGCGATGCCAATAAGTGTTTTCAAACTGAATGCCGCTTTCGTCCTGTCAACTTTTCCTGGCAGAGGAGCAGAGACTCCCAGCATGCTCGGAGGCGATCATACCGGGTCACATATTAATCACTGGCTCCTCAACCTCTCTTTGCCTGTCAGTTCCCTCTCTTTTTCCTTGTTTGAAGAAAAAACATGAAACTCGTGTTGGTGATAATTGTTGCCTTGTAGCCAAGAAAAAATAGGTACAACCCATGATTAATATAAAACAAAAAAAAATACTATTTGTGTAGCAGTTATATAAGGATAACATGATGTCCCGAAAGGCAATGCATGATCTCAAAATTTATATTAAGATCGTATTTAACGATGGATGGATGAAAGGATGGATGGATGAAAGGATGGATGAAATGATGGATGGAACACATACTGGTAAACCTACTTCTATATTTAATTGCCCATGAATTCAGATATTGATAATTCATCCCCTTTTCTTTGATTTGCTGGAATAGCTAGTCAGTGCTGAATAATGTTCTCTGGTTTAGTTTAGTATTGGAGGTGAGTGTTTATACTCTGAGAAAAATCTAAATTAAATGAATTGGTGGGAGTGCTTTTTGAGTGGTACTGAAATGAACCGAACACAGCGGCACATGTTCGTAATTTTTGTCACACACAATTACTTATGTATTTCAGTACAAATTATTACAAATTTGCCACAGTCTTCCAAAACCAAGATCTTCCCACGGCCCACAGGACTATCTATCTATCTATCTATCTATCTATCTATCTATCTATCATCTGGCTCAATATTGCAAAGTTTGTATTTAAGTCTGTATCATGGTTTCATGTTTACTTCGGAGTTGTCAGTCAAGCTGGGCCATGTATTTCAATTATTAAATACACAAAAAGTACATTAAGAGTACATTAATATGCTAATTTGCTCATTCTAATTGGATGTCGATGTTCTTGAAAATTTAGGATACAATTGTGTATTACACAACCCAGACAGGTTACACTTCCCAAGCGATTTTTTTTTATCTCAATTTCTACATGACTGACGGGCAGGATGGTGCGTTAATGCTTCCCTGAGGGATCACAGCACACGGCTTGGCGACACTTGAACTGAATAAAGGCCAGTATAGCCGTGCTGATCTAGTGTGTCTCAGACTTGCAGTACAACAGGGCCAGGCTATAATCATGCTCTCAAACAATAAAGCAATTAAACAGTATTATTCCCTGGGTTTGCTTCTATTCCCATTTGAATGAAACAGCACTAGGACAGTCTCATACCCAAAACTCTGCATGGTTTCAGACAATTTGTGACAGTATTCCTGTAGCCTGTATCTGATAACTGTCCAGTGTTAGAGGGATGGAAATGGATGCGTGGTTACATGCATCACCGATGTTATGATCGGCAAAATGGGGCAAGGTGTCTGACTTTGATATGCTTTTAAGAAATAGTACCAAGAACAGGACTGTAGCACTTGGATAAAATGGTGCCTTAAATTATATTCAGGACCTTTGGAGATCCCTCGTGTACAGAACAAGGGAGCAGGCAATTACCTGAGCTGAACATTGTTATATCACTACACTGGGACCAAGGTGTTCTGCTCAATCCTTTTTTCATACAGCTAGCATTAGGGGCTATTTCATAGCTGTGAATTGAACATTGCATAGCAGCAGTGCATTAAGATAATCATAAATAAACAATAGCATGAGAGCGGGAATTTTAATTTAATTAGAGTTGCTAACATTTGACCTGGTGAGCAGTAGAAATGCCAGTATGTGGCCAACTAATGAGGAAGAAGTGTCTGTGAATTGTTCTATTTTTAGATTCCTTGTCGTATTTAAATTCTAAACGATAGTTCTGACTGACCTCAGCAGCAATGCGTCATGAAAGCAGGAAGTGCCCTGTGGTCGGACGTGGGCTGTTCCGCGCTGCCCAGATACGCAGGAATGCAGTTCCAGAGGGTGAGAGGTTTCATGGGCTGAGCCAGACGCCTGGCTGCCTCTCCTCCTCACCTCTGCGGCGGTGTACGTGGTCAGGCGGGCGCCTGCAGGGCTGTAGGCGGTACCGAGAGAGTAGAGCTCTCCCTCTAAAGCCCCAGAAAACGGAGGGAAATTAAGCCGGTACTTGGCAGCAGAGTCACTGATGGAGGTGTTGTGTACTTGGGCAGGGCCTCTGAGATGTGCTTTAGCTGGACATTACAGAAAAGGAAGGCAAATGGGGTTATCTGGACCCTCCTAAAAATGGAAAAGTTTTCTTATCGATTTTATGGTTTATTTAAGTTGACTAGACAAGCGCACGGCCACGGGAGTATCACGAGTCAGCATCTTTGACCTGAAAAAGATTAAGATTTGCAGGTGTTTCTAGTGAAATTCCACCATTTATGACTCTATATGGAAGCCTGTCTAGCTAAGCCTCTGCCTCGCGAACGATTGATCCGTCCCCGGAACACAGATTTAGTGGCTCGAAAGTACAAAATCCGCCTTTTTCACCCACATATGGATGAAAGGCCACCCATAAAATACTATTTTACTAGGAGAGGTAAAACTTCAAATGTCAAATACCAAATGTCAACTGTGAGGGTGAAAATCTAGAAAAACTGCTTTTTTTTAAAGTAAACTTAAACTTTAGTGAGCTAAGGACAGCAACACTATACTAAATATTACATAACTATGTAATTATAATGACTAATCATTTTTATTCTGCTGCTTCACTTTAAATACTGAACCAGAAGCAGTGGGTTATATAAACTACACAAAGTACATTCAGTGGCCACTTTATTAGGTACACCAGCTTATTGCTACAACTGAATACACCCAGCACATGTATAAACAGAGAGGGACAATAGGTTCCGTTATTGTTTGACTATGTATTAGAATGTCTACGATATTTAATCTAAGCAATTTTAAACGTGGTGTGGTTGCTGGTGCCAGACCAGGCCGTTCCATCACCCTAGAAGCAGCCGCCCACGTGGGATTTTTAACAAAAGCCATCTAATCAGGTGCTGTTCTGTTGCTGAAAATGCCCCAGACACTTCAGTTTAAGGTCTCTGACTATTAATAAGCTGTTACCAAGTCATTTGATAATATATTAATAGACAGAAAGATCTGTAAACAAAGTATTCAGAAATGAGAGGCTACATACACTTTCACAAACATTTGTCAAGTCTGAGTTCCAGTGATTTCTAGGACTGTTTTTCTGTGGCAGAATGGTGAGACGCAACTTTAATTTATTGTAAATTATAAATAAAATTATTAATTATAAATTATACATACAGAGTCTAAAATATGCATACAGCACAAATGATATTTGGTTAAATGTCTCTTGGCATGTTTCACGTCCATCAAACACTTTTGGTATCCATTAACAAACCACTGGCAGAATTCTGGTTGGATATTTGTCCACCCTTATTGGCAGAAGTTGACTAAATTCGTTGGGTGCCTGGCATGAACCTGACCCGACATATTATCAGTGGCTTTCAGGACTTTGGGAAAAACATAACATACCTGCTGGGAATAACTGTTATCTGAGGCAGGTGTAAGGGCTATAGTCCCAAATTATGTACAAGAGAATGACAGATTCAGGCTGTTAACTGTATTTGCTGTTTGGAATTTATGAAATCAGAAGAACTAGCAAAGTTTCACACAGCACCTCAATACGTTGCTCTGCCTTCTTTTGCACGTTTTTATTTCAGCAGGGAAATATTTAAAGCCATTTTCAGTTCACCATTATAATAAAACAGCTACGCTATATTATGTAATTTGCATTAGTTTCAACCAGGGGAGTTTCCGTGCCCTAAATTCATGAAAGTCTTTTTTTTCTCCTTATGCCATGTTACCAATTTGTTACAGAGTCACTGTCAAGATTGCTGTATTTGTATGGTCCTGCCTACCACAGCTATATATTCTGAAATAGCTAGCAGGAAATTGCCTGTTTTGCTTTTTTCCCCCAGAATATTTTTAGGGGATCGTGGATAGAACTCATTTTTTTTTCCAAAGTAAAGACCATTTCACACCCATGCCAATTTTTTATTTTTTTTTTTGCACAAAAAATACAAACAACATCTTTATGATACAAAAGAAATGTATTTTTATGAAGGCTTTCATATACCAAGTCCAGCAGATTTGCATTGTCGTGATCCGCCAATTTGTTATTCAGAGAGTGTTCAATTTCTGAAGTTTTTACATGCGTTAAAAACTGAATGACAATAGCATGTCAGTGTTTACATACGTGTCCATATGCGGTGTTGTTTCTGAACAGGAAAAACACTTTGCATTTGGTTTTAAAATCATAGTGCTAGTGCATGTAACCACTGCAATTGTGCAGTTTGTGATAGAAGCAAATAATTTGGTACACTTATCACCAAAGACATTCCAAAACGATTGAATATTGAGCCATCATGGCATCTATTTTTCAAAATGACTCCCAGTGACAACTGTTTGACAGCAGTGTGCCAAGCACTCAATATATGGGGTCAGATGCTGGTGTTCACACAAGAACTACCTTTACCATGTTAATTGAGAAGCAATCACACATGGTGCTTTTTAATTAATGATACCTTTGCAATAACATGAACCACCAAACATTTGTGTTTAGCATCCCTTTGGGAGCCAATGACTGCAATCGCAATTAATAGCAAAATGGTAACAGAACTGAATGAGTGCATCAAAAATGAAGACACTTAATAAAAGGAAAATGTGTGGTAGGTGCAGATACGTTAAACATTGTCAATGGATTTTTGCTATGAAATCAATACGTTAAATTTGCAACATTTTTGCTGAATGAAATGTTTCAGTTAATTGGTGAACATGTTGCTTTAGCTGATGAATTTATAGTTGCATACAAAGCTGAACTTGTCTAGTTTCTGAATTATGGTCTCTTTTCAATGGGTTCAACTCAGTTGCATAACAGAGAAAACCATCAATTAAAAAATGCAGAAATTGCAGGAGTAAATGCTACTGTACGTATGTGACTTTCTATTAAACTAATAATTCCTTTCTTGCAGTACTTTTTCTTCACTAATACTGTGATCTCAGGCCAAGAATGCCTCTATTTGGTCCTTCCTTCTGAACTTTCATCTTCAAGAATCATCAAAAACCATCATTGGAACAAAAGGCAACCCAAAGCATTGTGAAGTCCACACTCAGTATATAAGTAGTTTGCGCTGCACTAGCAGGAAGACTATTCCATACTCTAACTACACACTGTGTAAAGAAATGCTTCCTCAAATTCAGTTTAAAATGCTCTCCTGCTAATTTACACTTATGGCTACGAGTTCTAGTATTTAAACTAACATTGCAATGAAATATTGAACAGCATCCAGACCTGTTAGCATCTTATACACCTGAATCATAGCCCCTTAGTCTCCTTTGCTCAAGGTTGAACAGATTCAGTTCAGCTAACCTCTCATTATAAGACATTCCTCTAAGACTAGGAATCATTCTCGTAGTCCTACGTTGCACCCTTTCCAAGGCAGCAATGTCCTTGTTAAGGTATGGTGACCAAACCTGCACACAATATTCTAGGTGGGGTCTTACCAAGGAGTTATATAATCGTAGCATCAACTCCCTTGTCTTAAACTCCACATACCTAGACATGTAACCCAACATCCTATTGGCCTTTTTTATTGCTTCCCCACACTGGCAAGAGTGGGACATGGAAGCATCAACATACACACCAAGGTCTTTCTCATAATCAGCTACCTTTATTTCAGTGGAACCCATAAAATATCTACTTTATATTTCGGCTCCCTGCATGGATTACCCTACATTTATCTATGTTAAATTTCATCTGCCAGGTATCAGCCCAGTCGCTAATTAAATCAATATCCTGTTGTAGCCTCGGTGCTGCTAGTTCAGTATCTGCTACACCATCCACCTTGGTGCCGTCTGCAAATTTAACCAGTTTACTGTATGTATTGATGTCAATATCATTAATGTAAATTAGGAACAATAGTGGTCCTAAAATTGAACCCTGCGGTACCCCACTATGAACGCAGGCCCACTGTGACATTGTGCCTGTAATACTGTAACTACTCTCTACTTCCTGTCTGTTAACCAGTTTTCACTCCAAGCTGCTACAGTTCCTAAAATCCCTGCAGCTTTGAGCTTACAGTAAGCAAGAACCGTTTGTGGGGGACAACATCAAAGGCCTTCTGGAAATCTAACTAGATCACATCGTAGGCCTTTTTGTGATCAATTGCTCTTGTAGCTTCCCCAAAGAACTCAAGTAAATTAGTTAAACAGGATCTACCTCTCTTAAATCCATGTTGGCTACCCCTCAGAATGTTATTTGAATCCAGGTAATCTACCATTTTCACTTGGATTATACTGTAGCTTCAATTACTTTTCCAGTTATCCAAGTTAAACTGATTGGCCTATAGTTTTCTGGATTACTTCTATCCCCTGTTTTGAATATGGGCGTTATATCAGCATACTTCCAATCAGTGGCTACCACACCAGCAGATAATAATAAAATTAAAGGCCCCCTCATCTCTTTTAAAACTATAGGCAAGATACCATCAGGCCCCTATGACTTATTTATTTTGAGCTTAGCTAGGCTTAGTACCACATCAGCCTCAGTTATACATATATTGGTCATAGACGACGCTGTATTCGTACTAAATGGTGGTATGTTACTCGTGTTCCTTACTGTGAGCACCTGTGTAAAATAATCATTAAACTCATTTACTATATCAATTTCATTTTCAATTATAAGGCCCTTACTACCCTGCAAATTAGTGATTTCAGCTTTTAAAGCTCTTTTGGAGTTAAAATATTGGAAGAAGCTTTTAATGTCATCCTTAGCTTCCGATGCAATCTTCCTTTCTACATTCCACCTGGAGAGTCTAATGTAATTTTTTAACTGTAGACTTAACCTGTAGACTTAGATACTCCTGCTTTATTTTGAAATTATTAGTTATTTTCCATTTGTGGAACAGAGCCCATTTCCACCAGACTTTGTTCTTAATTTCCTTAGTAAACCACTCTGTTTGCAGTTTCCTAAATTTAGTTTTGCTGGAAACAGGTATGAAGTCCTCTTGCACTTGCAACAATGTGCTTTTAAAAAATTCACATGCCTCTTCAACCATTTTGCTATTTAATTCCATCCAGTTTACAGTTTCTAGTGTCAGTCTCATACCATTAAAGTTAGCCTTTCTAACATTGTATATTTGTGACCCATCACCACGAAATTAGTCTCATGGGTGAAGTTCTACCAGTGCGACTTAAGACTCATTTCGTGGCGACGGGTCATATTTTTGTTTTGGACTTTCCTCTTCGGACACTAATATTAACCTCAAATTTAACCATGTTATGATCACTACCGTCCAGTGGTTCTAAAACCTCTGATTTCCCAGTCCTATCCTGGTTATTAGAGAACACAAGCCCAAGAAGGGCTTCTCCACAGGTAGGGATATTAAAAAACTAAGTAAAAAAGCAATCCTGTACTAATTCCACCATCTCAAGTTCATTTACAGAAGAGCCTTGAGAAAAATTAATAATTTCAATGTAAGAGAAATCGTTAGAAACATAGAATGGAACTATATGTACTGGGTTTTTGTTGTATAATTAACTGGTACTTTATAAAAAGACGTTTGTGAGCCCTTTGGAATTACTTGGATCTCTGCATGAATATAGCTGTTGATTAGATCAAATCAGGGGTTAGGAAGTATTTGGTCCAATCCTCTGTAAAAAAAATCTTTCAGTTTTTTGGTATTTCTTGTTTGAACAGTCTGCTTCAGATCATATCAGCATTTTGATAGGACTGGATTTACTTCTGTGGTTGGATCATTGTAATATGATATGACCCAACTTCTTCGAGTATCTTTATTACAGAAAGATGCCTTGACATTCTGCTGTAGAATTTCCTGATTCGAATTGGAATTCATTGGTCTCAGAATGATTGCAAGCTGTCCAGGCCCCGGGGCAGCAAAGCAGCCTATCTCTATCATAACGTCTCCACCACTCCCCCACAACACTGTATAATTACTAAGAAGTTTTTACTCGTGTACAGAACATTGTTTCAGTCATGCTATGGAGCATCCAAGTGGTCATTAGCCATCCTAAGATGCACAGCAGTTTTTTTCATCGATGATAACCTTCCTTAAAAACTACTTTTGTTCAGACATTATCAAATGCAGAAGATGACTTCAGATCCGTAGCTGTCAGCCGAAGGTTACATGGTGCTGGTGTGTCCTCGCATATTAGTTGGGCTCTGACTCCTAGGCAGAGTAGCAACAGTCCAGTCTGCTTGACTGTGGACAGATGGAAGTCCATGTCTTTATAAATCCTTTTGTAACCCTTTCTAGTCTTATTAGACTCAAAAGCTCTTCTTCTGAGGTCCTCTGTAATCTTCTTTGATCTGCCCGTATTACACTTGAACAAAATTCTGTTGTGAAGAGCAAGTAACAAGACCTGTGTGTTTTTATATGGCAGAACAGAGGAAACCCACACCTAAATCGACTGGAACACCTGGTTCTAATTGCCTTCTTCTCGAGTTGTATTTACCCTAGAGATTTACGAAGGTTTTCATCAGTGATCTTGATGGGTGTTTAAACGATTTCTTCAATAAATATAGCAGCATTTGTTAAATAGGATCTTCTTTATTATTATTTAAAACTGGGCCACATATCAATGAAATATCTTATTATGAACATTCATAGCATCTTCAATTTGAATACGGTGACTATTGTGATAGAGCCTTAACAATTATAATGCACTATTTTTACACAAATTCCGTCAAGCTATGTGACTATTTTCATAAGATTATATAAAAGTTTTTTTTTGCAGTTCATTCAATTTGTCATCTATTATATTTTATATTTATATATAAATTGACACAGACACAAATTTTTTATACATTTTAACTTGGTAAACGAGCGAGGTCTCGCAATACGAGTGTTACATATACACTTTGTCTGCTGAGCGCCACGTGATCACAACTGAGCCGAAGGTTCTTCTCTCTCACTGCGGGATTGTGGGTAATCCTCTCCCATGCTCGGTCTCAGTTGGTGTCCCTCACTCTTATAGTCAGAATTTTGTAGAAAAGCGCCATCCAAATAAGGCCGTAGCAGTGCGAGCGATGAATCTGTTTACCAACAATGCAGGCAAAAGCAGCTGTCATTCGATAGGTTCCTTTTAAAGTCGCACAAAAAAAAAAGATTCCAGTGAGCCAACAGATAGCAGTGATTCCGTTAGTTATAGTGAAAGTCGTCCTACAAAATAACCCTCCTCTTCTCCACTCTCTCGTCTCCCTCAAACCATCCACAAATCTTTCCAAAGGTAAAGTGGGGCTTAATTTGTTTTATGTATTTTTCCTTTATATTTTCTATTAATCATTTTCACATGAATATTTTTGGGTTGTGGAACGAATCATCTGAGTTTCCATTATTTCTTATGGGAAAATTCACTATGATATACGAGTGCTTTGGATTAACAGCACGTTTCCGGGAACGAATTATGCTCGCAAACCAAGGTACCACTGTATATGTTTTAAATTCTGTTGAAAACAGCCAATTTCTGACGGAGCAGTATAGCGATCAGTGTTGGCAGATCTTCTGTAAGCTGTAGCCTTGTACCACCAAAACACTATGATCTAAGCTATAGCTTGATGGGTAATTATATATATAAAATAGTGTGATTTATCATAAAGAACAGTCCTTTAGCAGAGCTGTTTAGGGTTCTATTGTGAATCTGTTTTTTGGAAGTAAATATGCACAGGTCGGTATAGCACTCTAAGGATTAATATGAGTTGTTGATAGTGGTGAATAACAAATAGCAATCATATAGTGGTCATGTGACACACATGTGACTAAAATGAAAAATGTTTAATGATTCACTGCATGTCTTCATTCATAAGCAATTTTAGTTGCGGTCATTGCGCCTAAATGAGGTCGAAATTGGCATTTGGCATCTACCTCTTTCTACCACTTATACAGAGGTTAACAACAGTAGCAGACTGCCATATGGGTTATGGAGCAAACCTTCATTGTGCTGGATTAAATCACTGGTTTTCTGTATGCTAACACCTCATAATACTTGGCAACTTGCAGAGATGACTTGCTTATAAGAGTAATACATTTAGGCAGTTCAGTGTTGGTTTGGGAAAATATTCCATTAGAGTTTAGATGATTTGTAGCTCATAGATATTTTTTATAAATACTACAAAGCCATAAGCATATAATCCAGAGTTCTTTCCATGCTGGGGTATGGACTCTTACAAGAAGATATTTATATAATCCATAGGCTATATACTGTCAGTGCTTGGCTTTGGAAACATGAATGTTATCTTCCATCAATCTTTTACACCTGGGGCTCTCATCTCTCCTGAACTGGGATGTGAAATGCCTTCTTTTGGCTATTGAGCATTTTATAAATCAAACAATGCATTGCTTTTCTGACAGAGACTTTTATTATGAAATCTGCTCAACGATTCCAGGAATGAAATATGCAGAAGATTGAGTACCCCTGCTCTAGACCCATTCCATCACCTCCATTTATAGATGTGATTTACGGTGCAACAATGGTGAAAATATTTATGTTGCAAAGTTAGAGAGTCTATATCACATGTCATCTTGGAAAAGGCTCAGATATTGGCCTAAAAAAAGGCAAGGATTTGTGTGTTTGTCCGTATTAACCAAGATCTAATACAGAGCAAATTAATTTGTAATTATCTTAGACCTTTAATGAACATTTAAGATTTAACCGAAGTCAAAAAATTTATTTGAAGTTTTATATTATTGCAATGAATTGATAAATAGGATCATATTAATTATAGCTCAGAGTGAAAAAACCTTAAACAAGGGTTACTTGGATGATCAGTAAATGTCATCGATATTCACCCAATATACTTGTGTAGGGGAGTCTGGGGTCCCACAGTTACTCCTTGCATTACTTTGTTCAATTTAATTTCCACCTAACAATGTGTTATTCTAACAGTTTTCTCTTAAACTGCCCCCTCCCTGCTTTAAGGAGCCATTTTTAAAAAAATGGGGCATCTATTCATGTTCTGGGGTTCTCCAAATAGCAGGATCAAATCAACAAAGTTCTGTTTTTCCTCAAGACTTTATTCTTATAAGGATATATTGCCCCTACCTTGCTATTTATCCCCCACTTAAAATGGCCTGTGACTTACTCAGTGGTGCACAATTTATTCTGCTCCAGAGGGTCTGCTACATTTGAGACAATATATAAAAAGCGTATTTCATTTAAGCAAACAAAACACTCAGTTGGCAAACAGGCAGTTTTATTTTAAATGTAACAAAATAAATTACATTTTTGTATTTGTTTCACAGAAAAAAACTACTCAAGTTACATCCCTCATTGAAGAAAACACTTCCTGAAAATGTTTTTTTTTTTTCATTTATTTTCAGCTTTATTTTACAACTTACATACATTTCCAGACAGCCATTATCCCGTTTTTAGAATGTCTGAATCAGCAATGGGCCAATACAAATATTTTCATCTTCCTGTGGTCTGTGGAAGAAAATGTGTCATCTCTAAAAAAAAAATTAAAAACCAACTGTGATTTAATACTGGGACGTGTCTTCAAAGTCATTAGAGACTGACATGTCATCAAAAACTGTGGTTCCCTGTGCATAATCGAGACCCTAAATAAGAGAAAAATAATAAAAAAAATTTATTTAATCTAATTTTTATAGGTCACTTTTAATTAAGTGAATCTTCACAGGGTGTCTGAAGATAGATAAAACCATATTACTAATACGTAAAATAGACCATTTCATACCTATTTTTAAGATAAGCATTCAGTTAAAAATCACTAGATCAGATGTGATTAAACTGATACATTTTGTTTTATCGGTAAATAATCGTACGCTGAATCCCAATAGTCATTCATTCACTACATTTTAAATTGGTTTGGCTATTAAGCAGCTCAAGTAATTCAATTTCCTGTGCCTACACGAAACAGCAAGGGTGGTGCAAAGTAGGCCGGGGGGGGCTCAGTAAGAGGCTGGCAGCAGAGCTGAAACACACCCTGTCACAGGTCACATGACAGGGGCCCGCCTGCCTGCTCCCCCTCAGTGCGTCACAAGGCCATTGACATACAGTGCCTTGCAAAACAATGCTTATTACTGAATAACACAATGCTTGGATATTTACCTCCCTGTGAAAATTAAATTCAAAATGATAATACTCAAAATGAAGTACATTAAGTAACGTTTTACACGTCTAAAATCCAGACTCCCTCTGCAACCCTGACCGGAATATGTGCTTAGAAGGATAGATGAGTTTTAAATCACAAAATTCATTCATCTTCCATACTGCTTGTCCTGTGCTGGGTCACAGGGCTCCAGAGCCTATCCTGGAAATAACAAACAAAAGGCGGGGAATAACCCTGTTTGCCACTGTATGTATGCTCATCTCTGCACTGTGATCTTGCTGCTGTATGTAGCAGAATTTCACACACACAGACACACACACAGTCACATAGACACACACAGGTTTGTAATTGTATCCTTGTGGGGACTCTCCATTCATTTCTATGGTGGAAACTCTAATCCCAACATGAGAACCCTAACCCCTACCCAGCCCTAACCATAACCATAAATAACAAATCTAAATACAAGACTTTTGGCATTTTTAGATTTTTGATTGCGTTCACAGATTTTTGTGGGGACCCGGAAAACGGTACCCATAATGTCAAAATAACAAATTTTTATCACATTTTGGGTACATTTGGTCCCCACAATGTAATATAAGCCTAATCTACACACACACACACACACACACACACACACACACACACACACACACACAGACAGACAATTTGGCAAATCCAATTCAATTTAGCATGTTTTGGACTGTGGGGGAAGACAGAGGACCTGGAGGAAACCCCATGAGGAGAACAGGAGGGGAACATGCAAACTCCACACACATGGAGCTGGAGTGGGGAATCAAACCCTGTCTTCCGGAGGTGTGAGGTGACCACACCAGCCATGGTGTGACCATGACGCCCTCCAAGCCTGGGGATATTTTTAAAATAAATCTGAAATATTCTATACTAAAACCTTTGAGATTATTATTTCTCGTAAGTACCTTTGGCAGTAATTACAGTTTAAAGTCTTTTTGGGAAGTGTCTACTAGCTTTTGACACCAGTTTCATGTGATGTTTGCCCATTCTTGTCGGCAAATCTGTTCAAGTTCTCTCAAGCTGCTCACAAATTGCTTGTGGACAGGCGTTTTCAACTCTCACCACAGATTGCAAGGCATGTAGCTGACATTTCAAACCGTGACATTGACAGGATTGTATCTGTCTTAATACACAGCATCTGTTCTGAGCTTCCTGTTACATTTCATAACATTTCGTGCAAAATGTTGCCTATATCACTGTCAGCTTTGGAAATTGCGCATTAACAATAATGATAAACTGAATTTACACTTAAACTCCATTATCGTCATTCTGGTTTTATGAAAATACAGTAATAGAATCAAGGTCAGCCCTCCCAAGCCCATTTAATAAGGACATTTACTCACCTTTCAAATGAAATTCAGCCTTTGGGTGTCTTTTTGGGGTGTCCTGCAATGGAAGGCAACACAGTTTAACCTTTGACCTACAATTAAAAATTCAAATAACGTAAGAATTTGCAAAAAGACAGCATGCTGGCACTTTATTTAAACGACAACATGTTATCAATGTCTTGAAATTATTGTGTATAAAATACTAATGTGTTATAGTTATTTATCATGTATTTTTTTATGGCAACACTATTTTTAATAGCGTAAATCTAATAAGCAATAATACTACTTATCTACCTATTTTAAATCTTCATTCATTTAACAGTGTTTAAGAAAACATTTTAAGCATGTTATTAGACTGTTTTTGTTTATTCCTTTTAGGGGGAAAAAACGGTTTAGGTCAAGGTATATTAGGTATGATTAAAATGCCCACTTGGTTTATTTACCTTGTCAGCTGGAGAGCATATATTAGCTCCTCCCATCCACTTTCAGGCAAGGTGAACATCATTTAGATTCTCTCTTTAACCCTGTTTAGACACTGAAAAAGTCTCGCTTGACCAAAAGGAAAAAAAAGTAAAAACAGAAACAGTGAAGAAAAAAAAAACTACAAAGATCTACAAACGGAATGAAGCTTTTATTTGCATAAACTTTTACTCCAAATCTTAACTGTCCTAAGTATTCTATTCTGTGTAGATATATTTTCTCACACACACAGAACACACATAAAAAATTTTAAAGCAAATGCTCCATCTAATTCTTTACATTCAGTAAGTCGCCAAACAACCTCTAATGATAGAGGCCAAAAGATGGGAACATTTGTAAATATACCAGTTATGCCGATTAGCTAATCAATTACAATATGCTGAACAGGCCTTCCAGTCATTTAACTGGCTTATCATATACAAAGACTAGAATCTAAAGGGTTCTCAGAAGTATTGTGATAAAACTGAACACTATATTGTGATATTGCTTGAAAACAGGGGCACACAGGATTACTAATTACCTGTTTGGATAAAATTCATTATAAATGATGTAAATTATGTTTGACAATTTTTTTATTTTAATAGTTGTAACGTTATGAGTGTTTAGTTATTAAGGAAGAATCTATGGATATTTAGTACATTTGATAGTATAGGCAATTTTATCGGTATAGCACAGAGGCCCATCAGCTGCACACTTAAAATATCTCTTGAACACTATTACCATTGGAACTGCTGACATAAATTAGACAGGTGTCTTGAATCATTCACATCTATGTAATACATATCAGTAGCTTGACAGGTTCAAGTTGATAGAATGTTATTTTTAACTTCAATATTTTTTTTTTTTATTTTAACAAAAAGTTTTGTGCCACCACCATGAAATTTATATTTTAAGGGTTTAAACTTGGAATTTGGCCTAGATAGGAATTGCAGATATTAAAACTGCCTGATATTATATTCTCGGCTATTTGCTTGTTAGTTTAAATTAGTGTTATTTTAATGTTATTTTTATACAAAAAAATACAACTATGTTCTCACACAAGGATTTCTTTTTTCAAAAAGTTTATTTATTATCAACCAAGATGAAAATATTAATTAAAGGGCTTACAAAAGCTCATTATTTTAATAATACAAACCTCCACTGGTTCTTTAAAGAATCCTACCAGCTTATCTTGATTGCTGTGGTTATTTTTATATCCCAATTTAAACATGTGCATTATCATTTTTATTCATATTATTCATATTATTATTATTACTATTATTACTATTATTATTATTATATGTCTGTTTTCTATAAATTTCATATAACCAGAGTTGCAGTTTCCTGTGTTGAAGTTTTGGTAAGTTTTAGTAAATTGGCTTTCCGTTACGAGAATTCTTTTAGTCTCTGGAGATAATGAGAACGCATGATCATCATATCCAACAAGCATCTCAATGCTTCTAGAAGCAGGTATTACTGTCAGAAACGGCGAGGTTCGATTATTAAGGAAATGCGTATGAGATGAAAAGAAACACTGCTGCGATTAAGTACGATGTTGGGTATGTCTGATCAGGCCAAAATAGTGCGTAAGAAGAAAACGAAAAGGACCCTACAAGATTTCACAACATGCTTCTATAAGCCCTTTAACACTAAAATACTCTCAGTTACAAAAAGGAACAATACAACAATATTTGCAACATGATCTCCTGTCTTTGTTTTTCAAAGGTAGATTTACAAGGAACATCTTTTATACCAGTCAAAACACTACTTATGCTACCCCAACCCTCTATTATAAATAGAAATAAACTATTAAACAAAGCAACTAACATGTTAAAGAAATAAAACCCTCTATTTAACATAACAGGCTGAGTGGCTTCAAATTCTAATTTATAAAGAATGGATAGTTTACCTATTTTACAGTTGTGTTTTCCAGAAGAAGCTGTCATTACATACGTTATTGGTCTCTGTTATAGTGTCCACAGCATTATAAACAGGCATTACAACTATATAATGGTCTTTTCACCATCTCCTTTTTCCACCTCTGTTAGTTTGTTTTTTCCTTTTCTTTGTTTTTGTTTATTTTATTCCAAAAGGATGAAAGGGGGTCCTCGATAGAAAATCCATCATTTGGGGCAACGCTGGACATGTCGTGATGTAGCAGTTCAGTATCTTGGGTACGGCTGGTCCCTGTATGCTCCCTTAGATGTTCTGGATGGCAGGGCTTTGTGTCTGCTGCTGGACCATTCCTCTTGGCCTGGTGGAAGAAGAATGGAGGGGCTATGGGAGAATGCATTGTTCTTTTGTTTGCTTTCTAGCTGAGAGAGCACTGCATCAAGAGCTCACGGCACGTTTGAAGTGCCCGCCGCAGACCCCTTCTAAGTTTGCCACGCTGATAATTTGTTTGGATTTCGAATGACATTAGCAGAAAACCAATTATCACCAGTTCAAGATCAAAAACTCCGACCAAGCTGCACTATCAGTCTTCCACCTGGACAGGTGTATTTATTTAATTGAAAAAGAACATCAAAGGGTACTTGAAAAGAGTCTGTTTAGTGTCTCCCAGCAAAAAGGTCACAATCACCATTAACCAAAATCAGCATTCATTCAAGCCCATCACTGTCAATGTGCAAGTGTCTACATTGATTGTTTCCTTTGTCTGATCTTCAGCCAACCAAGATACATCCCCGAGCAGGAAGTTGCATCTGGCTGTTTCAGTAGTAGTATATCTTTTATTGTTTCTAGACAGGCTTTTTTGTTGAAAGCCCATAACCAATAGTTTTTAATTAAGGCTGTCACCCTTTCACTTAATGTCACTTGAAAAGCAGATTTGAACAAGGTAACCTTGTCTTTTCATGCAGGACTATACATCAACTTCGTACAGGCAGCTCCCAGGTTACGAATGACTTCTGTTCTCTGTGTTTGTCTTTCAGTGAAATTTGTAGGTAAATCAGAACAGGCACATAAGGTTAGTCAAATTTTTGCCTTAATGTGTAGTATATATCCTCGAGCTGCACAATGTTTTCATGAGTATCACAAAGCGGTGTGTGCATTCGTTATTGCGAACCATTGTATTTAACTCAATTATTTAATATAATAGGCTTATGGCAGTCCACTCGTAAGTATGAGCTGTCTGTAAGGCGTTCTTAGCCTGGGGACCGCCTGTACACCGCCTGTACACCGCAGGGCTCTTTTGAACTGCTAACACAAGTACTGACTTGAGAGAAGGAGATCTTCCACTGCCCATCTGCAAACCAATCCTCATCCTCCCATTCAATGTCGACAACAAGAATGTACACACACTTGGTACAAAATGTTTGGAAAAATAGCTGGTGCTAAATTATTTCTTTATTTATGCTAATGCTAACCTTCTCACAACTTTTATTTAACAATCACTTTGGCTCCATTCTCCATTTCTAGTTACATCTACCTAGGCTAAAACAGCTCTCGGTGTTAGTTCCTGTGAGAAATAGCATAACGTTTTTATGCAGTTTGAGCAGCTGTTTAGTTTACACTAATTATGATTATTTATCAATGCGGCTTTTTGTTGCTGCAAACTACCCTGTTTCCTACAGCGCACTCTGATAATGGCAACGCGAAAGCTCAACGCACTAAAGGGAAAGGATAAATTAGAGGCACCTGTTCTGATGCTCCCTGGGGTCGGACGTCCCTTACCATCGAACATCAGTGCAGGCTTGTCGCTTCAAAAAATGAGGCGCCCTATTTATTCAATGACAAACTTAGAAATTTGAAAGAAGAAAGCAGCGACTAGCTTTCAAGTTTTTGTCGTGGAGCCTTTTCCTGGAAGGCTGCTAGCTGCTCATGCCGGCGTGAATCGTTCCATAAATAATTAGCTACAAAGTTGCTAGAAAGGCACAGAGGTTTCCTGGGGTGGAAGGCAAAAACGAAAATAAAACTAAAAACAAAAGATTCGTTTGTACAGTGGCTTTAGAGATCACACTTCCATAAGATTTCGAGCTATCTGACGTATTTTATTGATGCTATTTTAATTCTAATGACTTCCCATGGCGAGACTTAGCTACAAACATGAAACAAAGAAGAAATATTTGGTTTGTCTCTTTCATAATAGAGAGGGCCATATACTGAAGCAAATGTCTTTTAGCACATGCCATCTCAATGAGTAGTAGGGACAAGGAAACTTAATTCAGCCATTTGTCACTAAGGGCTAGTCTTAGGAAAGATAGACGAAATAAGCAGCTGAACAAAGTGTAAAGGAACGAAGATGGTTTCATGGATACTCATGCACTGCCCAAAACTGACTTATGTGCTGTGAAGTCTAATGCAACCTTTATGAAAATGATAGGCTCTCTGTATTTTAAGATATCAGTAAAAATGATACGTATGACTGTTGTAATCCATCCCCTAACCACTATTCATGGTTAGGGTCTGGGCGTGTCCTGAGTTTCTAGAATATGACACTTCGTTAATCAATCATAGTCTTCATTGTATGACATCACCACATTAACTAAAACCTGCGTTTTCTGTTTAGTCGCAAGGTGCATGGATTTGTAAAGTACCCATTATATTGTGTATGCCTTTTGTAAAGATACAAAACATAGGAACAATGTAAGGGCTTGTCTTTCTTTAATGATAATAATAATAACAACAATAACAATAATAATAATTAATAATAATATCAAGGTTTTACCAGGAATACATGCCTCCCCAAGAGCCTGGAAGTCTTGAATTTGAAAATCAGAAATGTAACAGATCAAATTGGTGATGTCATACAGCCAAGATTGTGATTGGTTAAAAAGGTCAAACGCAACCACATCCATTGTTGATCCAGGGGTACATCAAACTTGGGAAAATCAGGGTATGGTACAGTAGAGTCCAGGACCCCTCTGAACAGGGTTCTAGTTGATCACATGTCACGGCTAATATAATACTCAAGCCTTCATGCTGGGCAAAACGTTCGCGAAGCCCCCCCCCCCACCACCAGCACCACCACCACAACCACCACAATTGAAGGGCCCTTGGCAGCCAAACAACCTCCCTATAGGGTCAGGGGCCCTTGTAGGCAGAGGATCAAAGAATGTAGGCCCTCTAAAATAGACAAACGAAAATACATTGTTGATAAGCGTTGCAAATTGTTTTAGGCTAGGGGCCCCACAGGCCCCCTGCACCCCAAGGGCCCCTGGGCAGCGGCCCCGCTGGCCCGGTCCGTAATCCGTCTCTGACTGTATATAGTAAATAAGGTTTGTATTTACTGAAACCATATGCAGATTCAAAGACAGAAACATAAATAGGATACAGCTTAACACTCACTTTGGCTCCCTATTACTGTAGGTATGCTGTGTTTTAAATTCTGCTTCTCCATTAACGAGCCTCCTCTATCCCCCAGCCCCTGTTTAACAGTGATTCGCCAACTGTTTATTTGACGTGTTCACCTTTCTAAAGTGTGCACATGTTGGTATAATTTCCAGGTCAAGGGCAATCTCATGTTATGGCTGAAAATTCCATAGAGTAGATGCCAGATGACTGGTCAGCACCCAATGGAATGAACAGACCACAGTATTAAGGGCCAATGGGCAACTGATGACCTCCACAGCGTGCTAATATAAATGTTTCTTTCATTAAAATTCCCGTTTTATTGTTTTTTTTTTCTGTTCTTCAGTGGAAAAATGGTCAAATGAATTTCTAACACTAGGACATTTGTATTTTGAATTAACTGAACTTAACTTTTTTTAAATCAGTACTTTCTGATCCCGCACTTCTGCAACATCCCGGGCTTGATGAAGTCAAGAGACGATAGCAGAGCTTAATTGCATGTCATTTTCTGTTTAATACCACGTGAATGAACAAACACTCGACTCTCAGAAATTGTCAACATTTTAAACATCTTACTTCTCACGGTCTTTCTCAAAACATGAAAGAGTCCCCTGGCAAGAGGACCACTACAGTCTATACTGATTGTCAAAAACTCATAATTTCTAAAGTTTATATAATTGTTTCTTAGAACCAAACTAGACTAACTCATTAGCTTCAGTTCATTTCCCTAGATTAGCACATATGTGCCCTGTTAATATGCGGTATGCACTAGCACGGAACTGCTACTGACGGCTCCATACTGTTGTCATATGCCCTGAGCAGAGACGTGTCCATAAAACAAGGCATCGCGAGCATCATGGCGGCTCCCACTTAGTGTGGCTTTACTGTAAGTGCAGCCACAAACTGTGCAAAGCAGCCCGACGCGGTGAGCCAAGCACGTTAGCCGTGGGCTCCAGGGAGAACGGAGAAAATGAAGAAGCCAGAACGGATTGGTCTGTCAAGTGAACAAAGACCATCCCTAAAGGAGCAAGAGCAGAAGTAGATTGAAACTGCTCTAAAGGCTGTATCGACAATCTTATCTTCAGACAAGGTGAGTGGCTGCATCATTAAAATAAATACAAAGCGAAACAGCCCTGGGTCTTTGATGCACTTAGAATAAAGGCACCGCTCCTTGCAAAATATTACAGTAAAATGTAGCGTGGGCTCTGTGATGACGGTGTTAATAGAAGCACTGCTGAATTAATGAGCTGCAAATGCGCATTAAACATGAAATGAGTTACAGCATTATTTCATGAAAATGTACATTGAACTCACCGTATGAATCATAGGACTCGTCGCTTATGCCGTGGCCATACTCATAATATTCTTCTGAGCTGTGGAGAGATGAAAGGATGCCTTTTTTAATATTCTCAATATCAAAGATGGAGCCAAATTTAATGTATGTGCAATAAATTAGTGTCCATAATTATGAATGCATTAATGAATGCATTAATTATAGGAATGTGTGCTCGATGACTATTACAGGTGTGCATCTCCATCCTCGGTGCTGCCATGACTACATTGTAACCTGTGTACGGTAATGCATCGGCAATGAGTATTAGGTACTATTTCATTATATGCCAAATATACTAACTGTTACAACTGACAACTTACAGCAGTAACAGGAAGTTATAAAGAAAATGGCAATTATTACACAAAAAAAGAAATTCGACGTTGCATATAGGGGTGGGATTATGAGGTAGCATTCCATTTCCCATACTTATTAATATTTTTGCAGAGGAAAGATAGCATTTTATAGTTGGATATTTGATGACATGTACATTAGGCCTTCTGAACCTTTTGATGTCTGTAGACTGTTTACGTCATATATAATCGGGGCGGGGGGAGTAGGGGATGGTCTCTGGCAGATTGATTTTACAGAGCATTTTACATGATTTTATTTTTAAATATCCTGATTACCAAATAATGTTTTGTGGTCAGTATTTTATTACTTTGTGACAGTGAATAGCTAAGTGGGCAAAATCAAATATGAACAAACAAACAAAAAATATATGAATAAAAAAAAAAAACAGCAACAATTGCAGAATGGCTTGCATTTATGATGGGGGGGAAGTGGGGGGCAAACAGAGGGCTGTATTGCTGTGGTGAATGACTACAGCAACTATGGGGCCAAACACTTAAGGTCCACTTTCACTGCGGACATGTGCCAGTGTGAATAGAGGTTCCCCTGGCTCCCCGCTGGAAACTTCCCATAAAAGTTATATTTTCCTATAATTTCACAATATTGCATCTCTATCTCACTATTTCACATATGGAAATATGAGTGAATCAAGTCCTCATCAAAAATAAAGGAGGCTATTCAGTATTTTGGCCTGGGTCACCAGTCGCATGCCGAAAAAACAATCCTACCCTGGCATCATTCAGCATTACTGCTATCATTCAAGTCCAAGTGGTAATTTATTGTAAGGCTGTCATCAATCCCGCACAGCCGATCGCAGCTGAGCCCCCGCTTCCTGTACCTGTCAGTCTTCCCCGCGACAGCTCTGTGTTTTCCCTCTCCCAGCTTTTAGGCTGGCAGAAAACACATTTAAAGGCTTGCTGCTAATTTAGTTCCAGGGCAACCCACAGAGCGCCGGCAACCAGCAGGGCATGTGCCTCACTGACCGGCCGCTTCCATTTCCAGAGAAGATAGCAACGGAATTCTCAGTTCAGCGACCAGCGCTCTGTTGTTATTTTTTAAATAGAGCAATGTGTCTCCCATTACTTGACATGCTACTATCAGCACAGTTCATTCAAATTAGATTTTTTTCCTTAAATGCCTGTTGTGTCAAAAATGAAATTCTTCCAGTTTGTTTGTGATATGAAAAGGCACTTGAACAAGTTGAAGGTTGTCTTCTTTTTCTTCTTCTTCTTTTTTGCTTTCTACCATATCTTATACTACTCCTGTTTCATATACCTGTGTTATTCAAGATTGAAGGATCTGTCCTCCACTGACCAGTTTTGACTGTCAGTTTTGGGAGAACAATGTAGCTGATGGAAGCTGAAATATAAATATCCGTCACATATGGTGAAGCACTGCAGCCTTTTTTGGTAACTATATGAATATCAAAAAGGACATAAATGCTGCTTTGTGCCCTGTGCCCCATCCCTCCTGGGATAAACTGTGTTGCTGCACCACTACACTGGAGAAAATTGGAATAGCGATATGGAATTTTTAATTTGAATTTCCTTGACCTTGTATTAGTGAACTGAAAACCCACATTCCGAGTGTCCTCACTTTTGAACCATGCTATGGAAAATGTTCCCAGAGCTAGCAACCAGGACAAAAAACAAATGACTGACGATAAAGTAGAGATCAGGACCTTTGAGAGCTGATAAATCCATGTATCCAAGTGGATGAGAGACCTCCAAATGCTGTTAGAAACTTCTAATTTCTACCGTGGCACTTTGTCAATATCCCTGTTCAGCTCCTCACCCTGTGTCCTTTTCTACTCAATTACCCTTGTCAGAGTTTCTTGGGAGAGTCCAGGAGGACGAGATTCCAGGTGAGACCAACTGCAAACGAGCTCCCCGCTCAAACAGATCTACTGCCGTCCTAATTACTGCTAACTAGCCAAAGAAACACAGATGACCACCAAAGCAAGCGCGGGACCTGCCTGTGAAAGGACCCATAGGACATCTTCCAGCAGTACATAATGGCTAATGATGAGGAAGAATTGATGATGGCACTTTGTATTTTTACTGCTGACTTCAAAGGCAAAGCCTGCTCACACCTTTTAAAAATTCCAGCGTTCTAAAAATAGATGCTTTAAATATGCATCAGCCGGTCATATTTAAACATTGCAAGTAATAGCTTTTTCATCATTTATGAGGAAATAATAAAAGAGACTCCTCTGTGCAATGGATATCGGTGTTATCTACAGCTACAGTGCACGGACCAAACAATAGGAGCACTGCCCTTGTGCTCCAGTGGTCCATTAGACGGCTGGGCGTGTTTTAAATCCCATTAGAAGAGCGGCCCTGTCATAATTGCCAAACCGCTCTGACTTTCTAAATAGGTCAAGCTTTGATTTGACATTCATTAGCCAGACATGTCCCAGTCCGGTGCCTCCCTCGCCTCACGGCTGGTGAAGACAAAGAGGATAATCATCTGCCTTAACAGTCGGCCTGGACCTTGAAAAATAAACATAAGCACTATTACTGTAGGTAACCTTGCCTCGCGATCTGGAGTTGAATTCCGATCTCACATCCCAAGGATTGGCAGGTCTCCGCAACATCTGTCATGACCATGAATGGCTGATCTTAAGTATGCACGTCGTTATCCTGGTACCATTAAACAGATGGCAATGCTAAGTCTGAATGATGCATTACACATCCCTGGCGGACGGTGTTCTCTTATATTACTGTGGCTCCTCAATCCCTAAGTGGCATATCCTCAGAAACGAGGAGGACAGGAAGGCTGCAGCGACAAACGGTATTGTTGGCCTCAACGCTCAACAGTTCGCACATCGATTCCAACTTCAGGCCCTGCTAAATTTTGTAAATTGTTTCATTTTTCCCCGTCATGTAAAAAAAGAGAATTTCAGGTTGCAATACAAATTGTTATGTTCACCATAGCTTGGTAACAACAGACTCCCTGAGAAAGGACCACGTATAAATTTATATACGTGTGTGTGTGTATGTATGTATACGTATATATATATATATATATATATATTGCCTTCTTCTCCGACTGTCCCTTCTGAAGCCGCTTTGATTCTCAGATGAACGGTGCACTTTATTCGAACCAGAAAGGGGACAGATGAGCACAGCTTGGAAAATACTTGCAGCGTAAACACAGCTTTCTAAAATGTCCCATTTTCACTTTACAAAAGCATGTGGGAATAAAAAAAGGGCAATTTGACAGTTAGCACTTGGAATGTTGCAGTATTGGGATTATACTGAAGGCATATCATAAGGGTGCTGATTAATTCAGTGCACGGCAAAGCCAGAGGTTCATATTCTTAACAGACTAGTGGTGTAAATCGAAAGCTCTGCCAAGATATGATCCGACTTCGATTTTACAAGGCAGAGATTTGATATCTGACGATATTTGAAATGTTACTGCTATACGATACAATTCAATTCGACTCAGTGATACACGATCAATATTCTCAATAAAGTGAGACATGAGCTAATTTTAGTGGAGTTTATTCTAATTCAAAATACTTAAAAAATAAATGTTTAATTTTTCATTTTAACAAGAGAATATGTTAAAAAAAACAACTATACATGTCTCATATGCACAAAAATGTCTGTACAAGAAATACTTCGTCTTTTATTTATAATTTAACACAAAACAACTATTTCTGGATATGTATAGCTTTCTTTCTAAATGTGTAGGAACAAGGTGTACTAAACTGCGTAACTGCACCCCTTTGTATTGGATGCACTGTATATATCTCATGCTATTTGCCATGTAACATGTATTTTAATATTTGTACCGTGCTTCCCAGTAATTATCCGGAAGCCTTCCATCCTTTACTTTTTAATTAATATTTCCACTTTGTTTTCTGCAGGGCATTTTACGTTGCTACATTGAGCTGTTGGCCATCTACCTGTTTTAGGGCTGTTAAGCCTAACATGAAGGGATGCTGCAAGAATATTAGGTAAAGTCATATTTTCAAGGAGTTTCCACAAAAGAATAATTGTACTGACATTTGAAAATATTTTAGTGCTTCTTTCACAGCTGTTGACAACGATGGTTTAAAAATAGCAGATTTCCAAATTCCAAACATGAGCTCGTTTATTTCCTTAATCTGTTCCTTTTTATCGAGGAAAGGTCACTTTGTGTTGAGCTTAAATGTTTTCTTCTGATAAGCACACAGGCCCATTTCAGGCGGATGCCCTTTTGAAAACTCGACATCAGAAGACAGCTGTGCACATATTAAAGATACATTGGGAGTCGGATCAGGAGCAAACTGCGGAAGAGAAGCACGGACATGAGAAGCCTGCAGTCTCCCAGGTGTCAGGATGAAATAATACTTGGATCACAAAGAAGTGTGAACGCTGACCAGAGTGTGGCCTTTCCAGAGACCCACGAGGAACAGGATTCACTTCCCGTCGTCTCCATTTATCTTCCAAGTCTTACCACTTTCCCACATAAAAATGTCAGTAATATATGATAAATCAGTTTTTCTCAACCCAGTCCTTGGGGACCCCCAGACAGTCCGCGTTTTCGTTCCCTTCCAACCAGGGCCGAATTTAGGGGGGTTAAACTCGTTGTTGGGACCCTACATACAGAATAAAATGCTGCTGTAACAACTAGACAAAAATAAATTGGGCTCCCCTGCACCGCAGGTCAGCACATGCATGAGTCCAGACTTGCACAGCTCCCTGCCACACAGTCCACACCTGGGAGGGAGCAAAAACATGGATTGTTTGGGAGTCCCTGAGGACCGGATTTAAGAAAAACTGTAATGGATCAGGAGGAACTCTCCCCCATATTTGTTTTCCTAAGTGTTAGCCAGTCTGCCGTTTTATTCGTCATAAATTATTATACATAATTCCACCGATATCAGAATTAAGGCTTCATCAGTTTTACTCTCTTTCTCTTAGTTATATACCTTAATGATTTTTAAACAGACCGTTGCCGCTTTTTCCTGTACATGAATGCGTCTACCTATCGTGGAGCTTCCACTGGGCTGGACTGCACATAGGGTGGTGATCACAGAGCTGACAGTAGGTCTCCTTTATAGGGCGGCTGATCAGTCAAAGGCGGAGATGGAGAGATAGACGTAGCATGGATTTTGTGAGGTATGTGCACTGTTAAAGGGCTTGAATTTGAACACCCCCCCCTTGAACATCCATTGCAAACAACGTGACGGCGGGAGCTGGCAAGGTCACGGTGTTATGTGGGTGTTATCGTGCCCCACAGTGGTTGGCCCTGCCTCCACGGACGAATGAAACGGGAGATTTCCCTGCCTACTTTCCGCTTGACAGCTCTGCCGCCCATTATGCTGCTGCCGTGTGTGGCTCACAGGGAAAAGGGTTCCACGAACCGCGAGATCTGTAGATTCTGACGATGTAAACAAGGGAAAATAAAGAACATGACAGTAATTTCATGTTCCAGAAGTGACATATTGCTGTGCATGTTTTCCCCAAGCGACGAGTCACGTCATTCTCGGGGAAATCTCAGAATTTGTTTCGCTCTGCTTTCCATAGACTTCGTTAGGCATTGATGGCATCGTCTTACATTGCCCTGGACCATGGATGGACAAATGATGCGTGAGACAGAAAAGGTTTCCCTCTTTGACTAATTGAATTAAGTGGATGACCATAACATGATCTCTCAAAGTTCATATCCACAGGAGAGCTGTGGAAATCATGCATCCTTTCTACTGCTTTGAAATGGTTTCCCAATGATCAGATGCATTTTTGTCAAGGCTGAACCTGGTTTAATCTTCTGTGGATTGATGGAGACCAAATAAGCCTTGTCTTCTGATCCTCTTGTGATGGTCCTTGCGTTCTAATTGTTTTACGACATTCAAAGTGTAATTTGTTTTGTTACTGTGCAGCCTGAGCTTACGGCAGCACTATGGTTCCAGTCTGTATCGGTGTTCTTCAACCTGGTCCTTGGGGGACCCCTAGACGGTCCCTGTTTTTCTCCTACCAGGGGCTGAGAGGGAGCAAAAACGTGGACTGTCGGGGGGGGGGGGTCGAGGACCGTTGTGAGAAACGCAGATCTATACCATCAATGTATCTGCTCAATCTGCCTTCATATACTGTCTTTTAACCTCATGCTGCCTACAAAGAATAATTGGTGTATTTAAATATACAACACAATTTGAACAATCAGAAATAAAACAAGCAAAAGAAATAGCCAAAAAAATCAAAGTCAAAATTCATGAATTAACCACAAACATTCTCTGAAGAAACGACCATGTAGACTTTCCCCATTAGTTGCAAAGTCCCTAGATACAGATAACAGCTAGAGATCTGAGACCTCTTTGAATGTACAAGGCCTCTGGGTACCTCTAATGCACAACGGAGTACACTTTTCTTGCGCCTTAAGCCGCTGCTTATTTCAGATGCTACTTTTAAGGCACAGGCAGCCACTCCGGGCTTGAGCTCCACGACATGGTTTGCACATCTAACAGCCAGTACTGCAGGAGGCAGCCCTTGGTGTGTACGGGCGGAGTGCAGCTTTTCAGATAGGCCGAAACACAATGCACCATCGCGGAGACATAATCCCTCACAGGTCCCCCGCCACCGGATTCTGACATCGCCAACAAAAGAATACATCAAGCGTCACTTCCAAAAAAAGAGGACAGAATGGGCTAATACATTCTTCTGGGCGTGTGCAGTTGCCGCTAATGCAATTTTTTTTTGACATCTTAAGTGCAGTAACAATCACAGCCCTGCTCTGAAAGAAGCTGTGCAGGCAAAAACCAGGTCATTGCAAAAGCACAGTAAATCGAAGGCTGAGAGCCAGGCAGCGGTAGGCTGAAGTGTAGCCTTTGACCTGATGTGACCGGGGGAGGACGATAGCTCTCTGCACCAGATCAATACTCTGTATTTGGCTTCAAATGGATCTTCGGCTGCATCATGATCTGAGATGCTGACTTCATTTAAGCTAGAGACATCATGGCCATACATTCAAACATTAGAGTGACTTATCCCTCACAGCTTCTGGTTTGAACTGCTTAGCTAAATCTGTGACCATGCTCATTATAAACGATTAGAAAAGTTCGGAAAATGATGAAAGATTATTAAAAAAAATGGTATTAGGTGCTCAAGGGTGGCAAGGTTACCATTGTTTCCTTGAAATACCAACTGGCTTTGAGTTGATGTGATAGCCATCAAAAGGGTTTCAATTAAATTTCCTTTCCTTTTGGTTCTCTATTCAAACAACTGACTTGTGATTAAGGCACATGCCTCATATTACAACCCCAACTGATACCCCATGCTAATTTTTCCATTAGAAGTTCAATTACTATGATTCAGAATACGTCTTAATTATTTCACCGACTTCCTAATGGTTTTCACATCAAAATGGCTATTGTTCCTACTGTAATTCTAAAAGAGAACTCAAGGACTATACGTACTACATTTCGCTGAATGGAAATTGTATACCTAACCTGACAATTAATCACAGCAACACCAAGAACATGCAAGTCATGCCTTTCATCTTAGAAGAAAGCCTTAATAATTAAAACCCCTCAAATTAAGGATAGTGCTCTCAAACCTCAGGAAAAGGTTCTGAGTGTATGTGCATTATACAGTCTTGCGTCGAGTTATGTCTGAGGTTCATGGTAAATATTATACATGGATCAAGAGACGCCTGGAAGCGACACAGCACTTATCGGGTGTGTCGCTTATTGTAACAGGTGCAGGAGATTGGGCAGCGCTGCCAGAGGTATAATGAGCATCCATATGTAAGTAGTAATACAGTATGTATAGAGTAATACATTGGGCTATGTGATGGGCAACTACAATACTGAGATACGCCCAGATTCACTTGTGTCCCAAATGTGAACAAAAGCTGACACAAGGCTGCACAAATAATTTATGAAAATGTATCACGTAACCGTATATAAAATAGTAAAAAAAAACTTCAGATTTCCTGTTAAATAGCTGCTTACACTTAACATTCAATCCAAAATGCTAAATGACTGAGATACATTGAATCTTCAAGTATGTAGCTTTGTGAACGGAACTTACTTCTGTCCTTGGCTACTGTAGTTGTTGTCATAAGCGTCATAACCCTGGTCATCGTATGCAGTTCCATAGCCGTCATCATATTCCTAGAAGACAAGGTGGTGGGGGGGGGGGGGGGGGGGGTTAATTAGTTAAACATAGGGATGAGACTCAACAAATAGAGAAACTGAACCTTTATGACTGATTAATGGCGAACGAACATGGGATCAATATGCAAGTAACAGCTTCTGGTTAATTAATACAATAATTAATTCATAATTAATGAATTAATACAATAAGTAAGGGTGTACTACTAAGTGCCTCCTCCAGTGAAATGTTACTAAAATATACATTACGGTTAAGAAGAGCAGTTATATATGAGCTCGCTTGCAGTTAATATATCGAGGCCTTATGTACATTGTCAACCAGAGTGTAAAAACTGTTACTGTTTGACATGTGGGTCAATGTGTTGATCTCATCATGTCGTTTACATGCTTCATTGCCTGACAGACCGGCATCTCCCATGCAATGCCTGGGCATTATTACACATGTATACAGCAATGAGCATCTGCTTACACTTTATCTTAACCCCTTAGGTCAGGCGTCAAAGACATGCCATTCTGCATCTGACCTCATTTAGGCGACATGAGACGTCTGTTCGCAGTTCCGTTGCAACACTGTGCGTATATTTAAGCAGTAATTCCATCTGCCAGGTTTGGAGCGTGTTAATGGGATGTTTGTGACAGGTATCATTAAAAATACACCTGGTCTTACATAGCAGGAGCCTTTCTCATCAAGAGAGCTTAGGGTACAACTAGGGAACTGCAGATACACGTGCATCACATAGGGTGACATGGTGATTAAGTGGTTAGTACTCATGTATCCAGGGTAGGGATGTTTGAATCCCACTTCTGTGGCATGTTTGCATGTTCTCTTTGTGTCACGTGGGTTTTTTTCAGGTTCTGCCAGTCCAAAGGTATGCAGCTCAGCTGATTGTCTCTACTTTTCCCATAGTGTGTGAGTGCGTGCTTATGCACTCTGCAATAGACTGGCATCCCGTCCAGGCTGTACCCCAAACTTGTACCCTGTACTGCCTGGTATAGGCTTCTAAGCAACTCTGACCAGGATAGGTAGATGGAAGGATGGCTGGATTTATTTAGAAGGAGCAAGGAGAAAACCACAAGGCAACTGCAAAATGTATTGCTGAATATTCAAAAGGGTACAGTAGCCCTTTGAGGTCATGTTTTTCACAGCTTCTTGTGTTTTGTTGCTTAGTTGATTATTACCCGTTTCTATATTATTATTTTGCACTTATAAAAGCCAATATTTTCACTGGAATGATTTACGATAAGTATCTTGCTCCTGGATTCTGCTCCTACTATTAAGACTCCCGGTCCAGCAATTTTTGAGCAGAAGTCCTTGCCCTAAATGGCCATTATTTTCGCAAGGACTTACACAAACAAGATAGGTGAATGTTGATAATATGAAGACAAGGATAAGCTGTAAAAATAAGTCCAAATGACTTTAGTAAATCATATTTTACAGAAGTGAACTGGGTCTACAATTCACAAAATGTCATCCATCCATCCATCCATCTTCTAACTGCTTACTCAGTACAAGGTTATGGGACAAAACACAAAATAAAGATTTAATAAGAATATTGTTTTAATCGATTCAAACCAATTTCAATTTATTTGATTGCTTTGAATGAGCTTTATGCACAGAATGACAAGTAAAACAGCAAAACTTCAATGATGCATCAAATGTTACCGCAGCCCTGAATGTACAGGTTGTCGTGTCTTTTTTTCCCCCTTAACTGTCCCTTTGAACTGTTTTTTGAAAATAATGCAGGACATTCGAGTTTATCAGGTGCGTGTTTGACCCCGTATTCGGCAAAGAGTCAGTTAATCCTTTCATTGTCCGACAAATCACTGGAGATGCTACATTAGCAAGAGAAATGGACGTCTCTGCCCCCTGAAACGCTCACCGGCCCGATGTCTGTCCCAGGCTGCCCTCCGCACAGCCCATGCTTATAACGCGAAAAATAAAGTCAGCTTTACTGGTGTGATCGTGTATTTCTGGCAAATCGCTTCTGTGCGAAAACCATGCTTTCATTACAGGCCCGAATCAAGGCTTTTTCTTGGCACAGTTTTCTTGTCTGAAATTCACATTAACAAGCTGTTATATAATCCTGCTTTGGACAAATCTTACTGCCGGCATATACAATATTCCTGAACGTATATACAGGACATTTTTAGTGAACTTGAATGAAAATTATTATTATAATCAGTAAAATATAATTATATGTGGGGTATTATAGGGTATTTAATCTATCTTAATGTTCTCCTTGCCTTCATGTCATGTCACTTCATGGGAATATAATTACTAATACTATTAAAAATCATTAAAGTGTAGAAATGAAAGCTAATAAATGATGACAGATCTCACTATCCGCTCGCACATGTCTGAGGCACTGAGGCGTAATCTGCATGCCTCGATATGTCTGAGAACCTGGCAGTTAGAAAAACGCTGATGTTCTCTTCTCTGAGAAGACTGATCCTTGGCATGATCAAATGACAATAGTAACATTAAGGGCTAATTCATCCTAAAATGCTATGGCCCAAAACGTCACTTCAATGTTCTCCGGCATTGATAAAACTTTATTTACACCAATCTAAGGACTGTGCCCCCCTCCCACTTCGAGGATTGTGTTTTATTTGTTCTGATGTAAACTAGTCTCAGAGTAGAATCCATTTTTTGGCCTCCCATTGATGAACCAGTTGTCAGCGATGACCTTGCCCATCTATTTCCCTCAAAAGTCAGTGTTTCCCACACTATGGCCATAAAACGCTGGTGCTTTGGTTATGTACCACTGCCGCATAGTGTGGGAAAACTTGAAACCCCCTTAAAAATGTCAACACCTTTGTGTTTTGACTGCTGCTATACCATTTTATGGTTCAAAGCTATTCTTTTTTTAAAAAAAAAGAAATGCATTGCAAATATTATCTGATAGATTTTGTTTCTGTGGAGCAGATAAGAGAATCAAGCTACTAAACGACAATAATGGATAAACTATTATTATTTTTTAACCACGGTGCTTGGGGGCATCCCTGCCTTTCAGACGTCCTCTCTTCATATTTGATGTGGCACTTTGAGTTCCATAGCAGGTAGCATAGAGGTCTGCAATATGACTAATCTTACTCACAGAAGTAGTTCATTCTTTTGGTAATTTAATGAAAAACCAACATTCCGTCAGCTGCTCATGTGTTCAACAGAAAGGAGCCTGCCTGGTACAATACATCAAAACAGATCTGAATCCAATTACGCTGCGAGCAGATTAAAACACTCAGTCAATTACCCTATATAATCACATTTCGGTTTGTTATAAATTTTAATCCTAGTCATTTTCAGCAATCAGATATGGCTACTTTTATAATCTATTTCAGATATGACTGTGACTGAAATTGCCACTTACAAGCACAACACTAACATTTATTTATTGAGAATGCCAACCATAAAAATGTCTTGTTCCATCCATCCAACCATCCATCCATCCATCCATCTATCTATCTATCTATCTATCTATGCATAACATTTCCAAAAGGCCACAATAAATCCACAGGCACTGAAAGACATTCATTTCTTATAAATCCCAGTGTTGTTTCCTGTCTGACCCTTGACTTGCATACTTGCTGCAGGTTTAACCCCACACAGCTCTGCACCCGGCTGCTTGCTCTCCCAGCACCAGCTATCAAAGGGCCCACGGCACAGCGCAGGCACGATCCGGACGCCTGCTCACAGCCTTAGTCTTAAAGAGCTAGTCTGCGTATATCTCACTGCCATCATTACACCCCTCCTATGCGTTCCTGAGCACGTAATTAAGGTGGGAGCCGTTCGTGCTGCTCAGTGAAGGATATTTGGTGAAAAGCACTGCTTCTCTCTCAGGGGGTGGGCTAGTAGTGAAAAATGGGGGGGGTGGGAGAATGAAACCAATCACATCCACAAACAAGGAAATGAATTGGTCTGCGACGGAAGGATTAAAATGCTTTCATTCCTTGGCATCGCCTAGTGACAAGCTGATTTGGTGTGACGTTTTTTTTTTTTTTGGCAATAATATCAGGGCGGGAATTAAGAGCGTCCTGAGGGAGGAAGTATCTCGATTCCCGGGGTGGGCTCGCTCCCTCCGCCGGCATGCTGTGACGTTCCCGCAGATTAATGGCTCACCAGACGCCGCCGTCTCCAGTGATGTGCAGGTGTCTGGGGAGCAGTTTACAGCCATGACAATGATGGGCAACAGCTGGTCTAGGAGGCATTAGCTATGACCTCTTCGCGTTCAAATCGCCACCTTTGAATAAATCCGTCAAATGCTGTTAGCTATGGGCTAGCATGCCAATTTCCAGGTGGGGTGAACCTCTTCACCCCTCTGTCCGTAATGTATGCAGTGTTCCTGCCAACTGTCTAGCTGGCACCTGCTTCGAGGTACATGCCATTTATCAGAGTTTATACATATATCATCATATACATACAAACATGAATACATATGTGTGTGTGTGTTGGTATGTAAGATTCCATATATATAGGTGCTTGAGGAGCCAAATGTGTTTTTTTAAGCTGGTGATGTTATATTCCTTGGCAGTATTTATATTTACTCCTTTCAATGGGGGCAACGGATTGAACAGATGTACGAAAAATGCCCTTCGTTAGCCTTGCTACTGGATGATAGCTTAAAACACACATAATACCTGATTTCGAAATAACGCAAATATAAAACGCGACGCTTCAGCAGACATTTGCTCGCACCACTTCATCTGCATCTCTCCTTTACGCCTCAGAAATACCGAAGAAATATATTGTAATTACGAGTGATATAATTATGCACCTGTGTTGTGCGGCAGATTATTACTTACTGCACAGTGAATTGCTCGCTGTGTACAGAGATCGGGCGAAAGTCGCTGCCCCTAGATGGAATTGCGAGCTTTATTTCAAATCATGGGATGCTTCAGCGAACTTGTCGGAGAAGCAAACAAAATCAGTTAAGCTCCACCCTCCGCCCCCATATTTTTAATAGTCAGTGGGACCTCATTTTTCCGACCAAGTTATCTAAGACTGCTTATGACGGGAGCGGGGAACATCTGTAATGCAAGAGCGGTCAAGTTATCCCGCTGAGTTAAATAATACGCTTAGCCTGACAGGACGATGACAGGGATCAGAGAGCATTCTGGGGGGGGGGCACCAGACACGGCAAGCTCTGTTGATAATGGAAATGCACGGAATGTCACGGGAATGGGCTGAAGGACAATTGCTTGGGATTACCTGAAATCCTCTTATAGTGTAAATAAACACATATTGTTGTTACTGCAGTGTGACTTTACAGCCCAGTCAAAACAAGCCAATATATATTGCAAGGTATAGTTCAAATGTGCCGAAAAACGAGAGTCCCCAGGCCAGAGTCCCATGAGGCGGGTGGGGCTGCAAAGAGGACACTTGAGTCAAGTATTTAACCTGGATCACTTCGATAAAATAATAGTTAACTGCGTGCGTGGGTGAATTGTCATACTGCGCAGAGCTCGGCTCGAGGTCAAACCGCCTGTTACTCTGATTAAATAAATATTGCATGATTTGTAGCTATGTAAGAATGACCATGAATTGTAAGTACGGTTACTCACATATTCTCCGTATGTTTCCTGTACAATTGACGGTGGGGGCCGGTACCCGGCCGTGGAGGGTGCCCCTCGGGCCCTCTGCGTTGGCACTCCTCGGCCTCTGGTGGTTGGTGGGCGGCTCAGTGGCGCCCCCCTGGGTGCTGCCCCACGTGGCACTGCAGCCTGCGGAGGGGGCACTCCCCCGCGACTCCTGAGACACAGTAATGGTCACCAAATAGAAAGCCAAATCTATTTTGCTTGTAATTCAATCTCAGGAGAAGTAATTGCATTATATTTGCATTGTACTTGTTTATATGACTTAATTGTATAATATTTGCTTGCTTAATCTATGTATTTCCTGCAGATAAATAAATCTAAAAAATAGGGAATTAAATCAATTTGTGTTGAAGGACTTGGCTTATTAGAAGTCAAGCTACTTTCGAAAGAGCAATTTTGGGCTTGTGTATTTCGATGCAGGCTCCCCATAGACGAAACACAGAGTCAATGTAAATCACACAACGGTCTTAAAACTCAGCTGAAATACACAGTAGAGCTTCATTTCAGGAAAGATCACAGATTAGCTGGCAAGGCTGCCTGAAAACAAGGCGGCTGGTGACTCAGGGTTGAACTGCCAAACCAGAGGATGGAATATATGTGTTTAGCAGCGGCTTTGTATAGGACAATCTCATTATTATAAGCCCAGCGCTTTATTTAAATTGTGAATGCCAAGCTATTAAAAACAAATAACACAATAAGACAAATAAACCATATTTAACTAAGAGTTTATATGAATAGGCATCATCCCACAATTTTCTTATAAATCCCATAATTATAAAATCTCGCACATAAAACTTCCAATTATACAATTTTCTGCATTATGTGTGCCCCATTAGCCAATATTAATGAGATTATCGCCGACAGTCAGCTGTGGAAATTCTTTAGATGTTCTGGAACAAAAATCTAGGCTTGCACTGTTTGCTTGCATTGTTTAAATCTGATCAGATGTAAATTTGCATTGCCACTGACTGGAGAAATCATTCCAAATGCGAAGACTGTCATTAATTAGCGTGTTTTTTTCTTTCCAGTCAGTATAATCGAGAACCTGCCAGTCTTATAATAACAGCAAAATACATGCTGCGGATGCAATTTACAAAGAAGAGCAGTGCAGCAATTCACTCTGACTATATGTCTCAGGCAAATGTGTGTTGCTTTTCTATAACAAAAAACCAAAGTATCTTGTATAGCACAAATCATATAAACTGAAAGAGTCCTGTATGTACAGGACGAATCATATGAATGAAAATCACCCTGAAACTGCAACACAAACCATATAAACTGAGAATTAAACAAGTATTGAAATAAATACTAAATATTTCCCCATCATCAGCAAGCATTAAATTAAACCAGTGATAGACAACAGTAATGATTAATTGTAAACGGTAATGCTACACATGCATATTCTGGTAAATACGGTAAAGTTTTAATTAATCTGTTCATACCAGCTTATGTACAGTACTGTATGGTGTCATTTGAATTATACAGCTAGCTACTCCATGTGTGTATGAAATATTTTTTGATGTACTTGTATGTTTTTTAAAATGCTTTATAAATTGTAACGTTACCTCTCGGTGTTCAGCCTTGCCTGAACACCTGACATTCCCTTGTCATTTGCTTTTTCCGTAACTTTTCTAGGAACTTTGACAAATGGATATTTCTAACCACAGCTATTTCCACGACTGTATAAAATACACTTCTGCTTTTATGACTGCAGGTTTTGATGACTGCGTTGGTCAGTTTAATATTATGTATATGTTAGTACACTGAGAAATGCGGTTTTAACTGGACACTGTAATCTAAAGGTGTATAATTGTAAGGGTAAAATATCTTCAATAAGAGCTGCTATCAGAAACCTGCTAATTTTAATATCAAGTAACCAGAAATATGAAACCCAAAATAAGAAACTTGACGTATCTCTTCTTAACTGCACTAGACGTTTTGTACTAAAGATAATTTAGCTCCATGAGCTGAACTGAAAGGTAAATTAAGGATTAAATAACATTTCTGTGTTGGTCTACGCAAGCGGGAGATTTTAATACCATGACAATATGCAAATTCAATACAGAAAAACCCTGCTTCTCTATACTCACATTTTCTTTTTCAGTCAATTTAAGAAGCCAAAAATTTTCATTTTCAGTTATATAAATGCACATGTCAGTGTCCTATTTTTCCACGGTACTGAATCTTAGAGGACATCAAGGGTGATACTGATTTCTTTTCTTATTGCTTTAATATTCATGGACCTTGATGCCTCAAAACTGCGGTACTTAGTGCTTTGAAGTTTAATAATACTAAATATGAAACTCAAGCGTTCCACCAACCCACCCTCCGGCCCCTGCCCCTGTGGCACCTTCTGGCAGAAACTTTAGTGTCAGCGGGGACCATATCCAGAAATACGCTTTGGAGAGCTCAGGTAACTCTACTGATAGGTCCCTCTCGGTAGATTCTGTCGCCTCAGTGGACTTCACAGACTGGGGGGGGTTCCCCTCAGTAGATTTTGCCAATCAGAGAGAATTCAACCTTGAATTTTTACTACCAGGCTACACGTTTGGTCAGGGGCAAACAAATTTTGGAGGGAATTCAAACCAGTAATTTTATTTTGTGGCTACGTGTGCGTCAGGCTGGGGGACAGCAGGGGCCAGTCTGAGGGGAATTCCTTCTGCCCACTGTACCCGTGCACCCCCCCCCCCCCCCCCCCTGCGCTTGCAGGGCAGCATTCCCGGGTACCTGGGCTGGCCCGGAGCAGGTGTCCCTCTTCCTCTGGCCACTGGCTTCCCCCTCACGGCCGGCACCTTGGCGTCCTCAGAGGCCCCGTTCAGATATGTCAGCTCCTGCAGCTGTGCCTGTCTGATCTCATCATTGTAATCCTACAGACGAGGCATACCACACAGCACCCCATTCAATTACACCATATTAAATTACCCCCTTTATCTCTAGGTTACCGCCGGGGAATATATAATTAATGTACTCAGAGTGCTGTAACCTGCTCTCCTTAGGCAAGCCATCTTTCAGATTCCATGCTGATATGTAACATCGTTTGGTGGGGTTACTATGTATATTGATGCAATATACAATTAAGAAAAGAAAGATACTGCTAATGAGGATTTTATATTCTATCATACTTTATAGAAATCTTGGTTAATTATAAATTGCCTTTACTAATGGAAAAGGGATCTGTCATATCAGGTGTATAAATATACTATAAGTGAATCAACGGCCAGTTAATTTTCATTATGATGACAATTCATATGGTCATGGGCAAACAAGGCTGGTGATTGTAAAGGTAATTGTTGTATGAGACGAAAATGATTGTACCTGGGAGAGTAAGAAAGTGTGTTCTGGTGATGCGATGACTGTACGAATCAGTCCTAATTGATGCTGACTGCGCATTTATGTGCACTTCAGACTGCAATTGAGTTATGAATGGGGACATTAATAATAGAAATGAGATGAGCTTCTTGCACACGTACCGGGATGAGGAACTTCTTGATCTCCTCCAGCGCATGGCCCATCCTGGCGTAGGCCTCGGCCGGAGGGGCAAACACCTCGATGAGAACATGGAGGTCCTCGTTGAGGTGCTGGAATTTGGCCTCACCGCTCTTCCTCAGCTCCTCCTCCTGAAACATGCCACAGCTTCTACATAAACCACGTAATCCATCACTACGTTTACGTTACAGTAACAGTAAACACATATAAAACTTCAACACGCGATAGAATTTCAGTAGCATGCAATGACTGGAATAGCTGAGTAAAAAATATAGAGATGGAAGAACAGTATTACAAATAAAAATATGAAACTATTTCCCATGCGACAATGCCTTGTCCCCTTTACTCCTGCTAAAAGAGGATGTTGTGGTCACTAATTGAACTTCACAGGTCTGACCCTCAGCTAACACGCTTCATTTGGCTATTAGTGCCTTTGTTATGGCCGCTGTGTTTACTGCAAAATGACAACACAGGACTTCTGTGCTTATGGTAAAATCCAATTTTAGAGAATGAGTCAGGGCTGAGTTCATCTAATAAAGGCTTTCTTTAAGGCTCATGCTCCCCGGTTTACCCTTAGAACCGTACTCAAGTGAGATAAACAATGAGTAATAAAGGAAAAGCACTCAGACTGCTTTGGTTTTTTTGTACATTATGACAGTATTTCTGACAGTATAATAAAACATATTTTCTAGGCTTGGAATTTAAACCTATGGGACCCAGTAAGAGAATGATTAGGCGAAAAGACAAAAAAAAATAAAGAGAAGCAGCTAAAGGACTGTAGCGTAACGTAAGTAACTTAAAATATACCCATCAGCTCGTTCATCTTCATTGGAAACTGGCGTTTCTGGCAGAATATACCGGATTTTAGAGTATCCCGGGAAACAGAGGCTGAGCATAAAAATGCTTGTGAGAAGCTAATATGCAACTTTAAATGATTATAACTCTCTTCCCAACCAAACTGACAAATGATAAAGTTAAACGCAATGACAAAATGAAATTCGCTCAGGGGAGGCCCGGGCCTGAATGGGAGTGTTAGGAAGCATGAGGCAGCGCGTTGGGAGAGCCCCTTAGTGCCTGGACATGCCACATCGCCGTGAGTGACTGTCCTCTCGGCCAGTGAGCTAACAGGCTAGTGGGGCCCCTGCGGGCCTGACTCCGTGAGAGGACATCTCCTCTGCGAGCAGCTCGTTGCTGCTGGCTCCCGAGAATTCCGCCTTTTATGAAGGCTCTGAAAACTGGGCCCTTTGTGTATTAGAGATAACAGACATCAATAATCCAGAGGCTCCGTGCAGAGTCTCTGGAGCCAATGGCAAAAGATTAGAGGTGTCTAGTCTGTTTATCTATTGGCAGAATCTTCCCCTGTTATTTTTTTTCCTAACAGAAAATCTGATTATGAAGGCAATTCTTTCTAGAAAAAGAAACACAATGCTTTAAATTAATGACTTCCACAGGAAAAACAGCAAAGAGGACAAACACAATCCGTATGTGGTCTAACATGCAGCATGTAACACATAACGCCCGCTGATTAACTTCAGACAGCATTAAAATGAAGTGAAGATATAATGCTATAATAATAATTAAGCCAAATAAAAGTTTTAAATGCTATTTCAATGTCTTTATGCTGCATATTTACTTACTCCAGTGGAACAAATCTTTTAAGTGAGCTTTTATCAGTTAGACTAAATTTAGCTTCATTAGTTTTTTTTTCACAATGATGGATCCTATTTCATCTCACACAGGCTAAAATTGTTTGGACCGATGCCTATTGCTGCTTGAAGGAAATGAACGAAGAGCTGAGCTGTGGGATGCACTTCTTAGCATAGCTCGAGACATGAATCAGGTGTAATTACATCATATATATATATAAATAGCATTTTATGTAATAAAATATAAAGGGTGGACTGACGTATAGACCAACAAGTACAATCGAAAGACGGCTCATAATGCAAAAGCTATAAGAAAATAATAACAACAGTGATGCCATTAGCTCTTTGTGTTACTCTCCAGAGTCCATAAATACACTGTGACAAGTGGCCGCAGTGCTCAGGGGAAACAGGCATGGCCAGCTGACTCAATCCACATACAGTATATGGCAATAAGCACTGAATGTACAATCTCCTCTCCATCCGCACATTACCTTCTTATTGCCAAACGCCTCACATCATTCATGTATACAAGCAAAAGTAACACCATGGCTTGCAATACCAATACCGTAACCCCCCTACTTTGAAGACATCCTGCTGTTGTTGTGTAATTTATAGGGGGAGGGTCAGGAGTCAAATATCAGATAATAATGAGGTACAGTAGGTTTATTAACTTGCCTGGTACAGTTTACACTGTCTGAATGCAATTACTCACAGGCTGTAATTTGCACTGATTAATGCCTCTCTGTCAAGATCTGCATTTGTGGTACATTCATTTGTAGCACTCTTACATTGCATGTCGAGGTATGTAATTACGGACCTGAAAATTTATTTCCTACATTTACCCTGCAGTCTGCAATAACACTTCTCCTCTCCACTTATAGGGATCTTTAAAAAAAAAAAAAGCCCCTCCAAACTTCACTTTCATTGTTTTTAGTTGATTGCTGCTATGCATCACAAGCCAAGCATGTTTCACGGTGATTTACAGATATATGGGCTTTTCTGTGGAGATTTTGAATGTTTTCATGAATCTGGCGCTCTTTAACTTGAGCAGCACAGCTAAAATCTACACGCAGATGGTAAATAATTTCGCTGCGCCTCTCATCCATGAGAACTTGCTGAAATTTTCCCAAACCAGCTCCTTTGGGGATGCAGTGGCTAATGTTCGCAGTGATCCCTCTAGTCGCAATACAATGCTTTCTCCTCAACGGACAGGTGACTCCACATTATAATTATACCTCTGGGCCCTTTTTCCTCTGTTATCCTACAATATACCACTCATTGTCCTCTAAAGCATCATAATAATAGTAATGATTCATCCATCCATTTTCCAAACCGGTTATCCTTCGGGGTCACGGGGGCTATCTCGGAAGCTACAGACACAAGGCAGGGAACAACCCAGGATGGGGGGGCCAGCCCATCACAGGGCGCACTCACACATCATTCACTCACACATGCAAACTATGGGCAATTTAATAACTCCGATTAGCCTTAGTATGTCTTTGGACTGGGGGCGGAAACCGGAGTACCCGGAGGAAACCTCACGACAACATGGGGAGAACATGCAAACTCCACACAGAAGTAACCCAGACAGAGACTCTAACGCAGGTCCCAGAGGTGTGAGGCAACAATGCTAACCACTGCATCACCATACTGCCTCATGTAATAATAATAATAATTATGTGTTACATCAAAACGATGTGATGAATTTGGGTATAAAATATTATAAACTTATAGTCTAATAAAATAGTACTTATTCTTTTCACGGACTGGTATTCAAAGTGGCTTTTCCATATATATCATATAGGATTACATATTTAATTCTTGGATAAGATAATAATAAAAGTTGCCTATATTTTACAGAGTTTATTACATCAAATAAGCTATATTACACCAATTTTCTATGACCAAGGAAGCAGAAAGAATATGGATTGCAGTGAAGAGTCTGAGTCATGAGTTTTGGTCAGTAGGAAGACTGTTCCTCTGAGCGTGTTTTGTATAGGCAAGCATGAGTATTTTCTGACAGACCTTCTCGCCCCTGATGTTACAGCGCATGTCAGCCAAGTCTATCGATTGTGACTATCAAAGGGGACAAAGAGTGTGAGACAGAAAATCACTGAACCTACAAATCATCAGCGACAAACCTCAGGAAAGACAATCAAAGGGAATCTCCCATATGGCATTGCTGATGAGGCCAGCGACAATGCTTCTGCTGATGGCAAGTTGACTAGCTTCAGAATTATAGACGTCAACAATAAAGAGGGTCCCTACCTTCTCTTTGTCTCTCATGGAGCCTTTTCCCAGAATGGACATCTTTGTCAGTGTGTCCTCTTGTAGCCTTTTTAATGAGTTTCCCCTTGGTCCAAGCAATTTGCCAACAAAGTTGAACTAAATAGAAGAAAGAAACAGTACTATTAGCACAGTATATTAGCAACATACATGGGGAAAAAGGGCGGAAAGTGGCATGAAAATCGGATTATGTTTCTTGCTAGCTATGCACCTGCTTTCTGTTTTTATAGCATCTGCGGGAGGCAAAATGGGGGCGGCATGGTGACGCAGTGGTCAGCACTGTTACCTCACAACTCTGGGACGCGGGTTCGAGTCTCCGCCTGGGTCACATGTGTGTGGAGTTTGCATGTTCTCCCCATGTCGTCGTGGGGTTTCCTCCGGGTACTCCGGTTTCCCCCCCACAGTCCAAAAACATGCTGAGGCTAATTGGAGTTGCTAAATTGCCCGTGGGAGCACATGTGTGAGTGAATGGTGTGTGAGTGTGCCCTGCAATGGGCTGGTCCCCCATCCTGGGTTGTTCCCTGCCTCGTGCCCATTGTTTCCGGGATAGGCTCCGGACCCCCCGCGACCCAGTAGGATAAGCGGCTTGGAAAATGGATGGATGGATGGGAGGCAAAATGCTCATAACCCAAGTAAGGTACTAACTGTGGTTATCTAATCAGGGTCACGCAAGACCTTTTCCACTGCAGCACAAAATGTTGCTGGAATAAAAATACATTGACCAATCTCGTTACTTCTCCCTTGGCCATCTCCACGATGCAAGGTAGCCGAGTTCTTAGTTTTTTTTTTTACCTCTGTGTTCAGTATTCTGCATACCCAAGGAGGCCGGCCAGAACCAGCTAAAACGCGGCCAAGAGCACAATGCCGCCCACCCAGCCTGTCTGACTCACAGTATGCCACCCTTGGTTCAGCTCGGATAGCATGTCATTGGCATGCCAGATGTAACTATGGGATGATACTGTTCCTAGCAAAGAGAATGATGTTTTCCAGTATTGGCAGTTCCTTCAAGGCATGTTTCATTTCTCATTCCTTGTACGTCATTAAAATGAATCGTAATCCTATGTCTAGTCATAAATGCCATATCGGACATACCCTTTGTGTAATGAGACAAAAACACTCCTGAATTTGGTACACTGAGCACACTTGAAACATTTAAATGTGGAGTTAAATCAATATTTTAAAGAGATAATCTAAATTCTTTAGTCCAGAGCAGTGAGCTATGACCAATACGACAGACAAAGACCAAAGGAAAGCGTTTTGTATCGTTTTGGGCTCCACCCAACCATGACTTATTCTCCTGTCTTGACGAATATTCCCGGCCATTAATTAACAGGAACAAAACACACAGCAGTCTTTGTTCTCTACCTCACCTATATCTTCTAACCCTTTGTTTCTTCTCAGTTTACTTATTACTGGATTCCAGTGGAGCTTTCTGTAGATGAGGTCTCCATGGCGGGGGTAGCCTCTGCGGCTCTGCTGCAGGCCAGTGTGTGAGTGCTGGGGCTGGGTTTTGGTATGCAGATGGGAGCCGTCTGTAATTAGGACATGTCTTCGCTTTTACAGTTTCTCTTTTGCTTTTACAAGTGAGCTTCATGGTGCATCTACAAAGGCTATGGCCCTGCGTGCAGCTCTTCTGATGAGCGCATCCTAGTCAGGATGTGGAATTTTAAAACATTGGTCCAGAAAAGAGAAAAATAAAATCCCACTGACAACAACATGGGTAACGATGGGTAACAAATGTGGGAGGTCTGTCATTAATATCTGATCATTTAGCCAACTCTATTCTGCGATCACTTACTATTATCTCCCATGCGTGTCAACGACATTCAGAATCCATCATGCTGCTTTCTACATCGCACAAGACATCCACTAAACCAGAAATGTATTAACAATGAGAATTGCTTTTAAAATCTAGCTAAACGTCTGGCTTGATAATGATTTTTGTAACCATGTAGCTATGGAATATGACATGTTACATGTTGGCCATTCAGAGTCAAGCCGAATCTACAAAATATGCTGCATAAAGTCACCTTAAGGAAAACAGAGGCCAAATCGATAACCACAAACTCTCAATGCAGTTAGGAAAAAAAGGAAAATAAATATTATATCATTTTAACACATTGTGCCTCATATATAGATCCCACTTCATGCTATTATAATTTCTCATACAGTCTGTTGTCTTAATCATTTTAATATTCATTGCACTACTGCATAAACTCTACAGCATCTGTGAATTGCATTCTAGTTTATTAAATAAAAATACAGATGTAAACAAACTAGTATTTAAAAATAAGAATCTTGGCATAAGTATGAATAGTCTGTTGTAAATTAAAAGGTCAAAATCACCTGTAATTACTTGCAGGTACTTATTAATGGGAATGCAGATTTATAAGCTCATTATTATAGCTGTGTCCCACTGAGGCCTTCGTTGGGTTCCTTGCCGCAGCAGGGACAGCGTGCTGTGTGTCTCTGCTGAGGACTGAGGGCCGGAGCAGATTAGTGAAAGATGAAACACGACGACCATTTCAGGAGGAGGCATAACCTTCGCTGAAACGCGGCAGCAGGCCTCCCTGCACCCCGGTAATTTCCCATAGCACACTGGGACTCCTCCCAGTACTCTGCAAAGCAGCGCCATAAATCACAATAAATTACCATATTTAAGAGCACGGCTTCCAATCCTCTTTTACTCGGTGCCCTCTGAATAACCCGCATTTAACAAAGCAGGTGTTATTACGATCTGTATGCACTGTGTGTGTAAAAGTATATCATTTTTTTATTTCTCTGTTTCTTTATTCACATAAATATGTGTTGTTAGAATGAACAACTCCATTTGCCAGAATCTGAACTAGCATCCGTGACCATGTCTTTGATTATTGATTACTAATACGTATGACTGCGAAAGATCGGCCAAGTAAAACACAATATGCAACACGCACTGCAGTGGGGGTCGCTCACCAAAATGGTTAGTGAAGCAAACTCTCAACTGACCTAACCCCCCCCCCACCCCCGCTCTAATTTCAGCCCTGATCATATATTAGTCAATTAGTCATTACTATAAATATTATGCTAAATATTAAAATATTCATAACACAGTACAAATGGTTGCTAATTTCAGTGAAATGTAACGCTACCTAGCTGGGTATCCAGAGCCTTCAACTGTGTAACTATTAGCCTAGTGATGGTTAGAAAGCAATGCTGACAAAAACTGGTTCTTAACAGTCTTCAGCAGGTGCACCCTGTTGTGAAATACAATAAATAAATAGAAAGTAAAGGTAACAGTGTGTCTTGATTAAAATATGACTACAGTACTCAGCATTGCATTACTGCTTTGTGCTACATTACATGTGCAATACAAATGCACCAACAAAAGCCAGAACATCCTCGTAGCGGGAAAGCACATCTATAAACTCCCTACAGTTTCCTTTGTTGTCAGTTTTCACTCTCATCATGTCCTCTAAATGCCAGCTCCTGCTGGATAAAATCACATTGATCAGCCTTTTCAGAATCTCATGGTTCTTCCTCACCATGCCGTTGTGTTTAGCTAACTGAAAATGTGTGCCGACGTCAATCAAATTATCAGCCCTCACTATGGCTGCTACTTTCGATCTGAAAAAATAAGGTGAGATCACCCCCTTCTTCATCTCCCCAGATACACAGCAATAATATTTGTAGCGGGATTCAACTGCGCCGTCCAAAAATAAGAGACAACTTGCATCCTATATAGTTTTGAAACAGCATTTTATTTCATCACATAATAACCAGGATAGGTGCAAACTCTAATGCTCACATTTCCCAAAAGACTTAATTGCATAACTGCACGGACGTGTTTCTTTTGCACAATAAAAAATCTGAACGAAGCAATGAAAATTCTTTTTGAGAGTATATACACCATATTAAGTACAATAAACCAGAGCAGTATTTACAAATTTAAGTAAGTTTAAACTCTTTCCTCTTTCCTCTTTAACGTATACCAATTCTTTGTCCACAAACCAACAAGGAATAATGTGATGTGGGCTGTATGTCTGAATGGATGAGACAGTAAGAAATAGGACCCGGATGACATACGACATTCTTCGAAATTCCAAAGTGTACAACCAGTGGACACTACGCTATCCCACAAGGCCACTGGAGCAGCAACCACAGATGAAGGGTGTGTCCAAAATGGCATACCTACACAGTAGGCACTGAATTTTGACATAAGCCAGGTGAAGCATGCTTCACTGACTGGGTTTGAAAATACATTATATACCACAACAATCCAATCAGTTACTAAATTGATGGTGATGAGAAAAACATTGAAGTCAGTGAGTTCAGTGAAACAGTAAATGTTTTGCTTTAGTGAAGTTTCTCTTATCAAGCTAAGTGTGGTGCTGCTTTGCACAATACTTTGTCAGACATTTTTTTGAAGAACCGCACTTTGTTGGTTTCACATGAAAATGGTTATTGTGAATATACACTGGTAATAAAATAATATTTGTGATATGAATGTTACTTTTTCTTTAGTGAAACCCTGCTTCACTTATTATCTTAAAAATGCCATTAGCTTACATGTGTATAATATTTATATTATTAATATTCATAAATGTCTAATGGGTAATGAGCAGAAAGCTTGTTGTTAAGGACTTTTAACTTTGAACTAGTACCGTCGACTCAGGGTCGCGGGGATCCTGGAGTCTATTCCATGTAGAACAGGGAACGACCTTACATACATTCCTTAGATCAGTGCTTCCCAGTCTGGTCCTCGGGGACCCACAGCCAGTCCACGCTTTTGCTCTCTCTGAGCTCCCTGTCAGATAGTCCACATTTTTGGAAAAACATGGACTGTCGTTGGGTCCCCAAGGATCGGATTGGGGAACACTGCCTTACAGAATCAACTCTGAAATTGATCGATATTGTGTCTACTACAATACAAACATTGACGAGTCAGGACTCACACTGCTGCCTCATTAGAATACGTGCATCTGTATCTATGTCTATGTCTGTGAGTGTGTGTGTGTGCGTGTGTGTGTAGGTGTGTGTTTGTGTGTGTAGGTGTGTACTCATGTATATGTTTGTTCCTCCAATACAGAAGTCAAGCTTGAGAATCTTACATGATCCAACACCATGTTATTCTTCCTGTGGGGTGTACCACAAAGTAAGTATTACATAGCCAGGTTTACTAACCCTTATCACCTCTCAGCAAACCTTATCGTCCCCCCACTCCATCCCACCCCCGCTGGCAAATTTCATCCAATCCTGGCAAGGGGCCGCAAAGGGGATAAAAAAGGGGGATAAAGCAGATCAAAAAGAAAATCTACAGTATTGCCCATCCCTACTATATAGTAAAGGGGCAACTCTTATATGCGCTACGTTTTTGTGGTTAAATAGCGGAACTTATGCCTCTTTTAATCCGATTTCCTGCTCTTAAACCTGCTGGAGCTGCTTAGGTGTGCAGCGCAAATTCTCATGGCAATATACCCCGTTTAAAATTGAGCTACGATTTGTAATGCCGAAAACTCAGGAGTGAGCCTGAAGAAACCTCAGCACGATAGTAAACTCTCTTTGTAGTGGCCTACACTCCACTGGTGTAACTTTTACGAATACAGGAAGTGTGTACTTGTTAACAGGGTGATAGAACTGAAGAGTAACATAAAGATTCTCTGTACGTGTTCTATATTCTGGGATGGCCTCCTTACAGCTGGTGTTAAATTATTGAGGAACATCTGCCACGGACTAGTTGATGTAGTGTGAGCAGTACTCAGTGTGCTGAGCTGCTGTAAGACAGTACGGAGTCAACACCAAATGTTTTATGCACATCTTATTTTCCACACTTGGCCTTGCTTTGCGGAGCAAATCACTGCTTTTTCTAACAATGACCTTTGATCACTGTGAGTGACTATAGGGATGAGGTGTTAAGACCGAATATGAAAATAATATATATATATATATATATATATATATATATATATATATATATATATATATATATATATATATATATAATATAAAAAAATATTACCACAGGGAAAAATAAGAATTTGATTAAGCATATACTATGCTAATTAAGTTTCAAATTTGTGGGGTCATTTTGAATGTGATTTGTCTGTCATATATTTCCTATGAAGGGGAAATTTCATCAAAGTGATTCAGAATGTAAAGTGTCCCGGTGTTGCGTGCGAATCACGCACACCGCTTCTACACAACTCAACAGCCGACTTACCAAACCGTCCACGTGCTACGGCCTGTGAAAACCAGCACAGTCAATCCTATTATTCTTCACATTTTTTTTCTAGAAACATCTCTAAATGGGTATTTCTCTCTTCAGGGGTGTAGAGTATTTCATTTGGCTTCATCCATGCCCCCAATAAACACACCGTTATATTTTAATTATTAAGTTGTGTATCTCCCAATCACAAACTCTCTCCTGCAACATTATTGTTTTTGTTTAGTTTTAGTAAAAAGACGCCAAAAAAAAAAACGAATGAGCCTGTAATCCGAATGGATTATCCGGATTCTGAAAAAGAAGTTGAGATTTAACTGCACTCAGTCATATAACCTGTTTTCTAAGAAAACATAATTTCAAGGCTCAAGTACACATCTGGATACATGAATGTTATCTGCTTTATATCCATGTTTGAATATCTTGCATAAATCTGACTGAATGACCAAACTGGCCGGTAGTTATATAAATACGCAGGACTTCTTTAACATTCAGTGCAGGATTACCAAGGGAAAACCTCCCTGCAATGTTGTGCTGTCTGTCAAAGCCCCCCCTCCGCCCGCTGTGTTTATTGTATTCCGTGGCATCAGCATGGTTCCGTTCAGATGCATCCGCACACACTCGCTGCACGCCTCTGCCCAAAGGTAATGTCTTCCTCCCAGGAGGCAAGGTACCAGAGCTGGAGCGCAAGCCAGTGAGCAGAGTGCTTGCTGCACCCTGTCAGATCCCACAAATCAAATCTGTCCCCTCTCTGAGCCGCGTGTCGGACCTATAAACAGTATATTAGTCGGTCCACTTATCACGCGCGTCAAAGTAGGCCGTAAATCTGCTTAGCTCTGTAAGGTCCGGAGGCCTCCTGCTGACATTACTTACAGTTCAATATGCATTTTACTTTGCGGCATCACACGTGTCGACGAGCAATTACTGTAATCCTCAGACACATTTTATTTAGATCGAAATATGACAGCGTCCACCGTGAGGCATGGGTGTAACTGGACAAATAAGCAAAGAGCCCCCATCTGATGGAAGTCGAAGATGCCAGTTTATAATGAAATATGAGTCTGTCGCAATGACAGGTCTGCTCCAGTGCCTAAGTTACATTGGCGCTGGTTTTAGTGTCGGTAATGGTTTATCAAATATGAAGTAATGTTCCCTCATGCAATAAAATACTTACAATTTTGAAAAATAATAATGGAGGTAGGTCGATTGGTGTCTGTAAGATTGTATGCATGGGTGTGTGTGCCCTGTGATGGACTGGCCAGTCTTTCTAGGTATGGGAAGACACCTGACCAGGATAAATGAATAAATAATAGATGGATTATTTTTAATGTGATTGTTAATAGTGTTAATACTATAATCTATGAACTGCTGACACATGGGGGGGGCGCTGGAGCCTATCCAGGACAACATGGGGGCACAAGGCATGAGGACACTCTGTACAGGATGGGGTACACGCCCCACTACAGGCAATTTAGAGATGCCAGTTCACCAAACTGCAGATGTTTGGGCTGGGGGAGGAAACTCCCCACGCGCATAGATGGAGCAATAATCCAACCCCCTGCCTTGGCATTGTGAGAGAATAGAATCAAGCCTCTGTTTGACGGTACATAATTTCACAGTCATGGGCTAGATTTTGAATAGAATGGAAGGTTGTGTAAGTGCTCCAGGGAAGGTGTTTTTGGCTTTTTTACTTAACGTAAGTATACAAAAAATACAATCAGGGAGGCATAACAAACTCCTGCGGTTCATCGGTTTCAGAGGTGGGATTAGATAACATGAACATATTCGACCGATAATGTTCAGTGTTCGTGTTTGTTTAAAATTTGTTCAGTAGGTGCACTTCTTAAATAATTATGTGAATAATTATTAACACATATTACTTTTTAAGTTATTGTCGTCAGGGACAGATGGTAAGAAAATGTATGTCAGTAGGACTGCTTGAATGCTTTAGTAACACAAAAGAAACACTGAGTGGGACTTAGAAAATGGCCCGACCCAGGGTCCCATGTAGCCGCTTTCCCACTCAGTACGACCTCCTGAAAACAGCCCGTGAAACTGCAGTACCTATTCTGAAAGGCAAAGCCGATGGCAGCACCGCCGGGGGATTCAAATTACACAGCTGGGTCCAGGAGACGTCTTCAGGAGGGGCGCAGCCATCAAAAGTGAGCCTGTGCTCCTACTGAGCAGCACTTTCTGCCGCGTTCAACCTTTCTCACAGCTGTGAGGAAGTTGTAGGGAAACTTCTCAAATTGCTAATCGCACGGATCATTTAGCACAACCTTATAAAGGATAATGTCAAAAACGTTTTAATATCAGTACAGAGAATGTATTGAGTTATATGTAAGATTCTCAATATATATATTTATGGTGATTGCTTTATATATATATATATATATATATCCATCCATTTTCCAAACCGCTTATCCTATCGGGTCGCGGGGGGTCCGGAGCCTATCCCGGAATCAATGGGCACGAGGCAGGGAACAACCCAGGATGGGGGGCCAGCCCATCGCAGGGCACACTCACACACCATTCACTCACACATGCACACCTACGGGCAATTCAGCAACTCCAATTAGCCTCAGCATGTTTTTGGACTGTGGGGGGAAACCGGAGTACCCGGAGGAAACCCCACGACGACATGGAGAGAACATGCAAACTCCGCACACATGTGACCCAGGCGGAGACTCGAACCCGGGTCCCAGAGGTGTGAGGCGACAGTGCTAACCACTGCACCACCATGCCGCCCCATATATATATATATATATATATATATATATATATATATATATGCAAGTGCATGTACAGCCTTCTAGGTGCCTGTCTGTTCACACAATAACGTGGCCAAGATCCCAGATTCCCCTGGGATGACCTCATGTATCCACCCCCCCCCCCCCCCCCCCCCCCGCCCCAAGCGAAGGCCAGGCACAGGTCACCTGACGCTCATGTGGATTTTAGCTAGGGAACCGTAGTTGGACTGCGGGAAGCTGAGCGGAAATGTGGTAAACGGAGAAAGTGCTTTGTCACTTTTAAAAGTGTTGTTGGGTCATTTTGGGATACTTCACAAATTGTCAAAGGATGGAGGTTACAGTATGTGCCATTTCACAGCATACCTCAGGTGTTTAGGTATTTTAGGCAATAAAATATTATAACACTTAATATGCTTATATAGTACATGCAGGCATGATTGGCCTCATTATCATAACTTTTCTACAGTAAAAATAACATTTCTCCTCCCGTCAACAGCCATGTGTTAAACATAATCAGGAAAAACAGACCGCAGGAATCATAACTTACAAAAACAAGAGCGATATTTCATATCCCTGGGCTGGTTTGTTATCATTCCCATACATTCAGCAGAGACTACTTTTATTTAGCCAAACCGTTGTTATTTTTGGTGAGATCCACCACGCGGATTTATGCTCACAAACAATGTCCTAATGCCTGCTCAGAATCCCTTCACATCAGCCGAAACATCAATGGCAGGTCTTATATCTCTGTAGGATCTTGTGGCCCTGCTGATTCTGCTGCATTAATTGGCACTGGTGAAGCTGGAAGGTGAGAGGTTCACAGTGTCACCTGCTGAACCGCATAGCTTTGTGTCTGCCTCCCTGCCTTCCCTCCCAACGGGACACCCGGTCACATGTTCCCACAATTTGGCACAGTAGCCGCAAAATCGGGAGAGTTTTTGCCTTGGCAGGGCTGGAGTTGCGACATCCCATATCTGAACATCAAGTCTGGCGTTCCGTCTCGGTCCCATGTTGGTGGTGATCTCAAACAAACATGTCAGTCAGGACTTGTTATTCCAGTGACAAGAGGGAGGGTTATTAAAGATGTTGTCACTTAGTCAGACAGACACATTAGCCTGCGTGAGTAGGGATCAGACTCTTGCTTCACAAAGCATACATTAATTCCCGTCCCTGAGCTGGGAAATGCTTTTCCACAGGGAATTTCCTTTGTATACCAATAATTATCACTGCTTGCATTCACAAGTACAATAACAAATAATTCAGAATAATCATAAACAACTTCAAAATCTCTTATTATTTTGGTGGGAGGTTTGGGTGGAGGATGCCTGCTGTGAAACAGATAAATATGCCAACGTACCCTTTAAAAAATATATTTATTTTCTGCCGAAGATGATTTCAGTGGTCATATGCAGATAAATAAAAATCTTGATTGAGCGTGTTGTCATTGGAACTGATACGTCTTCCAAGGTCAAAGCAACCCACAAATGTGAAGGACAAAATGTTCGGTAAAATGTAATACTTAATCTAATCTAATATCTAATTTAAGAGCAGTATAACCTTTTTTCTAAACTGTGGTATGTTAGATAATTGAACCTATGTAAGCATTTGTAGTATTGTACCATATCGACCATTGTTTTTTAACACTTACTTTCGGGAACTGTTTGACGGGTATTAGGACTTTCTGTCCCAGTTTCATGTTCTTATTGATGACAACGTCGATGAACTTCTCGTCTTCTTTCCCTTCGTCCTTCTGAATTTTTTCGATTTCTAAAAAGGAAGAAATTATTATTATTATTATTATTATTATTATTATTATTATTATTATTATTATTATATCACCAAGCGCGATTATCTAAACGAGACGAGGATGCCAAAGAGTAGTTACGAGTCCCGCCGCTTGTCACTCTCGCGCGCACCTTCCTGCTGCTCAGCCGACTGTGAAATTACCTCTTTTGGTCACGCTATAATTTAATTGGATACGGCTATAAATATAGGAGACCCATTTGTTTTATTCATCATGCTTTTTTTATCTATCACAAATCTTACAATTACACCGCTGGCTTCAATGTATGTTTTTTTTTTCATTCGTTGTAAATGTTTTATTTATTTATTTTTAACCAAGTTCATTTGCGGTCCCGATCAGGCAAAAGGGAAGCTTGCAATTAAGTGCAAAGCAAAAGATTTATGCATTTATAAGATATCCCGTCAACATTAAATCAAGCGATACAAGGCAATAAGATATGAAATAGATATCAAATAAGCAGAATGGCAACAACATTGTTTCACTGCTCGCGAGTGGCCATGAGTACACTCAATTATGCCCCTAATTCCTGTTCAGAAGCCAGTGAGTCAAATCCCAGCTGGTCTAGCGCTGACATAAATCTTTCAGTGTACAGTATATACATAGTATAGTGTCTCCTCTGCCACCTGCAGCCTCATCCAGGAAGGTCTTTAGGGTAGCCAATAATAACCCCATGGGCATCCTAGTTAAATATAGTATTGAAAGCGCCTGCCTCTGTTGGAATATTTACTGAGAGGATTTGAGTCCAATCCTCAGCCCTCTTCACAAAGAGGGGACTGTTGAGGACCATTGCATCATTGCATCCAGCAACTGTTCATACGAAGGCAATTCTTCATTCCCTGTGATAGCAAACATAGAGTATTTGGTTGCTTGCAGCCTTATTTGGAGCTTTTAATCGTTCATGCACCACATAGCCCCTCCTGTGTGTGTGTGTGTGTGTGTGGGGGGACCGGGGCAAGCGGCTTGGAAAAAAACTAACAGCGACACAGCCGCCCTCTCATCAAGGTTATGAGGTGAACATAAACTTTGCAATTTATGCCCTTAGAACAAACTGTGCCAATTTCGCATCACAATTCCCTGAAAAAGGCCCCTTAATTTAGTCTGGAAATTGACAGGAGTGGCTCATGACCTGAGTCAACAGCTTTTACCTGCTGAGGACTTGTCGCTAACTGCTCTAGACAATAGAGCTTGCACAAGAAACATACATCACGTAGCTACCTACATAAATAAATGTACATAAATTACCTACAGGCTTTCAAGGAGAATGTCTCACTTAAAACTTCTGAGAGTGGCCTTTAAAAGAAAAAAGATTGAAATTTAACAGATGTATACACACTGTGAGATGGCACATCTGCCAAGCCGAGCGGATCCCAAAGGGGAATATGTCCCCTTACCTTCTAAAAAAAGCCAGGAATAACATTTAAGCTCGACCATTTATAATTTGAGTCCCTTCTGCTGCTGGACCAGCGCACGTAACAGCTACCCCCCTCCCCCAACCCCCGCAGACGGCAATGGATCGCTAAGGACCCCTTTGTAGGATATCATTTCACAGTCCTGTGATCCAGACAAGAACAGCGCACGGCAACGCAGTGATATCTGGGCCGAACGAAGCGGCAGGCCGGACACCCGGGAAAGCATGGGTGAGGCGGGGCGAAAGTCGCCAGCGCTGCGGCCCCCTCGCATGGAGCACGAATGGCGGTGCACGTAGTACCGTGGAGGCGGCCATCTTGCCAGCTCAAACGTCAAATGCATGCAAATTATAGCCCTGTGTAAGATCATGTAATACCAGGCGAGATGCGGGATCTCCGCCTATTGATAATAACACATCGTTCTATGACGCCGGTCATGCAAGTTCTCAGGGTCAGCTGGCCTCGAACTTTTCGCTGTCTATCTGACTGTGATGGGACCATCAAGGGCTTGCTTTCATCCAATAATGACCACAATTAAAATTTCACTTAGTATAATTTAGTTCTCAACTTAACGCCGGCAGTCAAATAATTCAGCGATGTGGGATGGGACACGAGTCACCCCGAGAGTCGTCTTCAGGAACCAGGAGCGTGGGCACAGAATCAGTAACACCTTTTTAAATTGATTTTAATTGAAGGGAGACTCTAAGGCACAATGACCACAAGCAGAGTAAGGAGAATTAGCAGAAATAATTGACAGTGCAAAGCCAAAATAAACAGCATGGAACAGAACTTGCATGGTCTCCATTACGTCGAATTTACAAGTTCTTGGTCAAGTAATTCCTGATGTCATCATGCTGCACTGTACATCTATAAAATATCATATTGTCTTACTACTTTTAATCAGCCTCTGGGTAATATGTAACGTAATGTATGGAGGCTTCAATAAAATGAAACATTGTATTTAAGATGATAAATTATTAAATGTTTATTGACTAGAGTGTAAGTCTTAAACTTTGGATGCACTGGATAAGATTCAACTGGTTACGGGCCAACTTGCGCTAGGCATTCATCCTCAGCTGCTAAGAAGAGTAATGGTGACACAAAGACGCACTGTGTTCCCCATGAGAGCAGCACAGTCGGTCCGCAGCACATGTCAGGTGAGCCCGAGACTTTCAAATGAAACATAAGGAGGACAGAGCTGACATCTCACAGGCTTTGAGGGGAATCGTGAGTTCAAGGCAAAGCAAAAATGCATTAAAATTGTATTTATATCTGCAGGATGCGTGTGTGTGTGTGTGCGTGTGTGTGTGTGTGTGTGTGTGTGTGTGTGTGTGTGTGTGTTCGTGTGCCTCGGTTTCAGCTGCGTCCGGCAGGTGGTCTCCTCCATGTCTCCTCTTGCATTAAAAATGGATCGGCTCGCAAACAGGAAAAGCTGAGCCCCGCTATTTACAATTTATAAGCAGGAATCTTCTGAAAGCTCGCGCACGCTTCACTCATCAGCCTCTCGTCGAGGAGCCGAAAAGAGAGAAATAGCGCATTTAATTCCCCTAATATTAGATGTTTTTTTTTTTTGCTTTTCTTTTAAGCTCTAAAGGATGATCCCAATGCAAACATGAATCAACACAATAATGTCTAGCAAAATATTTTGGGGAAAAATTGTCACCCCCCTTTCCGTTGATTCTGACGATATTCTGTGAATGTACTGTAACTATAATATGGGATGGAGATGGGGGGGGCATGGATGCTTTAAGGCCAGGTGAAACAATCTGCTCCCTTCACTGGTGCTTGATCACCAATCAGTCCATGGGACTGACCTCTGTCTTCCCTGGCCACTCCAGACCCCTCCAGCCTGTCACCCCGCACTGCTTCTCGTTGACACAGCTGTTTTGGTATTTACTGTTTCCTCTCCACTACCTTCCTAAATCCATTTTCACTCCCACCTTCAAATAAAGTTCCTGTTTGTTCTTCACATCCAGGTAGTTCTGTTCCCGTTTCAACCAGGATCAGATGTAAGATTCAAGCTTTTTTTTATCTGAATTGTTACATTTTCCCGTTACCAATTAATAATGTTTTTTATATTAGACTCGATATAACTCAAAATGTTTTTTTTAAGCAAACGTATTTTTATCAGAGACACATGTTTTGTAATTCATATCCATGATGCCGCTCTTAGCAAAGAACCTAATAGAAAATTCACCAGTACAAACATTTGCAGAAATGGCAAGGAAACTGTGGAAAAAACCAGACTGGATGATAAACGCAACAATTATAATGTTTCATGCTTCTGTTAATGTATGGAAATGTGAGTGTTATGTCCAGTCTCATTAAGCCCCTCCTCCCATCAGCCCTGTCGAGCAAACAGAGAGAAGCTGAACTGAACATGTATGGGACACCAATATAATTTCTAAAGCAAACCTAGTGTGTATGTATTTTTTGCACTTTTAGACACTCAGGTGTTAATAGAGACTGTCTTATATTTGATTTCTAGAGTTCATGAGCGTGATATAAACAGCGCATCCCTGCTGGTTGCTCCGTTCTCCCCATCAGCGTGTCCTGCTTTGTGGGGTCGGGACTGATGTACATTCCGGGCTGCATTGAAAGGCCTCGGGTCAAAGGGGACCCCAGCCGGGGCAGAGCCTGTGCGTCCGTATCGACCCGACCGCTAATGCATAACAGGGCATCGCCAGCCGCGGCCTTGCAGTAGCTCCCCTCCAGTGTCTGCTCTAACAAATAGGCTATCCTACCCCGCCCTGATGCTCGCAGGCACGTATGGATTTTTTACAGCCACTGTCCGTCCCGATGAGAACAGACGTTAATAGGATGCTCTGTGGACTGTGCTATTATATACCGGTTTCCACAGAATTCCGCTGGAGTGGAAAGAGTAAACAAATACGAAGGGGTTGGTCTTTTATCTATTTAAATATACTTCAGAGTGCAGCATGTGCGTTCGATGGAAAATCATGACATGGCATGTTTTATACGTTTGCCAGGTTCTCATAAAGGGAGGTGGAAAGACAGAGGGCAGAGATCAAATGTAAATCTGAAGAAATAAACAAGCCTCCGAAATTGGGCTCTAGATAGACAGACAGACAGAGAGAGCGATAGATGCCCCACTGAACCCACTCATACTTGGCCGAAAATTCTCTTCTTGAGTAAGACTCCCTGATTCGCTGTCAGGGTTGGATGCTGAACAGGAATCTGTTTGCCCTGATCCTGATCCGCGGCTTGTCCCGGCTTCAGTGCCTGCCAGCGGGGCAATGGGCCGACGCGCAATTAAATCCGGAGATTAAAATGACAGGCTGGCCCTGATAGAGCCTCTTTCATTTCAACAACCTTCCAGATACTAGTTAATTCTCACAAACCAGTTCCGTCTGTTCCTGTTTTCCGTTTTTTTGTTTTTATTGTACTATGCAAATGATCTGAGAAACAAAACTGGCTGTGGACAAGTGTGATGCCTCATAGTAATGCGGAGATGAAAATTACAGAAATTAAAAAGTGTTGCTTGAGTTTGATTTTTATATAAAGCAATGTATTTTTTTTTTTACTTCCCATTGTCGTAGGGTTGTCTTGACTTCATTAAAGCTGCCATTTAATGAAGAATAATTGAATGAGAATGAGTGCTCTCTGCTTACCTGACTTGAAATGAGATCCTCCAGTAATATTTATTAATTTAATATTCTAATTATAATTTTCATGAATTTTTTAGAACTCGAAAGATATTTCTGGGAGAGCTGAGAGAAAAATGAACAGCTTTTCATTTTACATTTTATAAAAAAGGTTTTTTTTTTTTTTCTTAACTTCTCAGAAAATATCCGTGTGTGAAATGGGACGTGGTCTTTGCATACGGTCCCTGGCACAGAACGGCCTCAATGTCTACAAGACGTGGAATCCCAGAGTAGGAGGATTTCCGCGTATCGGAAGAGACACAGTGAAGACAAATAGCAGGCACTGTCATTTTCAGTGTATGCTTAATTACTTTTAAAAATTACTGTGTGATGACTCATCTTTCTATATAGTTGTCTCGTATGTCGGATTTATTTTATTTTCCAGTGCACTTACATCTCAGAACACAATAAATTAATAATTTACTAGTAGGCAAACTCAGCCTTGACTCTCCAATTTAAATGGACTTTCAGAAATTGCCTTCTGGGTAACCATAATTTTAATTACAGCACACATCCCATTGTACCTGAGCCAATTCTGTCATGTGACCCAGGCATAGTTTTAAAAAAAAAAAAAAATTTAAATAATAATTTCAAAATTGTTTTGATAATAGAATTATTCCTGCCTGAGTTGTTTATTTATTCATTTATTTGTTTTTTTTTTGCCAAATTCATTTCATATAAAGGCATATTCTGCACATAACACTATAAATAGATTATCGGAGGTAGAAGTGTTACAATCTGCCACATGTGTGACAAAAGCAGATGAATGCAAACAAACGTTGACACCGTATTTCCTGTAGCTCACAAAGTAGTATGTGGCTCGCTACTAATTTCACTAGAGTGGTTTCACTAAGTATCAGCTCCACAGACAATACTAAACTGGAAAATATGGCAGCACTCTCTGACAGACATAACAAGGTCACCGAAGTGAACTGAGAAGAACTTTTTACTTCACAGCACCATGCAAAAGCCCGAAAAGTCTGAGAGGTACGTGCGCATAAATGGGAACATTTTCCCTACAGAGCGCGGCCTGAACTGCAGACATGTTGCAGACATTATGTAATCGCTTGGTTTACCAACACATTTGAGACACTTTTAGAATTACTGGCAGGATATAATTAGAACATATTTAAAAGAATATAATATCAAGGGAGGTCCAGAGCTGACAGTGATGTTCCACAACTTTGTAGTCTGAACCCTCTCGCTGCGTTTTGGATCCTTTTGAGTGCCTGAGCCATTTTTTGACACCTCATAGGACTATTTCAAGCCTCCGCCTCAAACCTGTTATATAGGTTAATAGGATTCCCTGTGCATAATTTAAAATATTCAGCTATAAAATATTCAGTTTCGCAACAAAACAATAGATAAGCCGCACAGGAGCAGTACAGTCGCAACCTCGGAGGGAGAATGATTATTTTCTGGGGGAGCTCCGGAAGCGCATGGCGAGGGCCAGGTGCCTCCCCCCTTTGTGAGCCGTGAAAAGAGGCGTCTTGAAACTCTCCGGTGGCACCTGGCCTACTACCAATTTGTGACATTTGAAACAGGTGGTTAGCGGCGGTCTGGAACAGCCTTCATCGGTGCTGAAAAATGTCTTCGATTAGCAGAAGGGAAAAACCTACAGTGATTCATGGGGGCAAATAAAATTCCCCAATAAAAGGAGCGCTTTCATATACCTCTGAAGCCATCTTTAATTATTGCCCAGTTGGGTCCCATGTCGTTTGTGTTTATATGGTATATATAAATATTGTTTTCCCTCATGATATTGCTATACAAATAGTGAGTTTCACTTCAGCTTGTCTAAAATATTGTCTAAAAGAGCATTCCAAAATACTCATCTCCCCATTCTTTTAACCTCTCAGCCAATCAGGATGGTGATCTGCCAATCTGAAGAGGCCCACTCTGAATGAAGCACTTATATACACACGCACTCATTTAAGGAGATGCAGGTCCAGGAAAACCTGTAAACCTTGTGACCTTGGGCCATGACTGGGGGGAGGCAGCAGAAAGCAGAAAGAAGAAAGCAGGGCAGAATGATCAGATACAGAGCTGGGCATCGGGTTCGAGACACGCTGGAAGACTGATGCCTCAGTCCTGATCATTGATTCACCAATGAACACCATTAGAGTATAGGGTTTATACCAACAGTAGAGATTACAGTGACACTTTACTTAAAGCTGTCGTCTATAACACACTACAGTATAAATAATGCATTGAAATGCTTGGTGCTGTATAAGAATTTATAGCAGTACAGTATCTTCTATTGACATTCATAAGGCTGATTATAATACTTCACAAGCAGTAATGAAGTATTCTCATCTACAATGCACTATAGATGCTGTCATAATGCATTATAATGGTCTTTATAAGAATTAAGGATGCTTTGTACTGCATTATGAAGGTATTTGTAAAGGAATCTATAAAAGTATTGATAATGCATAATAAATAATGTAATATAATGTGTTAGCCCTTTTTATAAATATTTATAACCATGTTTTTGATGCTTTAAATGTGCATTATAACATGTTATGAATGTTCATAATTGTTTATAGATTCTTATAGACATGGCATTAATAGAAAGTGTTATGTGAGATCACTAGCTCAGAGCTGACAGACACATTGATATTAGAGTCACTAGGGGCACCTGACAGACAAGAACATTCTGGAGCCCATCGTTATTTTACAGTTAAATGCATTTCAGTTGGTGGCTCTCAACAACCAGCTTGAATGACAGCATTCTCTGAGCTTGTTCTGCTCTAGCAGGTTTCAGACATTGTGGGACTAAAGATATGCCCTGACAATTGAGTGTACTATTAGTGCTAAACAATACATATTCAAAACATTCATATATACATACACACACACAGCAGACACACACACAGATTAGGTATCTACAGTATGTCTTTGTGGGGACTCACCATTCATTTCTATGGGCATAATCCTAGTCCCACTCATGGGCATTGTTAGGGCCAGTTACTCGGTGCTATAGCCCTGAGTATTTTAAGCGTAGCCCCGAGTATTTTAGTCCCCATGCCAGACCTCCTTCAAAAAAAAAATAAAAATAAAATAAAAGTCAAGCCCCAGGTAAAACCCTTGATCTTTTCAATAGCTAGAAACGCCCCTGATCTCAACTCTGACAACCCCCACCCAGCCCTAACCGTATCCATAAGTAACCAAACAAAATACAAGACTTTTGGCATTTTATAGTTTTTTTGGTTGCATTCAGCTTTTCATTAAATTGAGTTTCCTCTTGTGGGGAAAACTGGTTTGTAATATATATGCACACACACACACACACACACAGCAAAATAATGAACTGAAATGAAAAGAATTCTGTTTAATGTCTATTGCTGTATATCCACATCTCAAGTCATACTAAATCAGTTTAAACTGTGACTTAATTTCTTTAAATTCATTTTTATAGATTTTGCATGTTGAAATCAAATGGCTTCCTAACTGAGTTTTCATTATTCCCACTTTCATGTCAATCGCGGCATATTTCAGCTTTGGCATCCAAATCAGATCAGAGCAAAACAATTCCCCTAATCAACAGCACCAAGCAAACTAAGCACACTAACTTCCTTTGCCCCTGCTGCAGGCCTGTCTGCATTATTGATACCCTTTAAAAACGTGGGCAAGCCGAACGCAATTTTTAGGAATTCTGCTCACAGGAGAACGGGGTGTGTGTGCGGTGCCGACGTGTGAGCCCCAAAAGCTGAAAGACGTCCTCAGGACATCAGCCTCAGCTCTTACGTTCACCAAGGTTATAAGCACTGTGCCACATCTGTCTGAAAACAGCATTATGCCATTGAAACGAGGGGACATTTCAGCGCATTGCTTCCACCGACTTTTCGGCAATCGATTGCAAAATGAAAGGATGTTCTCTGAAATTTCCAGATCTGAGAGCGGAACGAAAACAGTGAAGTATTTTTTGTTCCATAGCCAGTTTTCCACATTAAGTACCAAATATTCCTAAATACATTTCTTTGAGAAACTTGCCACATGACTGGTATTATTACATCAATAAAGGCTTACTTTCATTCATATTTACACCAGTGTATAAAAACCAATGTAACATTTCCTTTTATGTGCAAACTCGCAGCAAAAAACTGTTTCACAAATTGGATACATAATGTCCTTTCACCTTTAATACACAAAGTCAGAGAATACAAACTTGTATCAATAGCAATATCTATTCATTTGAATGCCTGTGCATATGAATTCTTTTCTACAATGTGTGATAAATAATTCAGTGATCCTAATGGACCGAGACTCTGCATTGTCCTTTAAAGGCTCCTGGCATGAATCTGTTGGATTACACTGAGCCCTGTTTGTGGCATTAGGCATCAAACAAAGCACCGGAAAATAATCCGATATCCTAAATGAAAGTGTGCATTCTGTGTTGCTCTCAACAGAACATTAATGTAGATTCAGAGATAGAGAATTTTTTCAAGGAGAAAAAATACTGGTATGATATCCCTAATAATGAAAAGGAGTAATCATCTCCTGCCGTGCTGAGAAATAGGGTTCATTTTTATTTTTAAAGGTTAATAGGAATCTCATTCCATTGTGATATTCTTTACTATAATCACTAAAAACAATTTACCGCCTGTATTTAGCTTGTTTTGTGTTTTTTTTCTTTTTTTTCCTAAGAAGTACGTTGCCACTGTTTTGACCTGCCGCTCTTTCCATTAATCAAAAGCCATTCAGCTTTTAACAAGGGGCAGATCAAGAGGCCAGTTTAACTGCCCTCTTCAGTCTCGGAATATTTCAATGCAACAATCCATCCAGTTGCTGAGTTCAGAAGATGTCAAAAATATTAGTGCACCTCACTTAAACTGATCCTCGTGATATTTGCCATACATTTTTTTTATCATTTATCAGGCGCTTTTGTTCAAAGCAACGCACAAGTGCATAAAGTTTGGGGTCAGACAGCAGGTTCAGCTGGGCAGTGTTTGGGGTTAAGGGCCTTGCCTTAGCGCTCAGCAGTAATGTGATTACTCTGATAGCCACTAAGCCATGCACTGACCCACATGTATGTTTTGAAGTGAATGGCTTTTTTTAAGCATGTTCTCAGTAAAGAGAAACCCAAACAGATTCAATTAGTGATGCGGACTCAGTGTGGGTGACAGAAACACTGAGCTGTAGGTAAAGCGGTGCTTAAATGCTGCTTCTCTGGCCTGTGTGTGAAAGCATGCAGTGTCTTTACATAATTGTTTAGGGAATAACTGTCACCCCGTGGCAGTTTATTACAGTATTACACCAGAGCAGAATGACTGAAGGGATCAAATTCTGAGCTGCTAATTGGCAGCGTCAGCCACAGGGGAACCGCTGCTTAGGGATAAGAAATATGCATGACATCAGGAACACAGGCATTTATATATGTACACACACACACACACACAGCTAGAAGATGAATGGTTGGATGGATGGATGGATGGATGGATGGGTGGATGGATGGATGGAAAAGAGTACTGTCAGGTGATAGAAAGATGTAGCTCTTCTTTTGCCTCGATGTCAATAAACCAGGAGTGAAGCCATTTATTACATGTTAGCAAGGTAGCTTTGCTTTGCAATTTGTGAATCTAATAGCTAGCAGCATGCAGCGCCTTTTGCGTGAGAAGAAATATTTGCACAGATGACATTTAAAAGACGCGAAGAGGAAACAGTTAGACTGGGACTGTTAGGAACTGAACCAAATGCAATACAGACAGACCCTCGTACGAGGTAGAGCACCATGCTGCTCTTTGTACAATATACAGAGGAGGCTTGGCTGATATACAGTCACAATTAGCTAAATAGCCAGCTGACAGTGTTCAGTTTCTTAGGTGTGAGGATTGAGATGCTTTACGGAAACAATTCTTGCACACGTAATCTCCAGCTTTAAGCATTTTGCTTTCCTGGAATCATTTTGTTTTGTTAATTGAAGCAAATGTGAATGTATTTGCACGAAACATATAAAGACCGAGAGACCAATTCTGCAGAGTTTCAGGCTACGTAACAAAAGGCACCATTATCTAAGGGCAGACAACATTTCCAAGCGACAGCCTGTCTGTGTTTCAAGGTTATCGTGTTATATTAAAGCATTTTTTTTTAAAAACATGTCTGATCTTAGGAGGCATCCGCCAGAGGTGACCTTTGTCTAGGCCAGGTAAAGGTAAATGCCACGTATTGTTAGGTAAATAGCTGGCCAAATATTTACAAGTATTACAGCAGTAAGTATTACTCCAGGCCATTATAGAATAACTTTATGTACTATCTCTGCAAATTTCTATGATAGAACTCAAGACTCCTCTGCATTTGAAAACAACCTGACGTTTCAATGAATATTTGAAGTTAAAATCGAGTCACACATTATAGGTTCAGTTTAAGTTTAACAAAACAGAGCTTAACACGTGGACCTTTTTCGACACTGTTACTTCTACTGTATGACTTCTATGCTTTATTCATTTTTAGAATGCATATCTGTAAATGAAAATAACATACACATTAGTAAAGATATCCTGTACTTTTAAAAATTTTGCTATGTTTAGTATGTTATAAATAGTCTATATGTGGACATTCAAAATGGTACTAATTTTAGTATCAACAGCAAGTCTATTCGAAGCTGATTAAATGGTTATGGAGTATTTTTTATCATTTTGTCATTATCTGAATGTCAAAAGTTTAATTAAAAAGGATATTAAAGTAATTTTATAATGATCAAATATTAATACAGGAAGCAAGGCAATTTGTCTGTGCTAATATTTCTTTAGCACTGCAGCTGACAGGCATTTTATCGAGAATCCTCCCAGGTTTTTTTTAACCACAGAAGCTCACCCCATTCAAAAACCACTACGCAATCAGTCTTACAGTTCAAACATTAAGAGATAAAATTCATCTAAGTACTTCAAATACAATAAGATATTTGTAATAGATTACACATTTCTAATAGAGAAACATCAAAGGACTACTTAAAAATCTCCCTTTTGGTAAAATACGTTCTTTGTAAATTAGTTTGATATTCTGACAGTTGCTAACAGTTGCCTGTTTAAATTTTTATACAAATCCCCTGTTAGTCATTTACGTGAAACTGAGCATTTATGCGTTATGCACAAAATCAGATTCCACTAGGGTTACAGACAGTAAATTCATGATGCATTTACAATGCGAATTTTAATGCGCAAGGTCTTGATTATATCCACCTACCAACCAAAACTTGCTGACCATCTCATTTCAGTGCTTAAACATTAATAAATTCAGAAGAGAGTCTTCAGAAATATCCCTGACAAAAGTACTGGTAAGGAGAAAAGGAAAGACACTGAACAGCATGTAGCTAAACCAAATAAAATGTGTGACATTTCCATGTTTGATTTTCATTAATCCACTGTTGCTTTCTTGTCAGTCGATTTTTGTTGAACTCAAACTTAGAAATTCCAACTTTTTCGGAAAATAAGCTGACAGCATCAGGAATTAAATAATAAACAAGACAGACCGTTGCCATTTTTGTGACATTGTGTATAGATTTTATGTTTTCCTATAATGATGAAAAACCTTTCTGCATAATGTTGCTTTTCACTATTCCGAACATTCTCAAAAAAGCTCAGATAAAAACGTATATTCAAAATGTCAGATAGCATTTAGCTGAAAAGCAAAGCAGGGCTTCCTCCCCGCAATTGCCCCCCACCCCCCCACGATTGCTCCCCGCGATGCACTCGGACACCGGTCGTCTGGAGCATGCATGCGCCTTTTGTTTGACTCGCATTTGGCTTGCATTTGCAATGCGCTCAAATATGCCATTCAGTGCCTGCTGACACAGGATCCTATCGCCCAAGTGGAACTTACTGTAAATGATATCGCTGAATGGACACGAACCTGAGACTTGGGATCTCCTGTTTCTAAGAGTACCCATTCAAGACAGAGCCTACTTTTACTTTTTGTATGCCTTTCAATTTCCAGAGAGGGGACAATAGGCTCTAAGTATAGCTATGCTCACAGGAGTTATTTCACGTCTAGGAAACTAATAAGATTGTACAGTCAATATTCAGGAACAGGATACTAATCCCATTCTTGCATTGCCGCATGATAAGATCTATCATCGCGTCTGTCTCTGAGGCGTGGAGTGTCACTCAGGACTGCTGATCGACACTGCAGCTTATCAGAGTCTCACTGACAGAGAGCTATCGCCTTTTTAATAAAGACATAGTGTATCACATGCATCCTCCACTGAGCATCTCGCCGGCATTCCGTACCTGTACGTTCTGATTAATGTATTTCTCTGCCCTGTACATCCTTGAAATATACAGCTATTGAGCTTTGGTGTATCCTGGGTACAGCTGAGACCTTCTGTTCCCGGTTTCAGGTGATTTACTTTCTGCAGTTGGGCCAACAGATGTTGCACCAAACAAATGTGTGAATATCCCCAGAAGACATATGAATGTCTTTAAAACACACACACACAAATTGCAACGCATTGTATTATTTAACTTAAAAAAAAACAAATCTGCCAGCAGTCATTTAAGCTTGTCTGTCATTGACATTGTCAGAAATTAATAAATGGGTGTCTGCTTGATAGTATACACTGGTGAAAACAATTTAGACATAGATTCTGGTTATGACCATTTCAGAACTATAAGTGTGAGAGACACCTGTCTAATTTCCTTCTGAAGACATCTGGCTCTGTATATATAAATGTCCTCTTTATAATTATCTTGTGTATAATAAATGAACTTGTCCTACATATGGGGCTCAGTTGAGCAAGTAAATATCATTGCTGTGGTGTCACTTCAACTTTAACTTTTACCACTTTAATTCCCAGCGGATCTCAACCAAACAGCCTCAAAGCCAATTCCTCATATTCTCAATACTGCGCAGTGGTCATACAAGACACACAAACACCACTTGACCGTCACGGTTGAAAAGGAAGATGTTAAATTGCAGTGCTTTTCTCATGAGTAAACCGATACCAGCTGCCATCCTTTTTGCAGTATCTTAGAGTGTATTGTCATTAAAATGTCTCTAATGTAGAAAACCTAATAGTCGGCCCACTTAACCTGCAAGTCTCAATTTCAGCCACAAGAAGCGAATAGAAAGATCTTGTTCAAACCCCAGAAAGAACTTTGCTAAATCAAATTTAGTATCATTTTCGGGAAGATGACCTCTCTACCAATAGCAATCACATCAATGCCCAGAATAATGCAGAAATAAAGACAGTCCAAAAGAGCATTGATTCAGAACGAGCTGTAATTGACGGGAAACAGATTTCTGTTATTTTTGTGGCGGTTTTTCTGTGTCACAGTCTGTCTTCGTCAGGGTCGTCACAGGTGTATTATAACCTTCTTGCCTTCATCTTAAATTCACCGAATGCAAAGCTCATATTGTCTTTCTGCTGCTGCCTTTAACTCAATACGTGCCTTTTTACCTCTCGTCCTTTCAGTGCAATTTCCCCTCCAAAGATAATTTGATTTACCTTTTAAATGCTACGGCAATTTGCCCGAATTAAACGTCTTACATTTTCAGGAAATATCATGTTAAGGTCGGCATCTTCATTTCTGCTCACGCTAAGCGGGGACAGAAACACTGAACAATGCTTTTCCCAGATCCCCTCCACCCCAGAAAACACGATTAAATCAATCACAATCACCGTTACTTAGATTCACTTTAAGCCAGCAGAAGGAGTGATACTGTCAGTCTGGTAATTCCATGCATGCTGAGTCACACAGTTAGCATTGCCAAGTAGCTACTAAATTGCCTGGAAATGTTTTTGTCCCTGACTGGCTGGAAGGATGCAGAGGCTTGATGTAATATTAAAAAAGACCAATAAGCACAAAAGACTAAAGTGTATAGTGTGGTGTTAATTGTCAATGTGAATAGTCTTGTTTTGTGGCTATTTATCTACAGGGTCAATCTCAAGTCAGCAGCTACAATTACTTAGAAATTTTAAATTTTAGGATTAACTACTAGTAAAGGACATCAAAAGGAGATAAGTCTTTTCACACAAGATCTCCCATTACCGAAGCCATTTAATTTGTGTGTCCCCTAATGAAAAATAGAGGAAATTTAATCGATCAGGGAAATTGGGGGATATGAATGCATGGTTGCTGTAGGAGCCCTGACACGTAGCGGCTTCCCGAGTAGGAGGGCACCTGCGGGATGAAAGGCAGCAGAAATCCCTACACCAATGCAACTCAAGTACACGCCACCCCCCCCCCACACACACCCCCACTCACGCTGTCCCAAAGATATCTGCCCTCTAGCACACAGGATTTGTCAAAGGAGGATCATGACACCCCGTTATGTGTAAAACCTACAAAAAAAACTAAAAGCACTAGTTAAAGAGAAGAGACAGGAGAGGAAGCTGGGAGGGAGCAAAAATGTGGACCGACTATGGGTCCCCAAGGATCGGATTGGCAAACACTGGTCTAAATAATTAAAACTTAACTGATTACAAAGGCATGTGCTGCCCCAGTATATTGTAATTATGTTAGTGTTGAATAACCGTGTGCTCATTCTGCAGCAAGAGGGCAGTCTATTCCTGATCAGTATGATTAGACATTTACCAGTTCTTACAAAAGTTCCTGGGCTTTCTTTGGCCGTGATGTGACTAAATAGAGCAGTAAGGAGCTGCCTGATTGGTGTTTCTGGTTATAAATGTTACATTTTAACATCCCTTTAATTAAAGTGAGGAACTTCCATTGTCCTTATTTCCTGTACATGATATGAGGATGATCTTGCAATTCTGCTTATGGCTGGATCTTAATGTTTGGTTTATAGGGCTCCCTTTCAACCCGCAAAGCTGTCCGGGAAATCACGGAGCCGCTCCTGTTCCGGAATACAGCGAGGTCTGGGCTGTCAGAAGTGGAAATAGACCAGGCTTCATTTAATCTGTCTGGAACCCTTGGAGGGAAGTGGCATGTCCAGCTAATGGTCCAACTCAAAGCCCAGCGAGCGGCCGACTCAGCAGAGCCCGTGGCTTTGTCTTCGGGACATTCATCCATATGAAAACGCCTTCCAGGGCTGAGCAGTAGGTGTCTGACCACAGGAACACTAACAAGCTATAATGTCTGTTTTTTTGGGGTTTTTTTTTTTGATCTCTTCAAATCAGAAGCAGGTTTAAAAGCTCCGCCAAGGTGCATCTCGATTTTGTTTTGGATAACAGCGCACTAAAATGAACAAATCATAAACCCTAAAATGTAACATTTAACCTGGAAAGGAATGGAAATTGAAATAGAATGGAAAGCAAAGCTGAGATGTGACTCTGATGCTAATCGGTTTTCATGGTTCCTGTGAGGCTGAATGTGAGACAGTGATACACCATGTTAATGTGGGAAATGGCTCTGAATCTAAGCATAAACACGCCATGTTTAGTTCCACAGAGGCACCATCGCCGTGCCAGATATCATCCCTGAAAAGCACTTAGCCTAAGATCCGTGCCAGCGTGGCAGCCTCGAACCTGCCCCTGTCGCGTGATAGAGCTATCACCAATTCCTGCCTGGGCCTCCCTTCATGCTCAGCGTTCGCGATGATAAGGGGGAGCGGGAGCAGTGTCAAGCTGCTGCCGTGCCATTGTTCTCCATAACGCAGCAAAACATAACCCAGCAGGAATCATTCTGTCCACTTTGGACCGCAGGAGAACAGACAGCCAACATGGATAGCACTCAAGTTTTCATCCTGCTCTGAAAGTATTTCAGGTCAAAACAGAGGGGGGGTTAGAAAAATAAATGTTTTATATATAAACTTCAGGTTTAACATGAAGCAACTAATATTGCAGATATTATATAGATTTGTGTATTTCATTTCCCATGTGGGAAGTGGGACCTATTTGCAAGGGACTTCTGGTTTTCCAGGTTCTCAGGATATCACCATGTGCAAGTTAAGTTAAGCTAAGCAGAGAACGAGCGTCATTTTCTTTTGCGGTTCAAGGTTGCGTAAACGGTCTGAGTCCCCTCCGGTAAAGGCATAAGCTCTTACGTTTGTTTCGGTATTTCCACACTGCCCTGTTTATGTGTGCATGTTTTTTAGATTATCCCAATTTTTATATATATTTGGTAAACATACTACATCATAACACCCTCTGGACAAATACTGGCTACATGGACCACTGGGTCTTTAATCTCACAAGGAACCATATCTCCAGTGAGGGTACCCTTGAATCCGTGACATGAGAAAAAGTTGTATCTCTCTAGAATCTCGAAGATGAAATATTTTCTCTTTAGACATTCTGTAGTTGGAGTAGATTCGAAGATGACTGGTGCTCTGTATTTTGCCAGTATATTCGGCCGTCATTAATCCATCTCTTTTGTTTGATGTGACGCGTGCTACTGAGAATGTGCTGGATCTGGAGACGCTCCAGAGGTGGTGTGTTTTCCGTCTCCCAGTTTTCAGTGCAACGTGTAGCACATTCAAGGTCAGCTGGGAATTAATATCTGCTACTAACCCAGGGGAAGACATCACATTTTACAGTATGTGGTTCAGTAGATCAATATCTTTATAAAAACCACAGTGGTTCAATCAGTGAAAAAAATTTAGAAGCACGTACAAAACATTGTTAATAAGGATTATTCCCACAGACTGCGGAATGCTACAGGACATTCCCGGTAGGTGGAATACTGCTTAGTTTTAGACATAAACACCGTGATGGGGGAATTTCAAAGTATTTACATACCAGAAGGGGAAATTAATCAACTACAAAAACCTTCAGCTTCAGCAAAGCATAAATAAATCATATCAGAATTAAAGCAGCATAAATATTCAAAGACTGGATGGAAAAATGCTGTGTAAATAAAGTTTTTATTATTATTATTGTTTAGATAATCAAAAGCCGTGTGAATGAACCACATCTACAATCACAACAATTAGAGTGAAATGGTTTGGGGTGAAATGAACATGAATTCCTAAATTTAATAATGAACTTTTATAGACACCAAAGGTTGCCAAAGGTTGTAATATATTAAAAGTTTATATTAAGTACATCTACACCTAACAATAACATTAATTACTCACTAAACATTTCAGACTTTTAAAATGCTGCAGAATTTCAGCAATTTTTTTCTTTTGCATAAACAGGAATCGACATGATGTAAATGAATTAGTTATGACCTCACCTGCACTATAAAATAAACACATCAAAGCAATTTCTGCTGTGTTTCTAAGGCAACAGAAAAAAAATGAAGAGGCATATTTACTAAAGATTCATTTAATCGAGTTTTTTGGTACTTTTAAATAAATATTATCATTAAACTTGAAGCTCAGTTAATTAAAAATTATTCCACATATATAAATAGATATACTGTATAAATACTCCCTTTAAAAGAAATAAATGAAAAAAAAACAATTAAGCAAATTTCATTTAGTAATTATTGTAATGCTAAAAGATAATCATTATGCCTCAGTTAGATACAGATCGCTTCAGTACACTGGCCAGTGTTTGTTTGACCTATTTTTTGTCAGTGGTGGCTTAGGGACATGCACTTGTAATTGAAAGATTGCAGGTTCGAATCTCCGACCAGCAAGGCACCACTGAGGCACCCTGAGCAAGGTACCACCCCCAAGCACTGCTCCCCGGGCGCTGAATTAGCTGCCCCCTGCTATGTCACACTGTCACATATGGGTTAAATGCAGAGGACACATTCTGTTGTTGTGCTCTGTGTGCTGTGGTGTGTCAACAATGACAATTAATCACTAAATTCTAAATCTAAAACAAGATACTGTGTGTAAACAAGAGAGAACAACCCAAACTGGGCATACTATAGCAAAAATATTAGAAACACACAGAGGTGTGGAAGTTAGTGTGTAAACTTCACAGAGGAAGAATGTAGATGTTGTAGAGCAACAGAAGAGCGTGTAGCAATCAGAAGTCATCTGTACATGTGTGCTAATGCAGAGACGAGCGTGTAGAAGGCGTTAAAATGAAAGGTGCTATATTTGCTGTGAATCAATGTGTACTGTGATGTGTTCTGAAAAATACTGGAAGAAAATTTATCATTGCAAATTAACTTACTGTGAATGAAATTAACACTGAAAGCTGTTTTGAGCATTTCAAGGTTTTTAAATCCTAGTTTCAGCTTATATGAGACATTATATTATTATTATTATTATTATTATTAATAATAATAATAATAATATTGTTGTTGTCTTTATTTGGTTCATAGAACATATAAACACAAAGTTTAAAAATGAAAACTCACGCATTGCTGTGCTTTTGCTGTTTTTAACAAATATTTTATATATTAGATATATTTTATGTATGTGTGTGTGTATATATATATATATATATATATAATGAAAAAGCAGTATGGTGTGGCAGTGTGACAGGAATAAATAGAATTTAAAGGGAGCCATCAGCATTGTCAGTTGAGCATCTGAGAGAGTCCCAGATAAAAACCACCACCCCCCCCCACCCCCCCCCCCCCCCCAATACAGTGAGTTAAGGGGCAGCTGAGGACGATCACCTCTTCCCCCAAAGGAAACTTGCCACTAACACAGCATCACTGTATTCTGGCAGGGGGCAAATGGGGAGGGGACAGTGACCTGGTTGTGCATCAGCCATTGGGGGTGTAAATGGTGTGAAAATCCACAAGCTGCAAACTCCCACCTCACAAATTTAATCCTATTCATGGGTCAGCCCCACACCTGCCACACTGAGCACTGACTCAGCGCTCCTTGACAGTAGCTCTGCCCCACAAAGACCCCCCCCCCCCCGTCACGGAAGGGTGTCCGACGGGTGCCACGAAAGGATGAACCCGAGCTCAGCTGCATCAGCTCAGGATTTCCAGGGCGGCTGAGATGCTTTCGCATCTGAATTCTACACGGAGATCAGTGGAGGCCCCACCTGAGCTCACATAAGCTCAGAAGGTATTGTCATGCCACAGGATCACCTTTCTAGAGCGACCCAAGGAAGCGGGCAAGCCTGGGCAGGAATGCTGTGACCGCTGGGGGTCTGGCACAGGCGCCAAGCGGACAGACATAGCTGCCTGCTGCGAACCTGGAAGGTAGCGCAGCAAATCCGACCAAAGGCAGCTGGACCCATGGGGCTCAGTGGGGGCTCGGTACAGGGTGGCAAGCAGGGACAATCCGAGACATAAAACTCTGCTGGGACGCTGGCCCCTCATCTCCCTTTACCCATATGATTTGAGATGTGAGATTTTACCGGGGCAAAGCATGTAAATCCTGGGGTAATTGAGTAAAAAGGGTCTAGCAACGCACCGGGCGGCCGGTCCATAGACACCAAATGGAACCTTATGGTACCCACTTCCTATGTCAGGGATTTTCCAGGCAGAGTCACAAACACCCGGATAGCATGCAATGGACCACATTTTAGCCCAGAACATGTGGGGCAAAAACAATATGCAGTTCGCCAGCATGTCCCACGCTTTTTTGGAATGCCAATATATGTTGGAACAATGAGCGGCAGTGAAGATGCAGTGCGACACAATGACTGCTAAGTTAGCAGGAGCAGCACCCGCGGCGAGCCAGTAATTGTGGTCGGCTCGATATGGTGAACTAAAGGGCACGGAAGATCACCACACGCTGGTGCTCACCGTAGCGGAAAACTTTCCATGTGTCCTCACATCCACAACGAGGGAGTTAGACTAATAAACTCCGCAAGGGCTGGGATTTGAGTTCTGCCAGGGTCCTGGGGGTCAGCAGTATGATTCAGCTATCAGGCACGCTATGTACTACAGGGCGTTCCTGTAGGTGAGACCAGTGTGCGCGCAAAATGTACCGATTTTGTACTCGTCTGAAATTTCTTCTGTATCTCTCCGAAATTTGAATGAGAACTGACTAATTCATTTTGCCCTCTGACACAGCCTTAGAATGTGAATCCGTTCGATCACAGTGAGCAGCAAAATTTGAGAATGAAGTGGGTAACCGGATGTTTTAAATAAATATGATAATAAAGCAGGACCCCATAAATTGCCAGGAGGGCTATTCGTGCTACGTCACGTGAGCAACCTCATACTAGTACTATAGCTGAATACGAATGGATATAGCTAAATATAGCTGAATTTATATCACACAGGGGCTGACACTCATCCCCTTTCTCATGATGTATTTCATTAATTAATGAAGCCATAATTATTCCTGGAAACAAAAATCTCAAAGAATAATAAGGAGAAAAAAAAACAAGCCCCAGAATTCGTTTAACTTTTTAATCTGAGCGTTTCCATTTGCAGGTTTCATATACTGCGTTTCCACTGTCCATCTATATTTTAATATCCTTTTTTATTATGACATTGAAATGGCCTGGAGCACATTTTCAGACTGGGAGAAGATGCCATTCCTCACTCTTGCCGGGTAACTTAAATACCTACATTAGCTTAGGTTTAAACTAGCTTATTATCCAAATGGCATTTCTTAACCTGACACGCGCCTCACTCACTCGTCTGACGGCTACATGGGCATTTTTACGGCTGTAGTAATGAGTGAAATGCAGCTGGGAGAGTAAACAGGCCTGGTTTTGAAAGCTGGTGTCCAAGATCTCAAAGACAGTGGACAGGTGACTGTGGAAAGTTTACCCACCTCACTCCCACTCTAAATGTATTATTATTTTTTGCAGTTCAGCCTAAGCTTCTTCTCCAGGGTAACTCACAAATTTATCCATTTCTGCAGCTGAAATCCTGGTTAAGTACCTCGCTTAAGGGTGCCTCAGTTCAGCTTCTTCTCACTCCTCAGTTGGCTGCCATCAAGTGAATAAACCCATCCTTTATGCACTACGCTGCCTGTCCCCCTGCCACCCCCCACGACTAGTTTAAAAATGGTATAACCTTCAGTAATGTATAAGACTAACTGTGTGTTATTTAAAAATGCACATAACTTTCATGGTCACGAGGTTTTGAATTGTTCATTTCATGCTTAACTTTTTGGGTTTCATGCCCTGGTGTAAATAATGAAATGAAATATTGTTCTTGCAGACATACTAGGATTCTTTCTTGCTCAGTTGTAATGTAATAATTTCCCAGTTACAGTTTTACTCTTGCTTTTCCCCGTTGCTCGCAAACCTCTGACTGCCGCTTTCTTTCGTATCTCGATTATCCGCTCACATTTCCCCTCCGCCGTCCTGTCAGCTCTCAGGCCTCCCATCGCCTGGCCCATAGGACCTGACAGTCTACAATGGCTGGGGACGCACGGCGCTTACGTGCCGATGTCTGAAACGTGATCCACTTCTGCTCCCTGACTCCCTCACTCCGTGTTCTTATTGTTCCTCCCGGACTGAAGTTGTCAATAAAGCAACACCACAGACGTAGACCTCTAAGCCATGACGGGGTCTTCACAAGGCTTAACCACAGGATGATGGTAATTAGATGCAGCGACACATGCGAACACACTAACCGCCAATCCATACCGTTCACTCCCTCTCTCTTACTCAATTACATTATTATTATATGAGCTGATTGCTTCTGCATGAAATGCTGAGTAGGATTAATACCAAGCACTTGATCCCGCCTTTTTGTCACATATGACATTTTGTATTACTTCACATCATAACTGCGCACTAATTGCGCACATTTTAAGTCAAAAGGGACCAGAGAAGATATTTATGATTTTTCTAATCATATTTTACAGCAAAAATGGATGAACGGTGTTGGGCTCAGCAGTAAGTGAAGCAAAGCAGCTGGATGAAGCTTGCCTATAAGGTCCTGACATTATCAGGCGCCACTCCTCTGTCTCTATTTATACAGGAAGAATCAGCCGCAGGTGGTGAAAAGGTACATTTAGCTAATGAGGGGATAGCAGAGCTGTTGGTGTCTGTGAAAAGGTCAGGATCTTTATTATAGGAGCTGCCGTTAAAGCGATCTGAGTGCCCTCTCTTAATCACACACAACTCGAGTCACAGCTAAGCTGAAAAGTTTTATGGTCCATTTCTGAAGCCAGTGGCTGTCATGTATGGGAGCTGCAGTTATTTTAGTATAATCAATCAATCTATCGATGAATTAATTAATGGCTGAAGAGGGCCAGGGAAACACGACCAGATTAATGCAGACAGCGCAAGAACGGGGAAGTCACTCCAGGATAATATGCCAGGGGGCTTTTTCAAGCTCTGCTCTATGTGGTGCGTGATTGCAGACTCTGATACATACTGCCGCATTCACGTCTATTGACATTCTATGTCATAGACTTTCAGCCAGTTTTTATATGGGTAATCCATCCATCCATCTTCTGTAACTGTTTATCCTGCACAGGGTCACAGAGAGCCTGAGGCCTGTGCCTCGGGCACCAAACACGAGCCAGGGAACATTCTAGATGGAATGCCAGTAAATCACAGGAAAACAGGACTTTCTCCTGCACACATTCATACAGAAAGTCACATGCAATGTACAACCGATTCACTCGAGTGCATGTTTTTGGGTAGTGGGGGCTAGAGCACATACTGCTAATGGCTTATGAAGAAAATATGCAGCATTGTTCTATTTCCGAGTCTGCTGCTTAACAAGAGAACTTTTAACCAATGGTTTTGTTAATAACTTTTTAAATAATTCACAGTACATAAGAGCTGCAACAGACATTTTCGTTAATTTTCTTGTTAATTGCCTTCTGAAGTATAAATTGGTAGGTGCCAATTTGTGATGGTAATTGAGCCTACTAAGTACCTTAAGCAATTAAGGATTAACAAAAAAAATAGGTCAGTCAATCGAATCATGATTCTATTCAGTGAATCAACTCTTTTTACTTTGTTAAACTAAAAGATTCATTTACTTTTTATATGTCCCCCTTGGATATTGTTCCATGATCTCCTTTTATGTTTAATAATGATTCACTTTATTTTTTGGGGGGTTTTCTTGGGATCATTGTGCATTGAACTATAATACCCATATGGATTCTTTCAGATATCTATACATCATTGCACTACTGGGTGAGGAATGAGGCTCCGTCGGTCACAAGCAGCATGATCTAGCTGGCTGAATGATGAATCACTCATTTAATGTCGAATCACTCGTTCAACAAACTGAATGAAATGAACAAACCGAGAGATTAAGCACTCATGTAACAAACTCGATGACTCATTGCACAAACTGAACGATGACGCAGAGAACTAAATGAACGACTCTCTCAGTGAACGAACTGAACAGTGACTCACTCGCTGAATGAATTGGACGAATCAGCACGGTGACCGACATCGTTTCATTCATTCAAAAGATACATTCAAAATGAATAAATCGTTCATAAACGACACAAGCTCACTCTTGGAAGAGTTGCAGAGTGAATCTAGCAACAAGAAGCAGCATAGCGATTAAAATTAGAGAACAAAACAGCAGAGGGAAGGCAAGAAATGACCTTCAAGCCCGCCGACAATGGCCAAAACAGTCAGAGGTCTGGCATTTTTCACACAAGCGGGACAGTTGTGTGAAGTGTGAAATGTGCAAAAATAAATTAGCATAGCATGACAACATGAAAGAATATTTGAAACGGAAACAGCACAGTTAAACAGCATGTTCTGTGATTCAAATTCAATAGTTTCCTTGTCACGAGTACTAAATACTGTTAAATTCTTACTCATATGTTACACCAGATTGGTACACTGATTTACCTGTTTATTTCCAGCTACTAGCAAAGTACACTTGGCAATAAATGTCAGCTTCAGCCAAGATCATCTGATTGCATTCTCCCATTGTAACAATGACTTTTCATAATCAGGGACATAAACACAGAAGCTGTTTCTTAACCACCATGTTAAATAAAGTAGGACTTTTTCTGATATACGTTGAAGTGTATACATTTTTATTCTTAGAACATATTCGCAAACTCTGATAGAAAAATGAATATCAAAATATTCAATATTGATTATTAGCTGATCATAATGTGGGTTTCTGTCAGTAACAGCTGACATCAGAATTTCAAATGCGGCCCATATTGTCACAATCAACAATATGAGAACGCAATTCATGCACATTAATTTATTCATAAATGGCTCACTAATATGCCTGGATGAAAAATCATTTCTGATTTAACTTGGTGTTGGAAAACATTAGAAGGACTAAGCATTGAGTGTCTTTGGGGACATTTTAAACGGGTCTGCGAAAAACCTACGGCCTGAAAACCACCAGAGTGGAGACTTCACCAAACTGGAATGCAATTAAGTACAAGCACAGCTCTTAAAAATAGATACTGGAGATAAGTTCAAGTGTACTCGCTCACGGAATACTGAAAAGTCCCACAGGATGTTAGTATACAGACGCCGTCTCGCTTAGCGCGGGGAATAACTGATCAAAAACCCAGAAAATCCACTTAAGTCTGATTTACTGATATCCTGTCTCTTACAATCTGGCATTAAGTATTCAGCATTCACAGACGCTGGTAACCGCCCTTTATGTTTTCGTGTGATTTTAGTTCGGGTCCGACAACCTGAAAATCACACTTACCCGATGATGCTGTGACTTCACCGTGTTAATAATAGTATTTTACTGAAGGAATGAGTGCTGTTGACTTAAATATGAAACTTTTAACCATTATGAGATGGTTAAAGAGACGAGTGATGCGTTTACATAGTCCAGAAAATCTGAATTATCGCACCATACTCAACTCTATACTGGCAATAAAGTGAGTAAGGACAGTGACAGAGCCTAAGCATGTAAGATGAAGAAGGGCAACAAGAAGAACTGAATATGTTTAAACTTACAGTCACACTGGTACAAGAATATCCAATCTTCATGTTGAGAAGTCATTTCTTTATTGATACAGACATAGCCAAAGAATTCCTCCAGGTTGAAATTTGTAGCCAGTGAAAATAAATGAAAGTCTTGTGTAGCTATTATTAGGTCTATATTACAAGGTTGGTCTTGCATGCTGGGATTAAGCACACAAAAGTAATAAAGAAGATTATATGCACCATGTACACTTCCAGTGTCAGGCAGGAAGCTAAGCCACAAACACATGCATTCTGTTAGAGTCTTGTTCTGTTCTCATGAGGAAAAGCTGCTTCAGTGCACTCATCAGGTATTACCGCTCACTGCAAGCTAATGCAGTTAAGTTGACCATCACTTTGAGAAGCAAAGCTTCTTATTCAGTGTCCAGAATTATGAGCCATCTGAGTGACACTGGATACCCAGGTTATGCAGGACACAGGGCACAAAGCATGCCTTTATTGCGAGATTAACTCCACTGTGAGGCATCTAAGTAACCACTCAGGCCTTGTACAGCCAAGCTCATCACTAAAAGCCGGTTCCTGTATAACGACAATAACCTAGTGCCTTCTCATAAAGGCGCGCTGATCACATAGGTTTCGGCAGAGCCGGACGGTGAATAATTAAAGCAAGGTAAATTACACCAAATACTTTAACTTAGGTAGCGGAAGAGCTAATCTGTTCCAATCCCCTAAAGAGTAATGAAGGAACAACAAATGCTTCCCCAACTGAAAAAAACATACCCCAGTGTTTTCAGCTAGTCTACCTTCTGGCAAATAAACATGAGCATATAATAGGAGCGCTGTTATTGAGTATAATCATTAATGGCAGCTTTAAAGTAGCTCCCAGTGCACGGTTTGGAGCAGCGAGCAGCCGGACAGGTTGTTTATTTTGCTCGAAGCCCTTGGGAAATCAGATGCTCAAGACCTGTTGGTGTATCTGCTGCCATGCCCGTATTTCTGTAGCACTGGCCCACAGAAATCTCTTCGGGGTTCTGATCACTGGCTTGCTGCTCCCAGTTAACGTCTCTGAATTTTGTCTTGACATCCAGGCAGATGTATGAAGTCAGCGAGGCTGACCCGAAAGCAGCGTCTAGTCTCCTGTCACACACAGCATACCGCGACGCATGTGTTGGACTGACGTCTATTTTTAGGGGAGGCTGCAGTGTAGAAATTGCACATTTTGCAGGTGTGTCGGATTTCCTGGCTGCTCCCTTCTTTGTCAGGCTGGTAGCTGTCAAGCCAATGTTGGTCCTTTGCTTTGGTTTGGCTCGTCTGCAACCACAACAGCCTGACACATGGGTGATCTGACACTATTCTGACATTTCTCAGCCATTTTATTCTTCATCATGCTACGCATAAATACTACATTCTTATTCATGCATGCGTGATTTTATCAAGTCTATTTATAGTTTTATAAAGATATGACATTTAAACATCTTTATAAATGCATAATTTAAAAATACAATGTTTCTCCTTTATGTTACATGCTTTTGCTTCCGCTGTGTAACAAGATGATCGCCGACAAGCTCCTGCAGTTGAGTATATGTATCAAGGGGGGAAAAATGATTAAAACATGCAGAGGTGTTATGTATCACTACTGTTTACACACTGTAACATAAACAGTTATTGTTCCCTGATAGAGCACTCACTCCTGTGGATGAATGTATCATCGGTGTTAGGCAGAGAACATCGAGTTATGTCACCTGATGCATTGCCCCAGGCATGAAAAGCACTGTAGACCAGCCAGTAACAGTAAAATCAATGGTACCATGTTAAGAAATACTACCTGAAGTAACCTGCCATTAAACTTCACGGATAGGCAAATCTGTATTTTTCATGGCCCTCATTTCACCCTAGCAATCTCCCGGAACAACAGAGCATGACATGCAGCATTTGCCAGATCCTCCGAAATCCTGGTGCCTTTACCGGATCGCCAAAGGCTACCAAACGTTCAAAGGGCACATCGCCGATCAGTTTGCCGAATGACCACATCTCCAAATCGTATGCATGCTACAATGGTGAATTGCAGGTGATGAAACTGCTTGCAAAGCAACGGAGTGCAATCTTCAGCATTCAGAACACCACGGTACACAGCTCAGTTGACATTTACAGTTGGGGTACATTTAGGCCAAATTCATACATATTGCAAGTCATGTTTGTTTTTTTTTTCAATACTTTAATGCCACTGGCAATATGTATGTGTCAAAGCATTAAGAAAATCTCTGAGGGATATCATCCTGTATCTTTCATTCCACTCACAACACAAGTATGCCTATCTATGATATTCTGTAGCACTCCAGATAAAAATATGATTTCTGGCATAAGTCATCTTGCGCATTCCAGTTTCACAGCCAAACATTTTTAACTAAGAGGCTTTCACTGACTACAACTTGTGAATTAAACTGAAATGTCACTGCAAATGCTCGCATGAGTAGAATGTATCCAGAAATCTAATTTTAAAAATACTGCTCAACATGAAATTGGTTTAAATGAAAATGTAACCCCAATATATTATACTGTGATATTTAACAGTTTGTGTTTCCTCGATGGCATTTATTCATGTAGAAATTTTGACTTGCAGAAGAGAATTGGATTCTGTGCTGAACAGTCTGTTACATGTACAAATTTTGCCTTTAAGCAATTTAATAATGGAATATGGAGGAATTAATCCTCTGGTCATAGAGTAAAATTTCATTGTACCAGTTACTGCACCCACGTGTTCACTTATTGCATCTGTAATTTTATTTTTTTTTTAAAGACAGTAGTCAACGTTTACTTTTTGCCTGCACCCTCTATTTCATGCTTTTTGAGTATTATCATTTACTCATGTTCCCTTTAAGACTAAGTTAGAAGTCAGAGATCCAAGAAGTGAGTATCTTGAAAAGTGTGCCCAGTTGTGCTAAGACGAAGCATAATTCTTAGCAAAATGTTAACGACTAGAAATGAAGTGAAATTGAATGTTTTTATTTTGTAATGATCTGAAATATGGCAAATCTAGCCAAAGAACACCGCGAGACCTGCTCAGTCAAACTTTGCGTCTTAAAATATTGCAAGGCTTCATATCATCGAGGAGTTTCTGTTTGATGGAATATGAGTTACTAAGCATCAGGTTAAGCCGCTAAAAACACTGCGCTAGAGCCCAAGACCATGAAAGAAATGCTAGCAGAATGTTGCACTGGAAATGTAAATGATCATCTGCCTTCTGCTGCTCTTTCCTCCTCGCCAGTCTCACTTCTGGCTCTGCAGGGCCTTTTATTATTTATTTTGCAGCCTTAATTCCTTATTACATAATTGCTTCATTTTAACCCCCTGTGGGAGAGACACAGCACTTTGAGATGTCAGATGGCAGAGCTGAAACAATTCCAGCCACTTGTTAGGCACCAAACAACACAGACATAAAATAATGAGCACATGAATGTTGACGTATAGATAGATAGATAGATAGATAGATAGATAGATAGATAGATAGATAGATAGATAGATAGATAGATAGATAGATAGATAGATCTGCACGTTTTAATAGGTGTCAAAAGTGAAGGTTTCCACTTCTCTTGTTAGTTAAACGTTTCTTTTAATATAGCCAACTATCATAACTCGCATCGCTTCACTTGTACAGTGAAAGTGTATAAGTCTAACTATTCCTTGGGCACTGCAAGAATGCAGTAATTACCCCCTTGGTCATATTTTTGTTTACTGCTAATACTACTAATGTTTATGTTTTTAGTCCCGGTCGTGCAGACAGAAATATTACTTAAGCCGTGATGGTTTTACAGGCAGTTTAGGGCGCAAAGGAAACGACGGAGACTTTCGATTATGCGGCACTCTTAGTTTTGTAGCACTTACAAGGGAACGCCTGCCCTAAGTAGCAGTACACTCAAAAAAAAAAAATCAATAAGCAGTTTCGCAATCAATATGGACAGTACTTACATATGTTTTTTTTTTTTGTTTTTTTTTCAAACTGCATTTAAAACCGCAGAAATTTCAGCGGGCAGAAAGTTCATTCACCATAAGGATTGACCATGCTTTGCCTTGTAAATGCATGACGATTCCCAAAGGTCGCTTGAATTTCGGCATAATTGTTTTGCCTGTGCAGGTCTTCGCAATAGCATGCGAGGAAAACTATTGTGGATTACTATAGCGGTCGCAGAAGGCATATGCAGAGCGGTACTATATGTATCTATATATATAATACGACTCATTTATCTGGCATCTCTAATTATTGCGAATTACTGGATTATGACATCTATATCCCGCATAGTACGAAACACTTTGAATGAGGAGGTGGGAATGGTGTATATGTCAGTAACGAGACACTTTCCACCAGTTTGCGATCTCTGTCACCTAACCTAAAGGTTTCGAGACTCAGTTACCGGTATAATTTACATGACACGAGAGAAAATTCAGTATTTTTTATACGGCATGAAAAATTGATAACATTATATATGCAAATATTTTGAACAAGTATCCGCGTAAATTTTTGCCTACATTTAAACGAGCAAACTTGGTGTGTTTGTCCTGATGAGTATCGTTCGCATATAAATTACAATATCAACATCACATAAATCGTACTGGCAGTGACATATACTAACGTCATACTAATGAACTCCTCACGCGGTTCTGAAAGGCAATGTATTAACAAAATTATTAAATTAATATGTGTGCGTTAAATATATTTACCTTGGTCTAATAGACGTAAGGAATGTTGGAAAGAGGGATCGAGCGAATCCTTCTCTGCCATCAGCTCCGGTAAGTACTTTTCGCTATCCATCTTCGCCTGTGCTTTCGGTCCAGACAAAAGAGAACGGGTGAAAATAATATTCTGAAGTAACAAAAAATATATATATTCCGCCTAATCCCGTCAGCTACCCCCACAAAAATATTAACAATATATATTCGTAATAAAAAATAACAGCAACAATGGCATTGAGATCCAAGATCACAGCATAACAATTACTTGTTATGCTGCACGGAGACTGAAGATTGTCCTTGTTAAAGTAAAAATTCCTTTATCCCATCGGAGGCGTGTTCACCATGCGGCGCTTTACTTACAACAGGGGCAACCTGGAGATCCCTCTCCGCTGTAAACAGGCTTCGTGGCTCCGCCTCTTGTTACCACTAGCAACGGAGAACCACCCACTGCCCCACGCCATTGGCTGTTATTCGTAATGGCACTCTATTGATTTCCCGATTATTTTAACGTCAATCATCCGGAGAGGCGGGGCTAAGGTGTGGACGGGCTTCGAGCGCATCTGGCGTTGTCCATGGTGCTGGCACGAGATGCTCATATTCGAGCATATATATAAGGCGTTAAATATGCACACATTTTAAAAGCAGTGTGAAATGTACCCAGTGCCTTAGATGGAACCACCATCGCTTTGCTTTGTTTAGGCTTACATGATTTGCACCGGAACATAATTGTTCGTGAAACTTTTTGTAAGTTGAAAATGTTAGATGTAGACCCAACTGACTTGCTCATTTCTGCAATAAAAGTTTAATTTGTCCACATATAAGAACAGACAAAAATGATTAGAACAACATTACAGTTATATGTGTATTTGTTTCTAATGTGGAAATTATCTGGCGTCACGCGGGGACACAGATCTGATATAAGGCTAACACTGACGAAAACTCATTTTAAAGATCTCCGTAAACTAAATATATATGCAATGCACCAACAACGTTACGAGTAGACACGTTTAACTTCTATATATTGATACTTCTTTTTTTTTTTTTGGCAATGATGTTGGCCAAAGCAAATGTAAATGTGTTACATCTGCGAAAAGTAAACGCCGAGAAATAGAATTATGTGAGTAAAACTACTTTAAGTGACCCTAAACCTACCAGACTTGCATACTGTATACTAAAGAAAGAAACGAAAGAAGGTTTCAACCAAAGTAGTTCCGACTTGACTGATACATATGGTTTTATGATGAAATTGAATATCTGCTTGATGCTTGAGACCTATACTTTGACCTCAGTTCCCTCATTAGTTTGGTGACCGTAGCTATGATTATGTGCGCAGTCGACTAGATAAATGCAATGTGAACATTATTGATTATGATGGATTAGAAGTCTGCCCACTTAAAATCTGCATTTTAATCAGTGCACTGATATTAATGCTACGATGATAAATGCTGGCTTTGACTACTTAGAAAGTCATTATTGCGTTCATTGTAGAGAAAGAAAGTTCGTGTGCCTAGGACGCATTGCATTCTCTGTCCAAATTGTTATATGATTATAGGCACCACTGTCAATTTGGTCAGTGCAATGCATATCAAGACAGACAACGATTACATCTGTTTATTAAGAATTTTCCAATTTTTGCCGTAACATACGGTTAAATCCTAAGAGAACATAAGTTATTCTCAGGACGGCAATATGTGGGGGGAGGACTGAGGGGGAAAAAACGTATCAGAGCTCAAGGAAAAAAAAAATCATTATTTTGTGGGAGACACAGGAAACAAAATAAGGTTTTCACCGAGCCTGGTGGGCGATTGCCGGCTGGTAGGCAGTGGTTATGTAATTCAGAACCAGAGGTTGCGCAAAGTATTTTCATTTCAAGAACAATGATGAGTGACCAGAGGGTAGAATTCGAAACCTGTTATATATAGTTATCTGCTTGATGCATATTCCTCAACAAAGTTAGAGAAGCCACTGTTCGTCAGCTTTTATCCGTTATTCTCCAAAATAACCACGGGTGGTAATCAACACAGGGTACACAAATGAGCATCAGATAAGATGCGTAATGCTATCCAGTTCTGAATTTATAATAATATACCTTTCTTGCAGAATACGAATAAGCTCATAACTTATAAACCACCCGATATATGTTTTACATTTGTATATAGTAGAAGCTGAAATGTTCAGGTGTTATTTAGTTGCAAGTCACAAAAATGAAAGTAAGATCACATCTTGTGTAAAAATAATCCTTGATGCTGGTATCTCTGAGGAAAGCGCCTCATTCCATTGGCAGTCACTGCTTTGTTTGCGCGTTCCAACCACACATACATATTTCCAACATCAGGACCCTTGTCAAGTAATTGTCTCGACACCTGTTTACTAATGTTTCGCTGTAAGGAAAAAAATAACCTGTTATGAAACAGCTTACAGTTTAATCTGAATCATGTAGTGGTAAAAACGGGCTCAAATGCAGTAATCTCCTTTTCAAAGAAGGAATTATTTATATATTTGTTGGCCATCTGCTACTGTTCACAGTCTTCTTAGAGCACATCATTGTTCTATATGGTTTGACTTAAACTTAAATTTTAAATAACGACTCTGTAACAATGCATATTCGCACAGCTGCATAACATGGAATTAAAGATGTTAATTTTTCCAATAGACTTATAACCATTCACTTAGACCGGGCATCATCTTTGACATAGGAACAGCCTTAGTTATGTGCTGTGATGAAAAATTTAAAAGGTACAGTCTGGGGATGTCAGAACAAGTAAGTTGACACATTGACATTGCCTCGTTATCAGACTACCATCACCTGTTCTGCACAAAGGTCTCAAATGTAGCACCTGTCCTATAAATATGATATCGATTGCACTCATTTTTTCCCATATAAAAGATCCTTATTCGTCATATTATGATAGGAGATCAGCCTTAAAGGTAATTCCTTGTAAACAGCACAGGATATTTATGATGATTGCGAAGAGGGAAAAAACTAAACAAATACAATTGTTAATTTCAGGTAGTTTATCCATGTCGTTAGTATTTGACTAAGACGTTTCAAGCCATTTTAAAAATGTAAGCAGAGAAAAGCAAAATTACACACTTTGTGTTTAAGTTTGCGCAATCACCAGATACCTAACAACATTATAGTTTGAGGAACTATTTTTATAACCGGAGACTTTTATACGCTTTGTTTCCAGGCAGTAAACTATACAACAGCAGACACTTAAATGCAGCCACCAACAAATAAAATAACTATCTACCCAGAGGTATCCTCAGGAGTCATTATTGCAGGATGAGTCTGGCAAGAAGATCGCGTTTTTAACTTATTTATCATGTTTCCAATTACAGCAGCAATCTAATGCGCATATTCTTCCTATCAGAAATGTAAGAGTTCAGTGCTAAAGTTTTGAGTATTGATCTAAAGTCAGATTCCTCCTGTATTTAAATTAGAGGGTGGGGCTTCCTGGTGCAAAACACTAAAACCTCCAGTATTGTGTGGCGCTGATTACCATGTTTGAAGTAACAATACTGCCTCCTAGCGTTTACATTAACAACATAGACTAGGATAAAACAAGCGATTTTCCTGCCTATAGTTTCAAACTACCCGTGATCTGTACTTTTTCGCTGTTGTTATTATTTAAGGCGCAAATATTATATAAGATATATTATAATGAATGTATAGATAATTAATGATAATATCTAAAAAGTTTAGCTTGTATAATGCTTTCGTGGTTCTCTTTCCGTGACAATCTAGTTACTTTGTAGAGGACGACTGTGAAATATAGGGAGGAATTCACAAATGTAAACTTGTGAGTTTTCACAACGCCCGTTGTCTTTTCACATTTAAAAATACATTAAAAACATTGTGCAATCGACTGCAAATGAAACTAACTCTTACTGCCGATTAAATAGCTGACATGGTACTTAAATTTAGCTACTGCTCTTAGAAAAAGAAGGGGCAAACTGGTAGGATTTGTGAATATTCTGCAATACTACCCTAAACCTCTCCAAGCCGTATTACCCCGAAAACTAAGGCTACACTGCAGGCTGATAAATTACAGTGAACCTTAAAGGTACATAATCACTTCAGTGAACACAAACACACTGTGCCCTTCCAGATTTAACTACCATATTATATGAACTGGTCCAAGAATATCGCCGCCATGATTAGTTTGAGGCTTGTAAAATTACTCCTTTTTCCCCCTGACAAAGATGGTTCCCTTCCAGCGAGGTGCAGTGAAGGTAATTAATTGGGGGGGGGGGGGGGGGGGGGGTGCTGGAGCCCTCTGCCAATGAGGGGAACACGCAGCACACACGCTAAATAGATATTCAGGGGAATTACGCTGCCACCCAGATCCATCAGGGGCATTGATCAGACATCCTGATGCCACGTATGCAGTCCCATCTCTCGTCCTGGAAGTGTGTGTAAGAGAAACCTAATGAGAACCTGTCAGCCAGGCCTGGGCAAACAAATCAATGGCCCTGGAAAAAGTGCTCCCAAGGTCGACGTCTGTCACCTGCCAGCAGTCACACACTCAAACACCGCCGGAGAAATCTGGGGACCCCTTCATCCAGCACGAGAGGAACACGACTGACTGCTGGGAGACAAAAGTGGCCACATTCCTTCCATTCACTTCACTTGCTGACTGGTGAAATGATATGCAAACAAAATTTATTTCTAGAATATTCTACATTTAAACATAATGGGACTGTTTTATGTGAAAATAGATCTGAAATGGGTGTTTCATCCGGTAGACACAGCCATGCACTTGAAGAAGGCAAAGTGAGAGGCCGCAGTGATCTTCGATTCACGGCTGCCAACTCGGGGAGACACAACCCAGCTCCTCCGTCTGCAGAAAGGCACCATGGCCCACAGAACCCCGAACATTTCACCATCCCCGCCTCTCCAGCACCGACGTCCCATTAACACGACAGCAAAATTGCTACTATTTGCTGTTTCCGAAAGCAATTATCAGCATAAACCCAAAAAGGCATCATTAAAGAATCACAGACGTCGTATAGCATCAAATACTGGAACGAGGCAGAAAACGTATGCTTTCTGGGTACCATGAAAGAAGTAAAACGTAGAAATGCTTCTTCAAATAAAAGTCACAGGGGGAAAGCTGTACAATGAAATTACAAATGATGATGAAAAATATATAGTCTGTGGCATTAGCGTGACTGAATCATGGCATCATCTTTAGTAATGATGCTTCTGACCTGCCATGAAGCTCTGGCAAGTGATTATGGAGTATGGATGGATCACGCAGAATATATAAACAGACAATAGTCGACAACACTTCTCAAATGTAATAAGCATTAGCTCAAATGTAATAAGCTTGTAATAAGCAAACTGATAAGCAAATTATTGAAGTATGTAGAGCTGTAGTGTGGTGTTCAGCACTGTTGCCTCACACCTCTGGGACCTGGGTTCAAGTCTCCACCATGACTCCTTGCTTTGAGTTTTTGCATGTTCTCCACCTGTTCTGATGGTGTTTTCTCCAGGCATTCCAGTTAATTTGCATTACTAAATTGCCTGTAGCTGTGAGTGTGGGTCAGCACCTCCTCTTGGGTTGTTCCCTGCCTAGCTCCCATAGGCTCTGGACTCCCACAACCCAACGTAGAATAAGCAGTTACAGGAGATGAATGGATATCAAGCTTTTATTTTTTTTTATACATTAGCTTTCATTTAATAACTTTAGAACCTCTGTGTAGCAGTTTCTATTTTGTGAGTTTTCTAGTTTTCAGTTTCTAGGGTGTGCCTGTGTATTATGTTTGTATTATATGGTGGAGACCAAATGTTCCCCACAATGTAATAAAATCTGTTATTTTGATTTGGGAATGCAATCAAAAAGCTAAAAATGCCAAAAGCCTCGTATTTTGTTTGGTTGGTAATGGTTATGGTTAGGGCTGGGTAGGGGTTAAGGCTGTCATGTGTGATGAGAGTTTTCCCCATAAAGATATAATTACAATCCTGTGTGTGTGTGTGTGTTCTTTCCCCCAGCTTTTACAATACTTGTGAGTTAGGCCTGCATGAATTTTTAATGTACCCAGATTGCTTATTTGCTAATGATGCCCACTCAGCATTTGTCCTGACTTCTAGATTATTCCAAAACGATAGTTGTGGGTGATGTCAGAACAATGAATTAAAAACAATATTTAATGGGTTTAGAACGTTATGACAGCTCTGCTGATGTCATCACATTTGTAGCAGCCTTTGAAGGCCTGTCACTACAGAGGCCACGATCTGTATAAAAAGATGACGATGACGATGGTGATGATGATGATGATTATTATTGGTCGTCCATTTACCAACCCAATGTCTAGTACAGGGTCATGAGGAATCAATAATCTCTGATTATTGAGGATAGATAATGTTCAGCAATGCATTATCAAAACATTTTTACATCAGCACTGTTCTTGTCACTTTTGTTATGGCTGATATTAAGACTATCGGGGTTGTTGTTATCCATCCCATAATTCCAAATACCAATAAAGAGCTCCAGTCTCACTAAACGGTAACATGCGTGTCTTTTAAAGATCACTGCACCAGTGCTAAAGGGAATAGCCAGCGACGATATGGGAGCTCATTCCCCGAGCGTTACGTGATCACATCGCACAGCTGAGGCAGAGTAACTAGTGCTATTTACAGCTGTGCGGTTGCTGTGCAGAGCTGTCCCTGTCCTCCCACCTAGGAGGAGTAAGCGGCGGTGTGGGTGAGAAATGGGTGGGTGGACCCTGATCTCAGGACAGGGGTGATGTCACTTCCCTACAAGTATGGACTCCCACAGACTCCTCCGCTCGGAGACATTGGAGACTTAAGGGTAGGCGCCAAGTGTGTGTGTGGCGTTTTTATTATTTTATTTTATTTGTTTCAAATTTAAATCATTTTGGTGAATAACAGCAGTTATCAAACTCCTCTCAATGTGCATAACTATTTTCAAGAAAACTAATGATGGTGAATTGGCTGTGCTTTCAAAATGCCTCTCAAAAGTACACGCATGTGTCATACTTGACATGCAATCATTTAAACAGTGCAGCATGATCTAAAATATTGCGATCTCCCCCAAAAGCTAGCTAACCAATTCCTAGTATGTTCACAGTTTCGGCTAACTGTTGCAGTTAGCTTTGCTATAAGAATACCAAATAACTATGAAGGTCATTCCTAAGAAGAATGCTGACTTTGAGTCCACTAATGATATCAGTTTTTCAAACAGAAAAAAGAGATGAAGTCAATGAGATTATTAAAATACTGATTAATAGTATAAATGACCATATCATTCAGTAGATAACGAAAAATGTATTGTTGCCTTGAATAGCAGGTTTGTTGTCACAGCAACAGAGCCTCGTAATATCAGAGCCAGGATACGTGTAGGGGGCAGAGGGGAAGACCATTTTCCCGATCTAACCACAGCCGGCCACTGACCCAGCGTACAAAGACAGCTCAGACTGGCTGGTTCATCTGTCTCCATCTAAGCCAGGCTTCTGTAGGGCCAGATTGCAATAAAGTTTGCAGATTTTCTTGCTCAATCACACCTTAATCAGCTAATGGTTTAGTAGGTTGGTCTGAGTAAGGAAACATGCACCGTGTTGCACGCTGGCACTCGGGGACCGGAATTGGGGAACCCTGCTCTGAGCCATTAGCCTTGTCCACATGATGACATCACCAGGACTCCTGGGCTCACCAGCTGTTAGGCAAAATGGAAAACAGACACAGGTCTGTGCGATGCACTGAGTGGCAGTGGGGGGTGGGGGTTAGGGATGGGTGTGGAAAGAGGCTGAGGAAGAAGAGTATATGATTACACATAGGGTGCTGGGAGCTCTCCCCCGCCCCTAAGAACGTGTTTCATGGGAGGCAGCACCGACAGATGGTGGTCACGATGAATCTTCCTTCACACAGCCGATCAACATCTGACATGCAGCTTAAATGAAAGAGAAAAAGCAGCACAGGGAACAGTCTGCGGTCCCCAGGAAAAATAATCCCAAGCATGTTCCGTATCTTTTCATAAAATTAAAAATACTAATATGGAGACTCGGTAGGAATTCCAGTCACCTCACACCCCCCAGGACTGGCAGCTGGAGGCCTGCCCCCGCTGTTTGCACGTGCAGTTTGCGTGCTCTCCCCAAACTGTATGGCCTTCCTTCTGTTGTCCAAAGACATGCAATTAAGCAAACCGGTTTCTGTATTTTGCCTATTGTGTATGTGTGCCTTATGATGGACTGTCACCTCATACAGAGTGCCTTCTTGCCTTGTCTCCTTACTTCCTAAGATAGACTCCCTTTCATGTTGGAAAAGATAGATGGATAAATATGCCTCGAATATATACTTTTCCTAAAAAAAAAAATAGTATATGTCTGCGCGGATTTTGTGCCACATTAATTGTTGCATGTCAAATGAAAATCTGCCACCCCACTGGTTTAATGATCCCTGCTGGTCCCAGCAGAGGAGCCAGAAAAGACGTTCATTTTACAGGAAGAGAACTAAGATATTCATTGTGACTCAGGTCTTCAGAAATGGAAACGGCAAAAGATGTGGGAGACTGCTGCTGCACAGCTGATCCTCTCAGTGTCACAGGCTGCCTAGTCCTTTGTGCTGACCCCTGTGTTCTCTCGCTCCCCCGCCGGTCTTTGGTGGGGGGCGCTGTACCTCCCTGTTATGACCGCATTCATCAGCACCAGGAAGTTTGAGGGCATTTGTGATCCACGAGATGACACTCCGAGGCTCGAATGCAACAGCAGCTTCTACGACGTGAACAGATGTACAATAAACAACATGTAGCATGTCGGCATACTATGGTTCATGCACGTTTCTTGTGAGATTTTCGGGGAGACCACAAGATATATCACAAGAAATGTGACTGCTCCGGTTTTACATTTCGCAGTAGAAAACAGCAGTATAAAATCACATTTTTGTAATGAGACAATGTCGGTAATTCAAGACTGGAATTCATCATGGAAAGTTTGAGAGCTCTAACCTGCTTTAATGTTTTATCTTTGACCTTAATGTAGCAGTGTTTTATGTTTATTCTCATATTTAGAATATTAATTTCTAATTTGAAGGTCTTCAGACTTAAAGAATAATTCAACTTCGGTGAATCTGTCATTTTAAGCTGTATTTCAAGGACTGTTGGGGAAATGAGGAGATATCTAATATATAATATAATGCAGTAGTACTTCTTAATGTATTTCTTTAAAATTTTGCGTAATTAGGTACTTACTGCTTATATACGCTATATACATGAACACTATTAATGAATGCCATGCTAATGAGAATTTCTGAACACATTCATAGCACATCGTAATGTACTTGTAAATATTATAAACATGGCTATTAATATTTATAAAAAGGTATAACACATTATAGCCATATTTATTATGCATTATGCATAATAATGCAGTACAAAGCATCTTCAATTTTTAAACTAAACCATTATAATGTGTTTTCTACAGGATATTATAGATGAGAACTTCATTGGAACTTATCAAGCATTATAATCAGCATTATAATGCCTTATGACTGTCAATAGAAGAAGCTGTAATGCTTTATTAATTCTTTTACTGATCCTAATTAAGTGAAGTGTTACCCTATATACTTTTTACATGGTGTAATATATTGCTAATGTATTCCCATGTATTCTGCATAGATATCAGTAGTATTGATAACGCCAGCGATCATCAGATTTGCTGTTAGACTTTCCAGGATACTGTGGCCACTTGCCATTGAGTGAATTTGTTGTTCTCCAATTAATCTTACTCCCTTAGCGGGAGATTTGATTGGGCGATACCTGCCTCCAGTGTCCATGAGGGTCAGAGCCAGAATGATGTGCATTTTATGGCTACACCAAAACCATTTAAAAAAATCATCTCTACTTGCAAAATGTGTGTCAGACTCCTTGTATATAATCTATTTTGTTTTTCAGTTTTTTATCACCACTAATAATTACTGTTATCAATTGTTGCTATATTTTGTTTCATGTTCCAGATCAGATACAATTAAATTTCTAAATCTAAAAGCTTTCAGAGGAACACTGACTCAGTGCATGTAATAACTCCGGCTTAAGTGTTACTTAGAGCATTTATATTTACAACAAATGCAACAAATGATAACAAACGCTGTGCAATCCCATGTCGACCATGAATATGGCAGCTAGCACAGCTCCTTCAATCCCAAGTCTTCTCACCTTATGGCTTGGTAGGAACAGGGAAATGAAGGTAATCACTGGAGGTGTCTTCTGGTAATTGCAGGAAAATATCTCATTGCAAATGTGCAGGTGACAGAAGGGTGAGTGTCAGCTTGATAAAGACCTTTAAAGCTCGCCTGTCTCTTGTTGGATATCTTGCAGCGAGATTAAGGGGCTTTTCATGCCTCAGGGTTTTCAGAAATACAAAAAAACAAGACGGAACGTCTAGTTAGGAGTGAAATGAGGAGAGAGGCATTAAAGGTAATATGGACCGATTGTTCTGTATAATTTAATGTTCTACACCCCTATGATCTTCTGAAGTTAAGATTTCGCTGCTACACATTCATGGTTTTTAAAGTGCATGGAAATAAGGTGGGAAAAAAACCTCATTAGCCAAAGCTTTCTTTTTTGAACTGCCTCATATATTTTACTATTTCCCATTTTATAAGACAAATATTTTACCAAAGCAGCTCAGGAAAGCATTCAGCTGAAGCATACAGCATCTGGGCTCCTCAGATCCTGAGAGGAAGTATTGCCATTACAGGATTATTTTTCTGATACACTTCCTGCTTCACCAGGAAATCTGCAGTTGTAACTGAGATCTCCCATTCCTCCTTTACACCCTGCGTAGTGACGTGGACATAAAATCATTTCAGAGGTGTGGGATGAAAGAGTACAGCGCACCTCCTGAATTACTGGTAAAACAATCCAGACCTTCCCCTCTATGGCATTGACCCTAAGTAAACCTTGAATGAAACCAGAAGTCATTGTTGGTCAGGAATGCTGGGTATTTTTCTTAAAATAATACACTTGATTGTTATAAAATTTGTGCAAATAGCTTACAATAGCTGCATTCTGGTCGCCTAGTCTAAAAAATGCATTTAGATAACACTCTCAGTGACTGCCATGTCTAAAAGAATCTATGAACACATTCATAACACATTATAATATATTCAAAAAGCATTATAAAAGCATTATAAAGCATTATATGCCTATATGATTATTATGCATTATGAATGCCTTATCAAGCTCTCGTCTATAATGCACTATAGATACCTTCATAATGCAAGACAAAGCATCTTCAGTTTTTAAACTAAACCATCATAATGTGTTGTCTATAGTGCATTATAGATGAGAGCTTCATTGGAACTTATGAAGCATTATAATCAGCATTATAATTCCTTATGACTGTCAGTAGAAGAAGCTGTAATGCTTTATTAATTCTTATAACGACGATTATAACGCCATGCATTATGAAAAGTGTTACCAGAATTTCTGTCATTTCACTGTATTTTTGCGTTGAGGACAGGGCTTATTTGAATTAGCATTTCACTGTATTTTTGCGTTGGGGACAGGGCTTATTTGAATTAGCATTTCACTTTATTCAGTTAATGCACGCCCTCTAAAAATGACATTTGCCATCCAGGTCTTGGTAAACTATTACATGGCAGCAAAAAATAAAAAAAAGCAGCTCTAGAGATTATTATTATTCATATTATTATTGTCATTATTCTCATTTCACGCAAGTCCAGGGAATAAACCTTCCTGCTATAGCTGTCCATTAATGTGTTTTCCTCCACAAGGGGAAGTCGAAATGATGAAAAGCGACCGCGTTCGGATGTGGCTGATGTTAATACTTCCCATGAAGAACGTCGCTGCTCTCAATTCGGTGGATTCCATAATTCCGCCAGCTGTCAAGACTCATTGTTGTACCTGTTAAGCTTCATGATCAGCCAGTGCACTCAATTACTGCCGACATACCGAGCTCTAGGGTACTTCAAATAAGTGGAAATGTCGTTTAGCAGAAGGAATTCTAATCCTGTCAGTGCAGCAGGGAAGACTAAGACCTGCCCTTTAATATCTGATAACCCATATCAGACCCGAATACATATTTTTTTAAGTTTTTTTTTTATTTATTTTAAATCAATGGTAGGATGATGCAAGGATGAAACATGGAAGCTAAGATCTGAACTGGTAATAATACATTCATCAAAGGGGCTCTGTAGAGGTCTGTGCCATTGTATCATTCACAGGAAGAGACGCTAGCCTGCTGCCCTAGGCCGTCTGCCCTCTCTGCACTGGTACCAGTGCTTTGAGAATGAACTAATGAAATCGCAAAAACACTACACACTTTGTCAACATGGCCTTCAGGGGAATTTTAAGAAATCTGCATCATCTGGGCGCCGTTAGCAAGAAAATGGGGATGCCCTTTCTTATTGAAAAGGGAACTTTCTGAGGTCCGATGGAACATTCTTAGCAATAATTAAAATAAAAAATACAAACAGAGCAACAATAGTTTCACTCCACTCAATTAAAGAATTTTAACTCAAATTTAATATCCAATACCCAAAAACATCAAACTGCAAACAGAAAACTTTTTTTTTTAATTTAAATAACATTCTCTTCTTCTTCTTCTTCTTCTTCTTCTTATTCTTGTTATTATAATTATTATTATAATTATTATTATATCATGAATGTAATGGAACCAACAAACAAATTAAATGTGCAAAGATCTTATTCTACAGACAGTTTTCTCCCTCTGATAATCCAAACCCCAATGTATCGCTGCTTAAAGGTCCCAGATGTTAATCTGTAATGTATTCCTGTGATGTGCAGACGGGTTCCCTTGGCATGACGTGAAAGCTGACATCTCATAATCCCCTCTAACAGCAATGCTGGCCGAAGGTGATTAAAGGAGGCGATTAAGCCCGACCTCCAAGCCTGAAACGGAAGCGCGCAGGGCAGCTGACGTTACCACAAACTGCATTTAATTTCTGAGAGACAATATTATTGGGTCCATAGAATACCCTAACCACTTTATGTTAGAACCTTTGAGAAATAAAGAACAAAATGTGCAGTAACTGACTTAATCGAGGAAGCGTGCTGCTGAACAAACATGAGATCCGTATTTCACCTGTGTTTTCCATTACCTGTTCCTTCAGTAGTTCCTCAAGTAGTTCACCCAGTAGTTCCTTCAGTAGTTCACAGAGGACTATAGAATTGACACAGTAAAAAATACACTATGCTTACAATAAAACATTACGATTCATTAATCACGAATTAACATGAGATCTGTATGTAATTAACAATTAGTTTGTGGTTGATTAATACATAAGTAATAGCATAACACTATTTTATTTTTGACGGGGCATAAATAATAGAGTTTATACTATGCAGTTTTATGCTACAGTTTTAAGATAAGATAATGAGATGTGTACAATTGTCCAGTGGAACGCAGCTTCATTCATGTGGGAGATTGAGCCCTGTGGCATATGGGACTGCATGGCCAGAGACCAACATGTGTCAGACTGTCCATGCTGACCCCTTTGAATCATCCAAAGCACCTATAATGGGCGTGATAGTCTTGGTACTGGATCTTGGCAATATGGAAGAAGGTCGTCTGGGCCATCGAATCCTGATTTCAGTTGCATCATGTGGATGGCCAGGTATTTGCCAAGCATATGTGGAATGCATAGTCATCATCAAAATTATCTGCGATTTGTGACATTGTAGCCCTTCCATTGGTTTGTACCAGACAGGGCAACCTTCACTCACATCATCTCGCTTTTGGCCAGCAGATCCTGGTTTTTCCCTCCTCGGACCACTCTCCACAGCTGACCATGAGCACCCCAAAAGCCTAGCCTTTTTGGAGATGCTATGACTCATCTGGCCATTTCAATCTGACCCTTATCAGAGTCTTTCAGGTCTTTACCCCTGACCATTTCTACCGCATTCAACACATTGCCTATTAGTATCAAAAGTTGACTTACCAACTAATATATCCCAAACCTTGATATGTGCTATTTTTACAAGTTAGACAACATTATGTCCCTTGGGGGCGGTAAATGTTCTGGCTTATCGCTGTATATATATATATATATATATATATATATATATATATATATATATATATATATATATATATATATATATATATATATATGTACATACATTTGCACAGAGCTGTGGAGGTCATTTATATATATTGTAATTCAACACATTGAAATGCTACAGATCGACCATACTTTGCTATCAATAGCATCACTTCCCTTTTCACATTTGGGACTATGCAACAATTTGCTTCAATTTGAAGATAGTATTGATATACTACCAAAAACGATTCATAGAGGTTGAGGAAAGCATTTCATCTCCAGTGAATGTAATAGAATATGTTCAAATGAGCTGCCTACCATTAATAATGTGTTTATAAAAAGCATCGGCTTTCATTAAAGTGCCGTGCAATCCACAGGGATAAGGTACAATCCGCCGCCTAATTGATAATGATATATTGATATATTTTAGTCTTTTGTAATATCATAAACACATAACGATTGGAAATGTAACCTCGCAGATTCTACAGATTCCCAGTGGTGAGCCAAATCTGTATTTTCTTATATACCTAACTTACTGTACCAGTATGATTTAACCATAATCATTTTAAATATAATAATTATGAAAGGCTATATAATTAAAAGTTTCATTCTTTTCATGCTATTTTTAAAACAACAATTCTGTAATAATTTTCTGTTTTCCATCTGCCCCCATGTGTGTGTGAATGAAATGCATCATTCTGATTGGTAGAGACAAACAATAGTGGATCCATTGATATAAAGGTTAATAATCAGAGTGTTTACCTCCCATTTCATTTCATGGTTAATGCAATAATGTTCTGGGTGTGGGTGCGGAGGGGCAGGCTGGCAGGCAGGAGGCAGGGAACGACAAAGCAGGCAGGCGAAAGACGGGGAAAACTGGGGATTTATTGGGGAGAGGGGGTACCCCAGACATCACAACGGTACTAACATCAATGACGGACCTCAGACAGGGCAAGACGTGGACTGATATAGAAAAGAGAGGGCGAAATAACAGGGCACAGCTGGGCATGACTGGGGAAGCACACGTGGATGATCAGGGGGCGTGGCACACACGAGGATCGGACGAGCCGGGCGTGATACCATGTATTAATAAATGTTTTGAACTGTGATGTCGTATTTTGAGGTATCCTGTAGGGTAAATGATAACACACCCTCAATACATTTCAAGAGATTCATATTTCCTTCTCTATGGAAGACCCACTAAGGTATTAAAGGCCTTTTATCAAAACCAAAGGAAGATCTAGAATAATGAAACTGTCTTTTACTCTGCTCTACGAGACAGACAATTTGTATGCTTTTGTCATCATTTTAAACAGAAATTCTTAGGTTTTATCTCAGTATGAAGTGACAAGGAATGTTGCTAGCTGTAAAAAGTATATTGTAATTTGCTACCTATGCAAATCACCAAGAGTAATTAGCTACGTCTCATTGTAAATAATATTATCAGAAGAAGGGAGGCAAAGTGAGATACTTCTCGCTTGTAATGTCTATTAGAGCAGCTGGCAGAAGCAGCCTGACTGTCCTCCTAACACATTGTATACAAGGAATGACTTGAGGAGCATGTCTCCTCTGGGCTGACCGCACAGCTAAAGCTCCAGCCAGATGGCGGCTGTCATTTGGCAGCTATGGCCAACCAATTGGCATCTCTAGGTACATTTAAGGTTTGATGTAACACTGCAGGAAGAAACAGCATATTTGAGATGACGATCATCAGCCATGACTGGGACACGCTTCCTAGTCTTGTCACATGTCATTCCAGCCATTAACTGTCGACACTGCCATCTTGAAGCACTTGTGAAAATTCATGAGTTTCACACCACTGCGTTTAGCCTTCAGCCATAAACATTCTTCCCAAAGCTCTGGTGCAGATCTGTATGGTTAAAAACATGGTCTGTCACCGATGGCTGCGAGTTATCTAGTTTGAAGGTGTAATGTTGACCAGGGCCAGAAGAACATTTGGTACCACTTTCTATGTATTCACTATGGAATACAACAAATTATAATGGATCCATAAAGCATTAAAAACATGGCGATAAATACAGATGCTCCTCTACTCACGAACTTTCAACTTACGGACTTTCAGACATATGAATGAAAAGGATTGTCAGTCCAAATTGTGTTCATTGGGCTCCTGTTTCCTGTCCGCAACATCATTTATTTTTTTCTGTGCGCCAATTCTGTCTTGTACTTCTAGTAATTCTGTCTAGCCGCCACTCCCGCCGCGCAGCAGCGTAGCGTGCGTACTCCCAGCAGCCTAGTTCTTTGTACTTGCGTTTGCCCTTAAAATGACTTACGAACAATTCAAGTTACGAACGGCCGTTCAGAACTATCTCGTTTGTAAGACGAGGAGCATCTGTATTTACGAAAAGGCCTGACACATTATAGTTTATTATGAATTATGATTTATTATGAATGTTTTCATGTATCTTGAATACATCTATAATGTACTATAGATATCTTCATAATGGAGTACAAAGCATCCTTAATTCTTATACCGACTATTATAATACATTATGAAGGTATCTCCAGTGCAATATGGATGACAGCTTTAAGTAAAGTGTTACTGAACATTCATAAGAAGAGTCCAGGATAGTCATAAGTACCATCATATGTATTATAGGAAATACTGCATAAACATTATATGTTAAGGCAAAAGAAATATTGTGATAATTTATTTTTATTGATTTATTATTGGCAATCTAACAAAGCAGGTCATTATGCATAATATTTAACACTTATTTCAGACTTAATTATATGTGCCCATGAATGCTATTCACGGAACAATGTGTGATAATGTGATTTAGGGCGTTAAAGATGAGTAGTTAACATGCTTCTGAGAAGCATCCATTTGGAATCCAGTGTCGATAATGAAAGCCTGATGCAAGCAAATAGGCTCAAGTTGGCCAATTACTGCATGCATACAAAGTGATTGTTTGCCCATTGTTTGGGAGGCGCGGGACGGCGCCCAGGGGAGTGACACGGCAGTCCAGCCGACGGAGCGCGTCACTTATGTGCTGACGGCTGTCAGCAGCAGAAAATGCGTTTTTATTTCAGGCAGCAGAACTTCAAAGCACCTGTCAAGTGTGGTCATAAATCACACCTGTCCACTTCTCCAATGTGATAAGAAGGACTTGTGACAGAATAAATCGTATGCTGTTTTTCTTTCTTCAGTATGGTTACAAGAATCAGCATGTTTGTGCCTAATCAGGTCCTGCGATTAAACAGTCTACCTTTATTATTTTTATCTGTCCTATACCTTGCTGATGTGCCCCAGACACAAAATGAATGGCATCTAAATAATTCCTTCTCTTTATCATTTCATTTTCATATCTTGGCACTGTAGAGGGAATGCATCAGCGAATCGCTTCTCATACATTTCTACTTAGACAGCAGTGTCCACTTGCAGCTATGGTGTCTTTGGGGGCTTCTACACCTCCCTGATGCGGCGCTAACCACAGAGATGCCCCCCAAAAGACCCATGGAGAACCTGGGCGTTCTTTTAATGCAATTTAACAGTCCCACTAACTCTAGTTAGCAGGCCCATTCCCAGATGACATCGTTTGTTTCTCAGTCTCAAAGCTGCTTTACCGTTGGAAGACAATTCGTCTAATATACCCCAGATCGTGACACGCACCACCTTGACTTCATGTGAGTTTGGTCATCCTGTTTTGGCTCGCTTGTGTATATGTATTATTTGACATTATAAAGTGATAACTCACTCAACAATCTACACAATAAAGCTCAGCTTTGCAGATGATTTGTCAGCCAGCTCTCGGTGTCTCTGTGGGGTCTGCAGGACACCCTGCTGTATGAAATAGAGGAACAAACCATCACGTTCATGCTTGGGATGCGTGAGCTGCACCCTTCCTCCCGAGACTGCTTTGTGGTGCTACAAAGACATAGAGATACATATACATATAAAAAAAAACACCTGCCTTCAAAAGCTGAGGACGTTTGGACCCGCAGTCCCAGGTCCTCCAATCGCAGTCGTGTCACCCAGAAAGTGTCATTGCAAACTCGTTGCAGTATTATTTTAAACCTCCATTGCTATATATTCCCCCTACCAGTTACATGACAAAAAGCAGATCAGTTGTCTCAAACCTTCAAAACAGTCTCAGCTCTGTCATGTTTTCAAATCTAAACTCATCATCTGAGGCCACACTGCAAACATCTCCGCGTCAGCTACAGACAAGCTCTCGGCGAGCCGCCTGCGTCGAGGGAAATCTGAGAGTTAGAGATAATGTCATGGAAATGACAACAGATGCTCGGCGTGTGCTCTGATGCATAGCCAACACACTTACAGTACAGCGCTTATATATCGCCCATGAATACATAGGAATGAGTACAGTTAGGAGTGAGATTCAGGACAATATTATACACCTCGGTTAAATAATGCAGCTGTTTGTATGAGAGAGCAATGTACGTCACCTCAGCCATGTAAACTCACCCTGAACCCACTTGGTGCTTGGGGGGTTATTGAGTTACAGTTGCGATAGCGTTAAGCATGTAATGACCTGCAGACTTCCAGAAGTGTGTCCCCGTCCGTTTTATTACATCACCCAATGTAAATTGGGCAAACTTTAAATTGTTTTTGGCATTTAAAAGTTTACACACATTCATACCCCTCAAAAGTTAGACTACAATTATTTTAAAAGAGTGCAACAAACAAGTGACCCTGCAGGTATCACAATAATGGCAGAAATATATTTATCCAAACACCTGATGTAAGGGGTGCATACAGACGTTAGGCGACCTTCTCACTATGCGGACATCGTATACTCTGCATACAAACCTACATGGTAATACAGTGTACTGCACCTGTACTGTACCTGTGTAGCTTAAATAGCCAAGATACTTAAATGTATATGAGAGAGAGTACACATTAAAATAGCAAGAAAAAATACATAAATGTTAACATGTGGGGCGGCATGGTGGTGCAGTGGTTAGCACTGTTGCCTCACACCTCTGGGTCCCAGGTTCGAGTCTCCGCCTGGGTCACATGTGTGTGGAGTTTGCATGTTCTCCCCATGTCGTCGTGGGGTTTCCTCTGGGTACTCCGGTTTCCCCCCACAGTCCAAAGACATGCTGAGGCTAATTGGACTTGCTAAATTGCCTGTAGGAGTGCATGTGCATATGAATGGTGTGTGAGTGTGCCCTGCGATGGGCTGGCCCCCGATCCTGGGTTGCTCCCTGCCTCATGCCCATTGCTTGCGGGATAGGCTCCGGACCCCCCGCAACCCAGTAGGAGAAGCGGTTTGGAAAATGGATGGATGGATGGATGTTAACATGTCAAGTTTTATGGGTATTATAATTTAGATCGATACTGTACCAACACACGACTGGCAGTGCGGAGGCTGTGTTTCCACCAGCAACACATGGTGCATTATGGTCACTTATGTCTGCCGTGTCCCATTAGCTGTTCAGGATTTTTCAACTCTGCGTTAACCTCATAGGACCTGGGTGGTCGATGTGGTCGGACGTTGTGAGGAAGGACATTAAGCGAAACCTAACCGTATTTAAATTAATGAAACTCCGCAAAAACACGCGCAGAATGTATGCCTCTCTTAATTACCGACTTTGCCATTGGATTTCGTTAGGGGACTCTTGCAGTACAGCGCAATGGTCAGCAAGAAATAAAAGACTAGCTGACAGTTATTTAAAGCCAATCCTGAGATGACAGCGATAGGCAGAGCGAATGCGGGCTTGACGAATATGATTTGGAGACTGCGAGACAGATTTGTGCATGTATTTAATAGGGATGGAGGTTGGTGAGATACTTATTTACATATCATATGGGGACCGAGTGAACTGCATATTTCAGCAGAATGTTGCCCAAATCCCGCTCCAGCTTCTCATCTCTGACAAGCAGCTACCCGAACTGTACATCGGCGCCCCAACGGAGATCTGCCTCCAGAATGACCCTGTCGGTCAGTCAGTCATTGCCAAAATGGGCTCGCGTCTTGTATGAAAGGCTCATTAGAAAATATTACACATAGCCTCCCAATTATGCTGAATAGGTGCTTCTGTTGTGGAAGTTTCCAGTGAGCTGTTGAAGAAGCCCTTGTTTTGACAGACAGGGGCTCATTTGATTGACATTGAAAGGTCCAAGTCACCTATATACCTTTTTGCTAAGTGGCCAAAAGGAGCTACTTCTTGAAGGCTTGGAGGAGGAGTATTGACAAGAGGTCTCAGCAGATGACTACCAGCCTTTAAGCAGAGTGGAGATTGATCATGACATCCACGGGAGGGTTGGCCAACTCAGCAGGTTCAATACTCGCTCTTTCTCTAAAGAGCGTTCCGAGTGCTTCGGATTTCTGCCAGAGGCACGGTATCCCATCATGCCATTGTGCATCGAGTCTCGTGGGATAGACATCACTCACCGTTATTAACTCCCCTTTAAATTCCCGAAAATGAGCCACATAATGCATCGATCTGGAGCATCGGACAGCAGTCTCCTTCATTCAAAGCCCGTTGAAACGTTGCTTTGTAATTCATGGACAAACGGGGCTCCAGTGGATACTGTAATTGACATCATTTATAGAACAAGAGCTGAGATTGAGCCCAACCTTCTTCATTTTAATGTTACTTCACTGTCGCTTTCATCCAAAATACCTTAAAAAAAATTTAGGGCAAGTATCCCGTTCAAGGGTAAAATAGGAGATAGATGACATTTTAGCACGGATCCCTCAAGCCAGAGAACCATGTCTTTTCTCACCTTCTTACACTTTTGTCCCCTTTAACCTTTGAGAGCCAGCGGACAGCCAATGAAAATGCGACTTCTGCAGCTAACAGCACGTCTGTCTCCACCGAGTCTGCCCGGGCTTCTTGGGTGGCAGTGTCACCCGAGCCTCAAAGAGGGGGCTTCTTCCTGACTGGCTGCCTCCCTTCCTCTCCCTCGATTACCATCGATTCCCCAGCAGCGACATGGTGTCCCAAGGAGGGGAAATGGATACACCTTGTTGGTTCCAACAATCCCTCTCCCCCTGTTGGGACGGGCCCCGGTAAATTAATAGTGTGCTTGCAGCCACTAGATATTGTTAATGTATTTGCTATTGATGGAGTGAGATAACATGAGTAGCTTCAACCTTACTTAACACAAAACATAAATCCTCCCAGGCCAGGCTGATGTATGAATCAACAGGGTGCGCTGGAAGCGGCAAAGGCTTTTAAGCAAGTGTACGTTTCGACAGGACAGCTTATTAACCTCCTCTGCTTGCCCCGTTTACTTTTGATCCTTCCAGCGATATTCCACAGGGCACGTTCAACCAGGGCACCATCCTCCGCAGGATGACATTCACATTTGGTCTTGCGACGTCTCTGAGTCTATGTCTGTTGACGAGGACTGTCTGTCTGTTTGCTCTTGACTGGGCAGTTAGGAGACAGGCACCACATCCCCTGCAACCTTCGTCAGCTCATAAAGCATGTAAACATTTTTCGTAAAGACTGAATGTAAATTAGATATACTTGTATTTGCCTTCATGCAGCTGAAATATACCAGTGCAATTTACCAGGCAAGAGTAAGAGCACTGACATTTGACAATATCCAAAAAAAATTCAATTTAATTTATTTAATAAAGCTAAATGAATACATAAGACATGTCTTGCAAGATGAATCACTGTGTAATGAAATCCTCCCACAAAGCTTTTAGTGTTATCTGTATATAACAATGCACTTTGCTGAACCTAGAGCACTGTGTCCCTACAGTAACACTACAATCTGTCGTGTACAGTGGGTCACAAGAGGATGTGACATTTCATATTCTGTCAGACTAATTTAACCGATGATTTAGCAAGGTAACACAAATGTGTTCAGATCACTTGTTCCGTTACGGGCTTTTTAATATTCATTACGTGATGTCATACATAAATTTATTTATTTGTTTATGTATATAGGTTTATGGGAAGGTTAATATTATCTAATATTCTGACATTATGATAAAAACACTCTGCTGATATTATCTGCAGTATGATCCGCCAAGTTTTTCCGAGATTCTTTTTTGCTCTCCAATATATCATCAAGCATCATTTCTTTGAAGTAGCAGAAGGCGTCCTTTCAGAATTTTGGTCGTGAGTCTATCAAGACCAGAGTAAAATGAAAGGGATTGAGACATCTCTCATGAAACTCTTGAAACTCATATGGGATGTTCACTCATGCCAGTGTTGATAAGTGACTGTCCTCTTGTTTGGACATGTAATGATCTATAACCATGCAGTGTTCTGCACCACTGCACCAAAAAAAAAAAACACTGCCAGTGACTGAAAGCAATCACTGGCTATGCCAGTTGGCAAAGAAGGCAATAGCCCATTCACCCTGTTGCGTTTAAAGCCAACATTTCTTAAGCCACTTATTTTAAGATTACGCACAATTTTTGGAAGGGAAGACAATTCTCTTTATTGGTTATAGTCTATATATTACTAGACTGTTGTGCTCGTACCACATTTCAGGTCTTTATTCCAAAGCAGCAATGCAACATCCTTGCAGATGTTTAAAAATAGTGCATTGAATGAAAAGACGGCAATCATGCAGTTTGGTGCAGAAACACAGATCGGCGGAAGGACTATTCTAACTTTAGTGTCATTTAAACTCGCATCGTATCCTTCAGGGATGTGCCAACGCTTCAAAAGCAGGGAACTAACAATGGAGCGACACAAGCAGGGAGACCTAGCATGAATCATGGGATAATTAACTCATTTCCCCCACAGAGGCTTGTTTGATATCAATGTGTTTTAATAAGCACACCTGAAGTGCTGATGGTGCTCAGTTAACTGGGGGATTCTTTTAATGCGAAATGGTAACTGCGCAAGGAAAAATACATAATAACATATATACAGGAAGAGAGTATTGGCTATATTGAGAACATATAAAACAGGTAAACAAGTTTGTTGAAAAAAAAAAAACAGTTATACGAGATCCTGTGCATCATGCACACAGCTAGAAATGTCATATCAGCAATCGGGCTGTCATGTGACAAAGAGCAATAGTACCAACTATCAATATTAAATATAATGTAATGCAATATGATATATCCCCAGTTCGTAAATAAATTACACTATAAATTTATTTTTGTCAAATGCATGCAAGAAAAATACATGTAAAAGATACATGTCGTTCTGCTCATACTAGTCACCAAAGTTTACACTACTAAAAAAAAATGATTTATGTGTGTAGATATTCTGAGGTATAATAGCCTGCATTCGGCCAAAATAACTCCAAGTCTCAAGAGGCATGGTTCAATAAAAGCAGTGGTTGGCGATGTTGAAAAAAATCTAATTTAATATTCAGTGTAACTAAAATAGCATTGAATTTTACTGTGACTTACGCGCTTGTACTTATGCTACATTATTTTGATGGAGAATGATTCTGTTACACTGTGGAAGCGAGTAGATCGTAAACTCAACAAACAGAAATAAATACCCTTAAGCACTACCTTACTTCCCAGTAAATTATGCAAACTCGGCCACTAGGGAGGGCAACACACTGTGCATTGCTGACATCAGGTCGTTTTTGACATGGAATTCTTTTCCAATACACCACGGAAATGAAAAACTGGCTTTATGTGGTGATCTCAGAATATTTCTGGACGTCACAGTACTCAGTTTGCGGTTCAAGGAGCAGACAATCCAGGAACAGATTGATTCCACCTCCTAGAGGTCACATGCTCTTTTGATTGACCTCTCTCAAGGTCAACGTCTCCCACTGCTTTCTAAGAGACTATTCATTAATCGTTTGTTAATATTCCTTTTTTTGTTTTATTAATATAAAAGTTTTATATGAAAATCAATCACCCTATGTGTAACAAAAGTGTGTGTGCTATTCCAGTAAAAGATGAACAAATATACAGTATATAAAAGATCATATCCTTCACATTTTTCAATCAAGAAAATGAACATCCTCAATAGAACATTGATATTTTGAATTTCTGGCATGTCACCATAATAAACCTTGCAGGTCAAGTGGCAAAAGGTTACCTTTTATTACGTCAGATAGCTTTATTAATTTGACCTCACCTGGCATTGCTTTTTAAGTTACATCCCCATTACTAATAGGTCCTTTAAAAGCACACCACACTATCCAGTGACCTTATTAGCTAAGAATTGTTTGAGCCTTAATATTGCTGTTTGCTGAAAAAATTGAGGTCTTCGTCTTGCTAGAGCGACTTGGGTCTGTGCCGGTTCAGCGTGTGTAAGATTGACTAACTGCTATTAGTGCTGTAGTTTCTATATACCGTCAATAAATGGACACATTGTGCACATTGCATGCAGCTTCAGTGAGTCATATAGCTGTTGCTGAGCAACATGACTTGGTCTGTAGGAGCCCTCAACCTGCCAAATATTGAATTTCTTCCTAGACTAACAATCACCACATATATTAACGTTTCTGTTCATATTTTAAAAATATATATTCAACAACCTGAACATAGCATGGGGGGGGGGCATGGTGGCTCAGTGGGATACACTGTTGCTTCACCCCTCCCGGCTGGGGGCTCGAGTTCCTGCCTCTGCTCTGTGTATGTGGGGTTTGCGTTCTCCCCTTGTGCTGTGTGGGTTTCCTGCCTTCCTTCTCATGCAGCCCAGTTAACTGCCATCTCTAAATTGCTTGTGTTTGTGAGTATGTGTATATAGCAGTCATGTGGTGCCCTAGCATTGTCATTTGGGTATACTACTGTCATGTGCCCCATCCACAGATCCCCCCCGACGATGGATGCTTAAACGAAAGACAGTTTGAGATAAAAGTCCAGTGGGAAGCTCCTATAAAATATTCAAAAAACTTCCATAAACCATCCATCCACTTTCTGAGACCATTTGTCCTATTCAAGGTCACGGGGGGTCTGGAGAAGCTCTCAAGGAAACCCCACACCAATATATGGGACCATGACGGAGACTCGAACCTTGGTCCCGGCATCCTGAAACAGTACCACCCCAACATCCATTGTTCCTAAACCGAAACGGTTTCTTTTTAAATAAAAACGGGAAAAACCGAAGAACAACAGTTATAGTACGAGTATTATTAATATTATATCACTATATTGTAAATAAATCATACCCTCTCTTTATGTGGGTTAAATAATATGTTCACATTAGTGGTGCTCATTACCTTTTATTGATAGACAGTGCCAGTCAAAAATTTGAACACGCCAAGCCGCCTACAAAGGAGGGTGATGGAATGCTGCATCGTGACCTGGCCACCAGATCTAAACACTGAAGAAATGGTTTTGGAGGAGTTTGACCAGAGAGTGAAGGAAAAGCAGCCAATGAGAGCTCAGCATATATGTGGGGCCTCCTTCAGGACAGCTGGGAAAGCATCCCAGGAGGCAACCTCATGAAACTGGCATATAGCAGACAGTTCGGGCAGCCGGTCCCTGGACCAATTGGATTTAAGGGTCTTGCTCAAGGTCCCAATGGTGGGATCATTCTGCTGACCGTGGGATTTGAACCAACTCTTCTGAGATCCAACCCACAGAGCTACACCACCACCCTCCACGGCAAATTAATTTTACTATGTTTAATACTTTTTTGGTCAGTGCATAATTCCATAAATGTTTATTTTACAGTTTTGATGTCTATATAATTATTCTAAAATGTACAGAATAGTACAAACAAACCTTTCGATGGATAGGTTTGTCCAAACTTTTAACTGGTACCATATTTTTAATCTAGGAAAACTCCCCGCAATGCGTTTGAACTGTTGGAAAGTTGTTGGACCAATGTAGGACTTTGCTTTCATAATGTACTGTGTGCTATACTTTACCGCCCTCTATGGGTCATGTGGAGTAAGACACCTCTGATGGTAGCATTGGGACATTTTAGATATATTTATCCATCCATCCATTTTCCAAACCACTTATCCTACTGGGTCACGGGGGGTCCGGAGCCTATCCCGGAAGCAATGGGCACGAGGCAGGGAACAACCCAGGATGGGGGGTCAGCCCATCACAGGGCACACTCACACACCATGCACTCACATGGGCAGTTCAGTAACTCCAATTAGCCTCAGCATGTTTTTGGACTGTGGGGGGAAACCGGAGTACCCGGAGGAAACCCCACGACGACATGGGGAGAGCATGGAAACTCCACATGTGACCCAGGAGGAGACTCGAACCTGGGTCCCAGAGGTGTGAGGCAACAGTGCACTGCACCGCACCACCATGCCACCCCAGATATATTTATATAATTTTAAAATATATATATTTACTGTACATGTATATATATTTGTTTTACTAAATATTATAATTTTAGGTTTTCCTGATCATGCCTAAGTATCATAAAATGTGTGTGGTGGTGATGTACATACATCTTGTCACATCCCGATTGGTCCGATCTTCTTATGTGCTACGCCCCTTCATTTACCTAGTGTGGAATCCTCTTATTATCTAATTATTATTTAAGTGCTTTTCTGTCATAATGTCAATCCTGCTTGCTAGTCCACAGTTCTGAGTGTGGATTTCCCCCCGAAGAAACCACAGGTTCACCTGACTCTCTGGACTCCTGCGCCTGCACGTTGTGACATATCTATGCTATAACCCACTTACTGTGAAAACTTTTACAGGTCAGGCTAGGTTAGGGAGCATGCACTGGTGCAGCGCATTTCTGCACCCATCACATGACGAAACACCCCCGGATCCTGGTTGGTGACCCTCTCAGGCTGACACGTGGTCCTGTCCCATCCTCTAGAAGTGCCCATCTATCTGCCGCAGCCAGATGTTACATGGGCGTCCCCTCGGCCTGGTCCAGTCGCCCGCATCCTCAGCAATGAGGATCCTGCGAGCCGGATCACCCTCGAAGGAATCGGCCACATGGCCCTACTGCTGTAATTGATGCTCCCTCGCAATGCAGATATTGCGCCTCATTCTGGACTCCCTGAGCAACCGCTCGTTCGACGCAAAGTCAAACCAGCGGTACCCAAGGATTCTTCAAAGAGGCTCAGTATCAAAGGAGTCCAGCCTTCGTCTCAGGTCACTGGATAGTGTCTATGCCTCATAGCCAGACAGCAAGACAGGGAGCACCGGAACTCTAAAGACCTGGACCTTCATCCTCTTACAAAGACATTGGGAGCGTCACACACCCCTTTCCAGCGACCTCATGACCCCCCATGCTCTCCCAAGAACATTTGTTGGGATAATAGTTATACCAACTGAGAAATGGTAGGAAACTCTGGGATGGATGGATGGATGGATGGATGGATGGATGGATGGATGGATGGATAAAAAAGTCTCTGTATCACTTAGTCAACGTTTCCCAACCCAGTACTCGGGGGGGGGGGGGGGGGGGGGGCCAGACGGTGCACGTTTTTGCTCCCTCCCAGCTCCCTACCATTCTCCCAATATTGTTCAGGCTTGGTTTCCAGCCAAAGGAGAACTGGTGTCTCTAAATTCTCCATGGAGTATGAATGTGTGTGTACATGTGTGCCGCGATGGCACCCTGTGCTGATCCTTATGTCCTGTGCTGATCCTTATGTCCTGTGCTGATCCTTATGTCCTGTGCTGTCTGGGATACGCTGCAGGTTCCCCCAAGACAAACGCTCAGAAGATGAATGGATGGATATTTTGTGAGAATATATTTCTACTGGATTGCAATGGACAAATTAGCACATAAACATTAATGTCATTCCTAGGTTTGTCTACTTTGTATCATACAATGCTATCTGGATTGGTGACTGACACAACAGAGACTGAATTTAGACACCACAATAACTACTTAGGTGAAAACACAATGGACACTTGTGCTTAAAAGAGGACTACCCCATATCTTAGAATGGACTTTATACTGGAATATTTTGATTGGGGCCATTAACAGAGAAACTTTGTGTTAAATAATATAAATTGACATAAATTGAGTAACATACTGTACAGAACTGAATTGGTCGAATTAAATACAAAAAGTTTGAAATGCATAAAATATTGCGAGGGATCTCCAATTACACACAGAAATGTGCTTATTTCAAAGTACAAAGCCTGTTTTCTCTCAAAGGAGTGGTTTAAGCCTTTTTGACACATCGATGAAAACATTTAATTCCTTAAATCATTTCCTAGAGTAATTTATGCCTTAAAAAAGGTAAATGATATTTGATACACTGCTGTGGTATTAAGCCTGTTAAACTTAACCAAGAACAATCAGAATGGCGTGTGACATGACAGAATATTAAATTAACACTACCGGTGTTTTATCACACTTCGTAGATTGGTATAACGCGGTCTCATTAAAATGAATTATACTTAATCATGAATGCCCCGGCTGCGTTTGATCCTGTTGAGGACCGTGTTGAAGTTATCCGCAACTCAAAAAAATGGCGGTTGCCTAATAAATATAAATAGATATCTTCGTAAAAGGTACTGCAAGTCACAGAATTGTCTTATGGAAAAAAATGAGAAACAATTAAGTAAGCACTTGAGTACTGCACCTCGCAGAAATAAAAACAAAGGATGTTTCCAGCTGTGGCACAAGGTCCCCATCTGGTGGCAGCGATGAGACATTGCATTATTCACAAAATGTATTTTATTGTAGAAATATGCTCGACAATTTCATGTTTTTTGTACACATACACATCTACATATCCTGTATCCTTTTACGCAGTCGGCACACCGTATATTTACATTTTCGTTTTTTCCAACTTAACTTCACTTTTAACAGTAGGGTTTGTAATTAAGGTTGTTCGGCACCTGAAACTTCATTCTGTTTCTGACTTGGTCACTACCGGACTTAAACGAAGATGGTCATTCTGACGCATGATATATTCAGTCAATTACCCTGTTGCGCAGAACAGTTTCATTTACAAGCTCCGTTTCTTTCATTCTTTTTCCCAGCTTCTGTTTATTGCTTCACAAAAAAATGAAATTACATGAAGTCCTGACTCACATATCACAGCTTGTAAACTGCATAGGTTAGCGTTGTTTCCGTATGAAGCTGTAATTTGCTACGTTACTAACACGGTATTATTCGCTAGTAGTGTGCATGTAAACCTTACAACTTTCGCTATAGGCAGCTATTTACATGCAGAGAAATCTAAACAAAAATGCAGCGCTTTGGTGTTTTTTTCCCACCGTTATTCTTCATTTTTTGCTCGTAGCCATGTTGTGGGCGGGACTACGTTGCCATGGCAGTGACGTCAATATCAGTGTCGGGTAACTAAAGGTCAAACTAAAGACAAGAGAGACGGAAGGAAACAGGAACAGAATGGCGGAGGTGCTTTAAAACTGGACAGCAGAGGCCGGAGGGGGGAAAATGTTTACGATTCAGCTGATTTTTCTGAATTTACTGCAGGTTGGAGTTGGAGGGAGTGGTAAGGATTTAGCAAAGTCTCGTAGGGAAGTTAATTTCCTCGGATTTAGCTAGCTGTGTAGTTAACTGAGTCGCTAGCTGGACAAGTAGCAATGTTTAAAATAATAACTAAACTTAGTCTGCTGTCAGAGCCAAGTTTTACAGGTTTGATTTTTCGGGCTGCGGCAACTTTGGTTCACTCTAAGGGCAGTGCTGGCAGACGGAGCCGGCCCTGATGTTTTAAAGTTACTTGTGTTACGGCTAACCTTGCTAACTAGCGCCAGGTCCTTGTAGTCCTGCCCGTTCTGGCCGGTCACCGCGATCGTTCATGCGGCATCCCCCCCAATGTCAGCACGCCGGCCAGTCACCACTTTCCTTTCTTTCGGAGTTAGAAATCCGCATTTGAAACGTTTTTTTGGGCGATTTTTTTGTTAGATACAGATTTTAATTGCAGTGTATACTGCGTTGCATTGCGGGTTTGCTGCCTTTTTTGTGTGCTCGGTGATTCGTGCGGGTTCTGCCGTGGAAATGCATCTCACGGGCCCGTTTTCCTCCACCTAAAGCAGGGGCAGCGGCATTAGCAGGAGTTTGCTGCAGCTGGCTGGAGCTGCCATACGAGCTGGCTAGTCGCTTAGCCGAGTCCTCATGCAAATACATGCAAAAAAAGCCTTTGAAATGTTACTATCCTCCTCTTCTGTCTGTCCTTGCGGTCTCTTCGAAGGGAAACGTTATTAATCTCGGCTGAACTTCGGCTTCGTGGCTCCTCGCTCTTCATCCTACGGGCTCAGTTCGCTTAACAACTTACCGAGTTAGTACCCCGGGCTTCTCTCTCACTTTAGATCAGCGTCTAGTCGGACACGTACTGCTAACCAGTCGCTATCCCACGTTTAAACGCCGTATTCTGACAAGTTTCCTTAAGTTTAAGATGACCTGCTAAGGGGACAGGCTGCCTCCATCGAGGACAATGTCACTCCAATGACGAACTGCGACCCTGCGCCGTTTCGCTGCCGTTATTTACCCACTTATTTACAGTATTTATCATTTTAAGCTTTTGCCGCCGTGTGTTGCCTGTACGTTTATGCGAGGTTATGGCTGCTAAGTGTTTGATAAGCTTTTCGCCAAGCCGCGTCTTAATCTCATACTGTACAGGGTTAATAGGAATGTGGCATAAATAATAAACCAGGGTATTATGAAGATATTCAGAACGTAGAATATATACTTGTATATTAGTAATATTCTCTGTGAAATACATATGTTGGAAATCTCTTAAGTCAGGGCTCAAGGTCGATGGTTGAGCCTATTGCATGGTACGTTTAGGCCCTGTGTTCCCTGTTTTTTGTTCGGGATTGTATACTTTAACAAAGGGCATCTAGTTAATACCTCATTTCCTTTTTTTATTTGAAGAGTTTGCTTGGGGGTCAGTGTCAGGCTCCCCGTGCTTTCCCTGAATTTTCCCACAGAACAAACCCTGTTTTCTAACGTATGTGAAGCAGTTAGTGGTGGATGAGGAACTGGGGCACTTTTCTGAGCTGACTCACCTCATTACAGCTTTATTAAAGCATGGCATGTTAACTACCTCTAGTAAGAGATTTGTACCGTATTAACGCAGAAAAATGTATCTTAAGCAAAGTGCTGAAACCTCAGGCGTCCGTTGTACAGAATGCATTTACAGTCTTAGGTGGCAGCCTATACCAGACTGCCAGAAGTAATTTATATGAATGACATAATTTGCCAAGTATTTTAATCTTTGAGCAAATGACTGTAGTAATTTGAAATTGAGAAGTTGTGTGCTTTTGTGAAACTTGAAGTCTTTGCAATTTTCTTCAATTTCTCCCGGTTTGTGAAAATACCGGTCGTGTTTGCTGCAGGGTATGATCTGTAAATGTCCTCCTTCATCCTTCAGGACGGCTAAGTGGCCTCCAAAAAATTGAGTTTTTCTTTTTTTTGCTGGTGCCCTTTTGCATTGCCGATTCCGCATTGGTTAATACCCACTCTTCCAACGCAGGCTCTGACATCAAGGTTAGGCAGAGGAGAGATGTTTATGCATACCAAGGCGATCACTCCCCATGCCTGATGAAGTAGCTGATTGAATTCCTAGTTTAAAGGAGTGTAGCACTGAGGAGGTGGGAGTTCACTTTAAACATTATTAAAGACGCTCTGTTCTTTACAGTTGGCCAGTTGTATAGCAGTTTCCATATTTAACAGTATTGCGCTGTGCAACTGCTCATTAAATATATAACAAGACCTTCAGGGCCTGGATTTTTCTTTTTTTTTCTTTTGCTTCACCAGTGAAAGAGGTTGTTGAGCTAGAATAATACCTTGGTGGTCAGGCTTTTAGTGTAGTCGTGTATGTTATAAAAGTAGAAAATGAGCCAAATTGTTCCTTTTAAACTGATCATTAAGCTCACTCAGGGCCTGGTTATCTGAATAGTGTGTGTGTGTGTTCAGAAAATGCATCTAAGCATGTCTCTGAAGTTTTTGCATTGAGTCAAATTCTCCTTTCATCTGACACGGAGCCGGAGTGTCGTGTGTCACATACAGAACTGGCAGTTTTTGTCACAAAGTGACGCAGAGGGGGCCAACGAACTATTTTCTTGCTTATTTTTCGAAAGCATGTAGGATGGTGACCAGGTGTCTATGAATGTTTGTTGTATATAGATCAGATCAAAAATATACACACATGTCTGTGTGTGTTTGTGGGTGTTTTGTAATAAACATTCTGCAAAGTTTTCATACTAAGGAAACTTATTTTTTTTTTCACGCCCCCCCCCCCCCCCCACATGAATTTTGCCCCAGTAGATATGTTTTCCACCCACTTTTGTATGGGACCAAAGGTTTGTTTTCTCCCCCGTGAAGCTGCAATTATGAATTCCATCAGCGTAAATCTGTTGGTTAACAAAGTTCAGCCGGAGGAAATGTGCCTCCCAGCTGAGCTTAGGAATGAGCATCCACTCTGGACAAAAAGAAATAGCCACCCGTGGGGGGGGGGGGGGGCTTGTTATTGATCCCTGCCACGGCCACACTGCGGTATGTAAAGCCAGCGACGTGCTGCACACCCGTGCCACTCACTCTGGAGGATAGATCAAAGTTAAATCCATGCTATACTTAGGGTGGCTGGTGGTAAAGTAGGCCAGGGTCTGCATGATTGTAATGTCTTCTCCCTCGCTCAGATTCCCCAACCCCAACGTGTTGACATGATGATGAAGTGTCAGCTCATAGTGCTTATCTTGGAGTCTATGAAACATGCACTTTTTGTTTCGATGATGGTCGCCTTTCTTGCATGCTAACATAAGTCAAATCTGCATACTCTCAAATGTGAAAGACTCCCCCTCCCATCCGTAGCCACCAGCTGTTGTGTGAAAATGTTATTTCTGTAGATAAATTGGACGCACAGAAGTTTAAATGGGAAAAGAGAAATGCTTATTTTGTCTGGATCGCACTTTGCATACCAGAATGGGGGGAAAAAATGAGGTGTGAACCGTCTTATTTGTAGTAATGGTGTTTGACAGCGATTCTTTGCTATCACCGTGCAGAACTGCAGCTCCTCTGTCATTGGGAGGCTGTGATTTTGCCTGCCATGTGATGTCTGGTGGCCTGCTGCTGTAAACATCCCCGACTGGAAGCTGTACAGCACCACCTAAGCTTTCAGTCAGATGTTTGCGGCAGCCAGCTTCCTTCAGCTCCTTGGAAACGGCAAAGAGCTCTGTCATCTGCCCTGTGGCGGTCACACTCGTTCGCCTCCACTGCTGTCCTTTACCTTCGCTAGGTTGGGTTGTGGCGTGTGTGTGTGTGTGTGTGTGTGTGTGTGTGTGTGTGTGTGTGTGTGTGTGTGTGTGTGTGTGTGTGTGTGTGTGTGTGTGTGTGTGTGTGTGTGTGTGTGTGTGTGTGTGTGTGTGTGTGTGTGTGTGTGTGTGTGTGTGTGTGTGTGTGCAGCTTTGATCATACTTGCGCAAGGTGATGTTGACTCTCCTGTTTCTGTCGTACAGAATGTCTATTTTCTTGCTATATTTCTGCAGCCAGGTTTCAGTGGGAAATTGCAGAGTTTTACAATCTGCTCTGTTTGGTGGGCGGGGGGGGAGGTAGTCAGGAAGAAATGTCGAAGTCAAGGGATTTTGCTTCTGGAGACTTGATATGACCAAGCCTGTAATTTCAAGACAAAAGATAAGCGCCTTCTATTGCCTGTCAAGCTTGTTTTTCTCCATGGCACAGACTCTAATTGGAAGCCGACTCCTTTCAGTTTGCAGACGGTCTAAGTTTAGTTAATGTAAACATCCTACACTCAGCTGTGACATGGCAGTGAAGGCTGAGGGAAGGGTGTTTACTTTGACTGGTTTGGAGAATCCTCTAGTGACCCTCCCGGTGTGCTCCCTTGCTGAGGAAGAGATTTTGTTTTTTAAATGGGAACGTTGTACGTGTCAGAAAGGCTTCCTTAGCTCAACAGGGATGCCAATCCAGAGGCTTTGGGAAAAGTGGGAAAAGTAAAGCTTTGACAATGCAGACATTTAGCAAAGTTTTTAAATTTTCTTTTTATTTTGTAACTGAGTCACGTCAGCTCTTGTGAAATGCTGTTGGACACCTTTTCCGTTAAGGTCGTCATTGTAAGCGTTATACATGCATTACGTAATGTCGTACGAGTCGAGTACTCATCGGCGTAATTTGCTCTGAAATGCCAAACGCTTTACAGAGTGTGGTAACATTGAAGGTGCCCAAACGTCTCTTGCGTTTAGAAAGTTTGATTTCGTGGGGCATATCGCGTAGGTATTGAGGTGGGGCCTGTCTTGAGTGAGGTCTGTTTAGAAATGCTACTTTGTGTAATAAAATAAATTCTCGTGTCTACATGTTCTGCCTTTGTGTGTTTTTGTTTTCATTTGAATTTCTACAGTTTTACCAACTTAAAATTTAGCATGACAGCTTTCCACACACTTGAGGAAACGTCAGGGTTGTGCCTCCAGTAACTTTCAGAATGGCTTTAGAATGGTTTCTGAGCTGTGTAAGAAAACGTACTATTTCTTTTATATACATAATGAATGGGATCTGATGTGATATATGTACATCTGCGTGTTTAAGTAAATGCTCATACCGGCCCTGTGAAACTGTAGGTTCCAAACGCACTGAAAGAGGATGGGAACTGCAAGTTGCATTAAACAGAATGTGCATCTTTGACTTATTGTCAGAAATTGTCAGCTGTGGGAGTACGTCTGTGTAATAAAGTAATCATAATTGATTAATGTTATCATATCTATCAAGGGCCATCAGCGAATTCTTAAGAACAGCTTGATAAATGGGTGGGTTCTGAGTGGCATAACTGGTATTTTCTTAACCACAACAGGTTCATACATGTGTAAGCAAAGTGTTATAGTGAAGTTCCTGGCACTTAGACTTTTTTTTTTTTAAACTTCATTATTTGGTTAGGGTTGTATAATTTGATAAGGCTGGCTGCAACTGCCTCAGTTAAACTCGTCATTAAAGTTGAAATGACAGAAATTCATTAAAATCCTTGGTGTGATATTATACGGCCCGTGCACTGGAGACAAACGATGAGTTCATGTCACGTCATAATCAGACACAATTCAGTTTATTCTCGTTCCGCTTGTCTCCTAGGACTTAATCATCTTTGACATATCTGAACTGTATGATCATTGGGAGAAATGTAGTTTTCAGAATCCCTAATTAAACAAAATGCCAGAATTAAAGGACAGCCGGAAACACAAACCTGTATAGTCCCGCCAACAGGTCTAACTAGTATTACGGTGTGATAAGTGAATACAAGTTATGAACACTTTTGTTGAGGGATGCCTCTCAAAAAGCCCATTACAGGGCTATACCAACATGGTAGGCGTGGGATTCAAACCTACCCCCCTGTAAGGTGACAGCGCTGCCCACAATATCACACTTTTGTTTAGTTACGTCATAAGCTCTCCGTTTGCTTTACGTACACTTTCCGATAACACCCCCGCCCTGCCCAAATTCCTGTGTTGTTTCTTTTGTTTGTTTTTTCCATTTTCACGCATTACGTACGTGTTCAAATCCGCAGTACAAACAAGCGAATGTAACTCCATCGGCCCTGAGCAGGCACGCAGCCTGAATCGCTACAATAAATATTTAGTTTTTATAAATGATTTACGAGTGTGGAACCGCAAGCTGTGCGCCTTCGATAAAAGCACCTGCTTGGTGAATGAATAATGCAATGATGTTTTACCGCGATCCCCACTCAGTAAGTAGTTTGGAAGATGGATGGATGGATGGATGGGTTGGAAGAGTGCGCACGTTGCAGGCTGCTCTGACAGCATGATGGAGCGCTAATAGGGAGCTGCGGGCAGCACACGCGTCCTGCTCCCAGCGTTTATGTTTTGCATCACTGCCTGTTTTAATACTTGACACGACTGAGCCTTGCAGAGAGGGAAGCGCTGTAGGCCGTATGAAATGTGTAATCTTTACAGCCGGCGGGAAAAGGATGTTGAATTGGATCGTCTACCGTTTGCAGTCGTCTTAGGAGTGTCTGAATGTTTTTGTGTTCTCTGCTTCGATATTCTCTTCCTTCCTCTTTAGCAGGCAAAGTTAGCTAAGGGAAAAACGGAATTAATGCATACTGTCATAATGCAGGAGATTTATTAGTCGCCGCCCCCTGATGCTGTACTTGTGATGAGCAGCAGGTGTCGCTGCTGTTCCACGTTGCAAGTCTTCCAGTCGCTGGGATACTGTATGTTCTACCCATAGTTTATGCACGTATTAGGACAGTTGCCTAAAATGACCATCAGTTTGCCTGAAATTACTGTCAGTTACTAGCCATATTTTTTTCCTATATGCAAAAGCAGCAGCTTGAAATTAATACGTGGTAGACAGTGATCGTACATTTTGCTGCAACCAGGGAAAAAAATAATATTAGTAATATTAGACGATTCTTTCAATATTTGTGATGCTGTACGCTAAAAAAAAAAAAAAAAGTTATGCCGTCTAGAATATGAACTTTTTTTTAGAAGTAGCATATTGGAAGTTTGTAATGAAAAGATTCCAGTGATTGAATGACATTTTTTTTAACCGAAGCATTCCACCCGGGTTGGGGTCACCACGGCAGTCTTTGTAGGGGAGTGAGTAGCATCCACAACCTTTTACATGACAGCGGACGGTGACCAAAAGAGTCAGGCCTCACACACGACTGCAGATAGTCACTGCAGCAGAACTGAATACTGAGTATGTCCTTCTCCCAAAACACAATGGAGTGGTCAGGCCCTGCAATCTTCTCCTTCAAGCGGGTAATTACAAGCACTGGTTCTTCGTGGATAATATGAAGCGGAGAGAGCCATGGAAGGGGAGTGTGCGATCGCTGCCAACGCTGGCGCCCACATTTGGGGGGGGGGCATAGCTGGGAGTGTTGGACCTCCAAGTCCATTAGCGAGGACCACCTGGTCTACATGTCGAGGAAGAAGCTACAGTATCTCCATCAGGCCTGGTGAGTGTGAGTGGGTGCATGCCGGGGGTTTTACGACAGCAGCGTGACGATAATTACTATTCAGTGAAACGGTAAAGCCGGAATCTCTTAATACTTGTTATTATAACTTTATTATAGTAAGCTGTAGAGTTTCAACTGATCATCTGGTTTCCCCCGGGTCCAAATGTTACACTCTTAGCAGGCACGAGGTCCGGAAGTAGCGAGCTGGTACACTGGGAAAGATGATGTGTTTGGAGAAATACGAATGGAAAAATTTGTGTTGTCAATCATTGCCTGTTTTCCCGCAATGGGAAGTGGATATGAATCCCACAAAGACTTCGTTCTCACCATTACTCTTTATAGTTCCCATTCAATTACCATGTCCGCTATAAATGTGCGAGGTACGCTTAGATTGAGCTATTTGCTATCTCAGTACTCAGTCTTCCTTTGAATTCAGCCAATAAGTGAAACATTTACATTTTGAAAGCCTTACAGCACTGTTACATCTTTGCATTATTTTGCACAATTTTAATAGTCACCTGAGGGATGGGATATTCTGGGTTTTTGAATAGTATGCTTAAAAGAAAATCACACTTAAACCTGACTGTAATTTGGCTCCAGTGGCATTTAACAGAACAAAAGAAACAAATATAAAGAGGATATGCATTCAAATCGATCTTTCACAGTAAGAATTTAACCTAGAGAAATGTTCAGTTCAAAGCAACGTCGAAGGTATTGTCTGCTATTGTGACTGTTTGCACATCATGTTATGGAACCTGAACCTTTCTGAGCAGAAGCAGACTAACCTATGGATAAAGAATCTAATGAGGTAATGTTGCCCTTAGCAAGTAACTTGCTAATTAAAGACGAAAGTCACTGGAGTCGATGAGGTCAAAGCTGTGACTAATGTGGACTCATAAGAGGGGAATGCTTGCGGTTTGTGTTCAGGGATGACATGGCAGCTTTAAGGCTGATCATTAAGTAAGAAGCTTCGGTAGGGAAGCATGCAGATTTCTGAGACGCAATTACTAAGAATGTGACACTTGACATCTTATCAATGTGCCACACTGACTGTGCGCTGTTTAATTATTAAAGCTGACACATGTCGGTTTTTAATTTAGTAGGAATGATAAAATGGTCTGGCGGTATGGATTTGTATGGATGTAAAATAGTTGATGTCATCATGCTGGCAAAGACATTATTCAAGGCTTAAGGAGGCTCACCTTGTTTAAATGAACATTCTGCTGCTGAAGCATTTCAATATTTGTTTGGGGTCTGAATTCTCCCTGAGGCACTTTTTAATAGACCGTCACCTAGTTTTCAGATGGCAGGACGGACAGTGCTGTGGAGGTCATGCTTACCTCCCATTGGTCGTTTAGTTTCTTACACTAACTCTTTTACCGTTCCATCTTAGCCATTTGCATTAAGTGGGAAAGTCTGGTGTTATTCTTTAAATGTGCATTATGGAACTTTACCTGTTGTAAAGTGACCTAGTGATTTTATTTCTTTCATAGTTCAGTCCAGATAGCTTTGTCTGCTGTGTTGGGACAGTACGGCCATATAATTTCTCCGCACGACTCACGTTACCTTGAGGGACCAGGGAAAGTTCTTCTTCAGTACCCTTACCAAGGCAACCAAAGTATGGATGAACCATGCTAGCAATTTACGCAAGAGCAACATTTTTGTTTCAATTCTTTATTTAAAAAAATGGATAACAGGTCACGCAATTAAGAAGTCTAATGAGTATTTTCAGATTTGCAAACAGTGGCAGAAACCCCAAGGCCAGAACCATTTAACCAGACTGGCTATGTGTCCTGTGGGGGGGGGGGCACAGGGTAACTCACCAAGAGTAATACTAGTAATACTGCTATGACACTGTGGAAACAACAACTGAGAGATACTCATATGCGAAGCAAATGACAAACAGATGTCAGGACCAGGGGCAGCACAGCTTTTAAGTTTGCACAAATAAGCCCCTACACATATAATACAAAGTCAGCAGTTGTTAAAAGAGCCAAAAAATATATAAGGTGTAAGTTCTACTCTTAAACTAAGAAATCGAACTCGCCTGACCAGTCTGTGCCGCTGTTTGGGGTTGACTACAGCGTGCCTCACTGTCTGAATGTCCCAGGCCAGACACGGGTTCCACAAGTCTGCAGCTTTCCTCCCAAAGGGTCCCTCAGATGGATTGAAAACCTGCAGGTTTGTGGGCCTCAAAATAGGTGCATTTGATTTGGAGCAAATTAGCTTTCTGCACTGTCCATTTTCCCCATTCAGATGACACAGCGGGGGGTGCAGCGCATGAATGTTTTGATTTTGGGGGGGGGGGGGCTATAGTAGCGACAGACCAAATGGAGGTAACAGATGGGGACTTATTGTATTAAAAATTCTGGCAGAGTACCACTTTAAACACCTCTAACGTACTCTGCCATATGATTTATTCTCTGTATTTAATTTCACATCCTAAATGAAGGTGCCCCGCAGGTCGTCTCTAATGAATCCCTGACCCAGATTAATGCTGATTTCCCTGTCTCCAATCTGACAAGTCCTGCCAGCACTGTGGTCTGTTAAATCTCTTAATCATCACTAAATGATTTTGATGACGGCCGTGTCCTTGCCACACGGCCGTCTGTTCGACACTGGCGTGCCCGGCGATCCCTTCCTCATCTCGGTTTTCCCATCACAAAGACCACGTGCACTGCCCCAACCTCGCGGGTCACTTCAGCCAACAGCAAGATGGCTGTGTTTTCTGAATGTGCTCCACTGTGCTCTCCAAGCAAAACCCATCAGTTCGGTGTAATGGTAGCGAGAACCCTACAGTAGGCCGTCCCCCACATTTTACAAGGAACCACTCTCACTGCAAATAAAATCACAGGCGCGGTTCAGCTTTGAGGTGTGTAGAAAAATGAAAGTAATACCTGCGTAAAATCCCAGTGCTGCATGAAAGAGGCAATAAAGCAGTCCTGAGGCAATAGAACAGTATCTGAAAATTGTGTCAATTTGCTTGAAGTTACTCGTAGACTTTGTGCAAGTCTAAGCATTTTTTTTCCGGCATGTTTTGACTGTGTGCACCACAGAGCAGGAAACAGCTCTTAAATCACACTTTCTGTCTTGATACTCTACACAATGTACCCACTACATAACTAGGCATCAATTTACCATGACATGACTCTCATCTCACAACACATCTGAAATAGGAACAGACTGCAACTGGGAGTTAGTGTCAGAAAGGTGTTTTTTTTTTTTTATTGCGATGGTCAAGCACCCAGGGGCACAATGAGGCCCCAGAACTCTGATTACACCTTAATCGGAATGATGGAGGAGCTCAAATTGCCTTCTTCCTTGAGGGTTCTCATCTTCATTGCGCACTTTTGAGCGTCATCATTCTTGCAGGTATCTAATCGCTACAGAACTGTTTTATCGGAAAGACCTTCTCCTGCAAGCCCACCCCTACAGGCAAACTTCCCCCAATAAAACTTCAATGGCATTTTATCCAAGATGCATGTGTGAGATCCTAGACAATGTTCTTCTGAACTTTTCCACCCGTCGCTCATGCTCCTCTAAGAGCCCTATCTGCCACCTCATTAATTAGCTGACTGCCACAAGCTCTACCCGTCAAGGTTCCTCTTGTTATCCAATTCCCCATGCTCCAACTCTTCAGCTACATGCAAACACAACTGAAAGCTGCCACCTTGTCGACCCACATAACGACATAAATAACAAGTGTGAGTACCGTGACCTTCTCTAAACCCAGTATCATTTCGTAATGCTTTGCTATCCATGTGAACTTCCTCCCCGGTCAATTAAATAGCTTGTTTTAAATCTTGTGGTTATAATGGACAGGGGTAATATCAACTGGGTAAGTGAATCATTCTGTGCTGATAGCCACATTGGAAATAGCATACGTTATGTTATGTGTCATGAGAAAGGATTTATGTAGCACAAAATCACCCTACCAAATTATTGCTGAATAACTTGCATAATCATCATGCAATATAAATAGCATGCAAATGGAAAAATAAATCCTCATAGTGGTAGTTTCAAAAGGTAGACAGCAATAACATTGATTATGCGTTTTCTATTCCTTCAGAGACAAAGGGAAGTTGATTGTTGCTAGGCATTGGCACCCCACCATTTGACAAGAAAAATATTCTTGGCCACAAGGATTGTGGTTCAATATCTTTGCCTGTAATTTGTTTATCTCTGGACACATATTGCCAGTCAAGAAATGTTCTGCGCAAGCAGATTTCAAAGGCTACCAAGCATGTGGCTTCTTTTGAAAACAAAAACTGTAGTATGTGCCAGCTGTAAATGAGACCAAAAAAAGACAAATTCCTATGTCTCTGCGTGAAATAGCGTTGAAAATCTTCATTGTATCTGTGGCACACAGTTGGTTCTTTGTACTAATATCCATGAGGGAAATACTATGGTTTGGATTAGTTTTCTACCCCTGCAGTCAGAGGGGAGGGTTAAAATGTTATTCTCAGGTACCAATATAATGTTACCATAGAAGAGTAATATTCCTTTGATATTATTTTTTTAAATCACCACCTAATTCCACTACTCAACCAATTACCAAGTGGTTCATTACCTGGTTCCAGTGATCAACCAGTGAAACTGGACATTGACATCTGACCTTCGATCAGAGGTTTACATCCATGTTTGAACCATGGACCCCCAAATGAAAATATACCTGATCTAACAACATCCCCCCCCCATGCATGTTTATTTATTCTTAATGGTTCTGTTTTCGGCTCTGCATAGTAAAATCCTTTTAGCTCAGAGTCTCTGCTCTTCTCTTAAGGTTGCAAAGCCTTCCTCAGGGACATTACAGCCGATTGTAGCTGGCACTGAAACCCAATGACAGAGCTGCTATTCCCCATTATCACTTAGAGAATAGAGCAGCTTCCACAATAAACGCTGCCTGAATTGCCAGGCACGAGGAACTCCGGCTGTGACCTTGGGTCTCCTTGAAGCTGAGGCGGTTTTTCGGCCTCGTATGGAGGCAGCGTATCCCTCATGGTGCCTGAAGCAGCACCAGCCGTTCATGAAACGGCCCCAGCTGTGATTAAGATCCTTAATTCAAGCGAATAAAATCTTCAGTGAATAATGCAACATGCTGTAATACTGGCGACGATCAATTACACTTCAAAAGTTTTTTTACAACTTGGAAAGTTAAACATAAATCCCTCGTATATACATGTGTCTGTGTGTCTGAAATGTTACGCATCCGTCCACAAAATGCAGTTTATTTAAATGAAGACCTTTCTCCAAATGGGAAATCGAATAGTTAATTGCTTCAAGTCACGGAGAATGCCAAACAGGGTAAAATCATTGCAACAATTCAGTTTATCTGAAGTCACAGACTAATTGTGAAAAAAAATTAATTAAGAATTTTGCATGGATAGATTGGTTCCTCTGTTTGGCTGAAGGTGAGAGATAAGTATTAGTGTGAAATCTGCCTGTTACTCAGTGATACAAAACGGTGAACTCGAACCTCTTTTCCATCCTGAGAAAGAAGACAGATGTGATTCTTTTTTCTGTCTTCAGGTTACTATTCTGAGTGTAGCTAAGGTTTAAGGTTATCGGTGATCCTGTAAATAGTTATCTAAGGTTACTAAGCATGTGCACCAGCATTGAACTGTCTGCTTCCTGACAAACCTGTGTAGAATTTTGTTTAAGCTTGCATAGACATACAGGTAAAATATCATGCGGGTTTTATTCTTTATTTGGACAATGTGTGTCGGTTTTACTGATTATTGACAGGAGGGTGAATAATCTGCTTTGGTCTCCGTGTTTCACATTTTATTACTTTTGATGACTTGGATCTTTATTCTTTGTGGTTTTATTCGTAGCTGTTGTAATTACATTGTGGCGTGGCGCTCAGTGGGACGTACTGTAGCCTCATGCTTCAAGGGCTGAGGTTTGGTGAGTGTGGAGTCTTCACATCCTCCCTTTGTCCTGCAGGTTTCCTATCGTAGTGCTAAGATACAGAATTAGATGAACTGGCGGAACTATATTTCTTATAGTTGTCGAGTGTGTATACAGTCATGGACTGGCAGCCCATCCAGAGTGTTCCTCAGCTGCAATCACTATGTTGCTTTGGAACTGGCTCCAAACTCCCCCCTTCAACCCTGTACTAGATAAGCAGTTGGAAGACGGAGAGATTGACATAGGATTTACCTCAACTGATTTCCCACCAAATTAAGCAACTAATTATTTATTCTTGACTTTTACCCATAAAGTTTGGTATTCAATGGGAACAACTGTGATTAATTCAGGATGCGGTACCAGCATTTCAACTGGTAACTTTACAATCAGAGGTTTATCCTGTATTCTGTCGGCCTTCACTTGTTTAAGATCCATGCATTCTTGCTGTATTTGTCCATTAACAAGAAATTAAGAATTTATAACCTATTAATTTAGTGTTATGCTATGATGATAAACCTATTATCCAGTGACTGGCTGAGCAGCTTTCATTTTACCTGATTTCAGTGTTTTCAGAACATCTAAAATAATGAGCTGGAGACGCTGAGCAACAAACTAGTTAAATTGTAAATATGGATTGTAACACAGAACTGTAGGCACTGTCAGCTGCTTTGCATAAACCGAGAGCTTTTTTTGACTAATTAATAATGTATGTGTAGTACTGTAATGGAAAAAGGTTTAGGGTTTCTAATTAAAATTAGAAGGAAATAAAATGGATTTTAGAAATAATTAGTAGAAAATAAACCTTCTTAAACCCTTCATTAATTTTGCGCTCTCCACAAATAATTGCACAATAAATAATATAAAGATTATACATTAAACATGTTACAACTTATAAAGCAATTTATAGCGAACTCAGAAAATGGAAGCTTAGCAGCGTTTCGGTAAATGTGTGTGTCTGTGTCTATATGTGCGTGTCTGTGCGTGTATGTGTGTATGTCTGTGTATATATGTGCGTGTCTGTGTGTGTGTGTGCGTGCGTGTATGTGTGTGTGTATGTCTGTGTATATATGTGCGTGTCTGTGTGTGTGTGTGTGTGTGTGTATGTGTATGTGTGTGTGTGTGTCTGTGTGTGTGTCTGTGTCTATGTGCGTGTCTGTGTGTGTATATGTGTGTGTGTGTCTGTGCATATATGTGCGTGTCTGTGTGTGTGTGTGTGTGTGTGTGTGTCTGTGTGTGTGTGTGTGTGTGTGTGTGTATGTGTGTGTATATGTGTGTGTATATGTTTGTGTTCTTTCTGAGAGTTCAGTATTTTTCCCACCACTTTTTTCATTCCCACCTCATAACCTCACTTATGCAGATGAAATCCCGTTTGTCCTTTGCTATACATACTTAATGATATCAGTTTAACATGCCATAATTAAAACTGCATAGTTAAAATGATGCATTTCTATTTCACTCATTTTGCTTTTTACCCTTTTACTCATCTGCTAGTGTCATTGATTAAAAATTCAAACAGTTACTCCGTCTAGTTGTGGTTTCCATAAACCCATGTTTCTCAGCCACTGGATCGGGTTAACCGGTAGGACTGGGCAGTGTAAACAACACATGAATTATCGTCAACATAAAATTTTCTAAATTGAAAAAATGAAAAAACTGAAAAACAGCTGTTGATAGGGAAGACTTTTTAATAGCACACATCACCCAACCAAACACAGTTTCAACCAATCACATGTAGTCTTTCTAAAAGGAACAGCCTATCCCCTACAGAGCTGACCGAGTCAGCAGAGCATGCCACAGGCTACTGTTTTGGTAATACCATGAAGAAGATTGTGTGCTCCCTCAGTGGAAGGTTCAGTTGTGGGTGAAGAAACTGACAGCGCAGAATCTTTTCAAAAAGGAGATATTGTGGATAAACAAGGTAAAAAGACGTCGGTGGTGCGGTGGTACTTTTTACAGTTTAAAGTCCAACACCCAACGGACTGGTGCTGTGTGCTGTGAACTATGCTGAAAACATGTGCCAACTAAACGTCAACTTATTCCACCACTTGGAGCTTTGCCATTCTGTAGGACATAGAGAATGCAAGTGCTTACAGTCACAAGCATCAGCAATTAGGGCTTCCACATTCAGTCTGAGGAAATATGGGTCAAATCACATCCCATACTGGGGACACAGCATTTTATTTTTCATTACAGGGCAGCTGACAACTCTACCAGCAATGTCCGCCCATTCCCTGGAAGGAGCAGTGAGGCAGTCAGAGAAAAACCCAGCAACAACCCGTACTGTCTGCTTTTTCTAGTGTTATGCCGTATGACAAACAGGCTTATTTTTGTATGATTTACGTATTAAAATCCCATTTTGAAATCCATTCAAACCTGTACTTTTTCATGTCCTGAATCTAAGGGCAAATTATACAAGTTTTAAGCAAAAAGTAAAGAGGTAAAGAAATAATAATTTGAATTGTATTGTGATAATTATGAATATCGATTTATAGATTTACCGATGCAGAACCGATGCCGAATAGCTGAGCTATGTGTTTGAACAGCTTGAGAAACCCTGCCCTAGACAGCACTACATACACAGAGAGGTCATGGACTTGGAGCACAATGGGCAAATGGAATAAATACACTACAGATTTATAGTTACATTATAGTACATATTCCTTCGGTTGTGGCATCTCCTGCTCTCAATACTTCTCCTGCAGGTTTCACACTCTCTGGGGGCAAAGCTTCGTCCATAAGGTCCACAGACATCTGATACAGCATCTTCTACTCCAGCACAGCTACAGCTACTCTACTCAGTCTACCTTGGAGAGCAAAGTATTCTGGCCTCTTTATGTCGTCCATGTGTCCCAAGTGCTTATTACACTCTGTTGTTTGGAAATACACTTAAATATTTATTTGTCCTGGAGAACTGTAATTTACTTACCTTAATTTTGTCGAGGTTGGTGTAATTTCTGCCCTTAGTACTCTAAGTACTTCTGCAGCACGATGTGCAAAACACAGGCAAGGATTATGTTCCTCTCCTTGCTTTTTGTGTCAAGGCGATTGTCACCTGTAGGTTTTGGCTGTGTTTGATGTTGAAAGCACCCCTCACCTGCCGACGGTTCCTCTGACGTCTCTCTCTGAAGTGTTTGATTTATAATAGCAGCGGCCCTTCATGTTTCAGCTTCTGCCCCGAAGAAGTTTAGCTACTGTCAGCTTATTCACTTAACCTTTTGTTTGAGGAAGATGGCACGAACGGCGTTGTCATCGCAGGCTTCTGACGCTGGCAATCCAATCTACGCACACGAATCGGGGGGGGGGGGGGGGGGCTCTGATTCGTGAAAACCGTCAGTTGGACTAGATGTGCCGCACGTAGAATAATTTGTCCTGCCTTTGAGGAATTGCATTTTGCTAACTTCGTTAGTTGTCTAATTGATGCAATTCCCATTAAGAACACAGGAATCAAACCGAGGGCCAGATTAACGGTTGCCCAGCTACCAAATCCAAAGAAAGTATTTTGCTGGCCGTCAGTCCAGCGTTCCGCAAGTATTTGCCAATTCTATCTTGCCAGTTTTGGAATTCTCGTTAGTGGCCATGAGGCTTTATTTATTTATTTAGATACATTTGTTGTGAGTATTGAAGTCACTTTGTTGACACCACTCTTCAAACAGTCCAGCTCTAGCCCAGATGTTCATTATCAATGTGTGGAGTTTGCATTTAAATTGGATTCACCCGACAGCTTGTGGGGGTGATATTGCCTTTATGGATAAATGGCAGGCTAACCAGCTGCAATGAGCCCATTTTAAACCATTGGAATGGAAAACTATGATACATTCAAAGCCATCGTCGTCTCTGTTTCTCTGCGCTGTTTGCATATCTATGCAACTGATTCATATTTAAGTCTTAATTAGCAAAACTCCTCATTTGAGAACACTTGCGAAGTCTTGCCATTCCGTGAAGGAAGAACATCCGCAGTCCAAGTAGTTTGATCACTCTGCTGTCTTGCATTTGGCAGTTTTGTTGTTACTCTTCTTCAAAGATACCTTAGTCACTTTAAAACAGACTATGGGGTAAATCATGATTTATCGGCGATATTAAATGCCTAGGAATTGCAGGACGTGCGTTAACCAGTATTCATGATGACATTTCCAGACTCTTGGCTCACAGATCAAATTTTATAACGGATGTTTTTCTAGGTGTGGATTTACGGAGTCTAATATGTATTAAATCTGCAACAAAAAAATTGAGAGCAAATTTAATTTTATATATTAAAACTAAATTAGATTTTAATTACTTGTCACATATAATCCTGCTGCTGGGTTTTTTTTAAAAACTCAAATCTCTACTGAGACGTTAAATAAATTAAATGTTTTATGTATAAGTATAAACATCTGGATGCACGAAAACATAAAAGATATTTCCAATTATTATTGTTCTTTTATTTCAAAATTATTGTTCTGTTTTTTTTTTTCCAAATACATGAGAAAATTCTGTTTTGAAATGCATGTGATCAATATACTGAACCGCTTCCTTTCGTTTTGTTATCTGTTATGTGTATTTGGAATATTGCCAGTTTTGTATTTGAGTTGAAGCTTTTGAATTAGGAAAACCGATAAAATGTTCCACTTTACTTGAGGGGACATGAATAATGTAGTACATGCTTATTAATGCATTAATTAACCAGTGACTAAATGTTAGTTACGTACTGATCCCACACTTAGTTACTGAGTAATTAATGCATTAAGTAAGCACTATTTCCCAAAACAAAGAAAGCAAATAAGTATTATTCATGTACCCTCAAATAAAGTTTTAACAATATTCCTATGTAAATCTCTTTGCATTTGTCACGTTTTCATGGTCTGTGATGTTTGGCTAAATCCCATCTGCCCCCTTTTCACCCTCACTTGGTGCTGCGTCCTCCTGCAGTGACATTTTGCCTTGCACTTCCTTAAGACCACAATTCACCCCCCACGCACACACACTCCTTTTAGTGTTGTAGGAACACTTGAGCCTTGCATTTTGACATTTGTGGGTTTAGGTATCTTGGCACGCCACTATGTGCTAGTGGGGTGATATAGCGCCCTGGCGGAATCTCAGAAGCTGCCCTGTACCATTGTAATTTGACAGTAATGTCTGACGGGAAGATGCTTAATTTAGCTTTTGTTTGCTTGTTTGCATTTTTTCCCTGCACAGGCTGCCCAGTAGCAGTAATCATCAGCATTGGTATAGTGTCCGCTAACGAAGCTACCGTGTTTTAAAAAGGAATATAGGAACTACTTAGCATGTGGCCTCAATCGAATGTTTTATCTCCCAGAAAATGTGCCTGCTTCACCCAGTAAAGTGATACACACTTGTGTGAGGTTCTTATGCCGTTTACACCAAATCTGATTTGCTTGGGAAGAAAGTCCTTTTGAAAAATGAGGGTCAGCCAGTGACACAACCTGGCCTTCCACCAATTTTTTTTTCGGAACCGGGAAGCAAATTCGCCGGCTCAATAAATCACATACCAGCACAGTAACAATGTTCAGCTTCCCATGTGGCAGCAGTTTATCTGGCTGCCGGTGTTGACGTTTCCCAAGGCCGCGTGACTTAGCTGCCCCGAGAGGCGAACACAGCGACACAGATGGGAGCCACAACGATTCTGGGTCTTCTGGTTGCTGCAGAGAATGATAACTGTGGAAGCGTGTAAGACTCTGTAAGCTCAGACTGATCAATGGGCATTAAGAAGAGCTCATGTTGTGTCAACAATGCGATGCAGAAGACGCTTTGATCCAAGTGAAAATGCATACATTTTGGACAATCAGCCTTGGGAACTTGGGCATATTTGTTCCGGGAAAATTGCATTGAAACTGCCAGCAAACACTGAGCATTGCACTAAATAGAGAATTCTTTCCCAGAAGACCCCAAAGGACAACTTCATTTAAGCTGCTTTGAAGCCTTTCTCTGTCTATGATACAGCTCCTCAAGCATTCTCCTGAAAGCAGGAAGAGCTGGTCAGACCCGAATGTGTAAAGAACAAACCCTTTCATTTTTATGGTGAAAGAGAGTTATAGTGAGTTCAGTGATGCAACCCTTTCATATATAATAACCATGAAAAGATATATGTGAGGCATGTGATTTCAGTAAAGACTGATAATGGGAATCCACTTCTCTTAGTTAAAACATATATTTAAAACAATTTGATTCGATGCAAAGCAAATGATATTTTGACATCCCTAGAGACCATAATATAATTATATATATAATTAATTCATAATAGGAGTATCCATTGACCTGTAAAGAAATTAATGTAACCTTGGATGCAAAAAGGTTTTATATTTCAATTCTGTTACTTTGTGACCTCTTCTCTGTTTTGTTACCTAGCAATTGAAGCTGTTTTATTAAGCTGAATAAAGTATAGCAACCATTGTAGCGAGTTTCATTTGACTAATGCTTTGCATTAAAACTTTATTGGACGCTTCTCGGTTGAACTGAAATTCAGATAAAAATCCATTATGTCTGGAGACCAGGAAGGAAATAGTTTAGCTGATTTTGAAGAATAGTGAGCCAGCTATGGTGTATGAATTGAAAATGGCCTTGTATTCTAATATATATTAAAACAGCAATTACTGAAACACTGTTCATTTCCCTGTGTGACTGGGGCACGTCGGCAACCTGATATAACACACTTCTGTTTCGTGTCTAGTCCCAAGTTGCATGCCCAGACCATGCTCTCCTTTCCAAGACACAACCCTGCTTTTGTTTCTCTGTGTTTCCCCTTAGTGCCGGATCCAAAACAGTCCCTTTGTTTCCGTCTGTCTCCTCTGCAAACTGACACCCAAAGTCTCCATTCCATTCACCTGTTCCTGGGTCATGTGGCTTCTTTCATCACCATCTTGACTCGTCTTATGTTCCTATTTTCGTAATAAGCCAGTAACATCAGAGGTGGAATGTTCAGGTCCATCAAATACAAATCCAGACCAAGGTTTTGATTCAACCAACCAGTTGAACACAGTTGAGTCACAGTCACAGAGTACTTAACTGGTTGGTTGAAACAAAATCTTGGCCTGGATTTGTACTTTCTGGATATGACCTTTCCACCTCTGACTTGTATCATTATGTGGCTACACGATAAACTGCAATAGGTATCCTGTTCATCATGGATCCCTGCCTTGTCCTATTTGGAATAGACCTCAGGCTCCACTGTAGCCCTGTACTGGATGGATGGATGCATGGATATTCATGAATATAAGTTTAATTTGCACTAGTTATTTGGAAAGTGTAATACTGCCATGAAGCTTTCTGTGCAAAAACTAAGAATGTTAAAAATGAAACTTGCATTTGCCCTGTATTCTTCATAAGTTTTCTGTGTGGTTAACTGCTCACTGTTTAATTGTATATAACAAATTTTACATAAACACCAGCCTGTTGCTATAGGGAGGCATATCACGCATCACCAACCCCTTCAGCCTAGTGTAAGTTTTTATTTTACCCGGTGCTGTTTAAGTACAGCTTTGGGATCCTATTAGTAGTGACGCTGTAATTAGCTTTCTTGAGTCACACTGCCTTATCACTTACTGTAGGTCACAATCCTTCATTTCGGGTTGTTTTTGGGGCTGCAAATTCAAGTCTACAGGCTGTACTGCAATTCCCATTTTATCTCAGTGGACATCAGTGATGCAGAGCAGTCCTGCATCCCTCTCGGGGGGGGGGGGGTTCTCTGTTTTCTCAATCAGTCTGATGTGCGCAGGGTCGCCTGTAGCACTTCCTGATGAGCCCTCTGACGGCACGGCGGCACCCCCCAGCACAGCGCTCCCCTTCAGTCATCCTTCGTTAGCTTCTCGCAGTGAAACAACACCGCAGAGTTATTTTCACACAAATTGCTCATTGTCAATTCAACACCTGGTTTGCCTGTCTGCAGCCAGTGCTAAAACTACAAACAACTGCTGCAGTGGTGGGGGGGGGCACGGCATTCTGATTTAACTGCCATTTCCAATACATACATACACTATATAGACAAAAGCCTATGGATATAGAATTTTATATATATATTAATTATATATATATATATATATATATATATATATATATATATTATAATTGAAAACTTTACTATAAAGTCAAAAGATCATTTAACAATCTTTATTCTTTTATTACTTCCTCAACAAAATCGAATGTGTTATTTTCCGCAATAACAGGTTAAGGGCCTTAGAATTCAGTGAAAAGATACTTTTTTCCCTGAAATCCTTTCCTGTGAAACACAAAATGATGGTTTCTGTCTGCACTGAATAGTTTAGGTAAATCGTGGATGCATGCAATCCTTTCTATAAAGACGAATGCATCTGAAAGGTCTACACATATTCTTAGCAACCCGGCAGAATGCACGAACAAAACCGCGGTTTCAGCAAAAATGCAACAGATGCATGAATTTGCCTTCAACTCGGCGGCGTCTCATCAGCCATGGGAGCCTGTAGGCCGTTCGGCTCCAAGTTTCCTCATTTCTGGTAATGGTGCAGTGTTCAGCATTGTCGCCTCACACCTCTGGGACCAGGGTTCAAGCCTCCCATGCCTCTTTGTGTGTGAAGTTTGCATGTTCTCCAGATGTTATTGTGGGGTTTCCCACTGGATTAACTGGAGTTACTACTGTAAATTGCCTGTAGGTGTGAGTGTGCCCTGCGCTGGGTTGGCTCCACATCCTAAGTTGTTCCCTGCCTTGTGTCCACAGACCCCTGGCCCTGAATGGGATAAGTAGTTACAGAAAATGGATGGGACATTAGCACACAAACTGGGGGTGCTGAGAGATATCTACCACCTGAAAGGGAGTCGGGGTTGCTGCGTTTCTCACACTAAGAGGCTCTGTGTCACAGTGTAAATGGCGTGAATAATCTGCAAAGGACAGTCACTGGGGACGCAACGACGTAATCGTTCACAGAGCTGTTCAGCACCTTTGCTGGGAATGAGAGTGAACTAGATGGGATAAGGTGTGAGAATTAAGCCTTATGTATATGTGCAGGTGGGGGGGGAGCGGGTGTTGATGGGTGTCTTGTCCAGAGGATTCTAATTGAGTGGAAAATGGTACGAGGTTCATAAACCAATTGTTTTCTGCCGCAGAAAAGCTAGCAGTGGCCGCACTCGAGGTTATTTATACTGCCAGATAGGCTGCTCTTCGAGCTGATGGGACAGAAAATTGAAATTGATCAAAACCGGGGGAAAAATGGGAAGGAGAAGGGCCGGTGGGAACGTGTTTCCTGAGAAAGAATTCATCCTCTCGTTTATAACCACTGGCAATGGCTCAACGCTGGAACGAGTCACTGTGAAAATTGCAAATCAAAACATTGCATCATCCATCTTAAGCCATTAAATATCAGCAGAGCCTTTTGTGATGCAGATGGAGCTGGCGATGAAGGCAGAGCGCTCCTGTCCTCATTTGGGAAGAGCTGTAATGCTGATTTGTACACACACCCGTCTACCATATGGCCTCTGGGAAAGTCGGGAGAGCCGTGTCGTATACAATCAACAGAGCCAAAGTCACAACAGCATTAACACCAGGCTATATCAGAAAAAGTATGAACCTCTGACATGATGTTACATTTCGACTGTGCGGAATTGTTCTATTGCCCTAACAATAATATGAGAAATAATTTCAATAGTATCTCAATGAGTTCTCTACAAATGGGCCATTTGACACATTTACATACTGATGTTTTGCATCATCACTCGATCATTGTTTGATCATCGGTGCAGCCAGCCCTCGCTTGTTTATGCTCGTTGCCTCTATTAGGTAATCCTTTCTTTGTAAAATATCACGTCCCGCCTCTGGCCTGCTCTCCCTCCCCATGTCACTTATTGGGTATGGATTTAGCTGCAGAAACCCCCTTGCTTTATAGTCCTTCATTTATCCAGAAGAGAAATCCCCTAAGCTATTGCAGACACTCTGTTCTGACACAATGGATGGAATGAATTCCTGCAGGACATGTTTGCATTATTAAGCAGCACATCGTTCTCTCGGCCTGCATTGTGCAGAAGGCAACCAACCACTCCGCTCATGTTAAAAATGAAGGGACATATAAGGCCATATTCATTACGCAAAGTGACCTAATTTCACACTATAACCTGTCAGGCCAAGTGCGGCAGCCATGAAGTGAAAGGTGGTTTAGACAGTTTTTATCATTCAGGACAAAGAGGCTGGATTTAGTCTCTGCTCATTTGTTGATGCTAAAAACGTCGTTGCATTTCTAGCCACTAAATGAAAATCTCCAGAACAGAATGTTAAAACCAAGGTGTTTTGGCAGCACAATTTCTCCATGTTTGACATTTCACCTTTTCTTTGTGAAAGGTAAGAAGAAAGCAGTTACTAAAAGTAGTATGTACTGTAAAAGAGTACTGGCTGTTTGTAAAAGCACTCCATGGTTCAAAGGATAAATACTGCTCTGCTGGGTTAAGAGGAGTGATCTGTCAAATGCACCGTCCTCCACAAACCATTGTTCTTCCACTAGACGGCTGCTGGACTCAAATTCCTCCCATTTAATCATTCTGAGCAGATCCACTGACGCGCCGCTCTACCCTTTATCAAGCCGATTAACTCCACTAACATACTGTAAATAAGAAACAAGGGATTGCGTGTGCCTACTGGCCGGAGGCGGGCAGGGAGTGTGGGGGGATCAGCGTGATGCGTGGGCTGGGGTCAGGGCTGCGAGGCACTGGTCTCAGTGCTCGGTGTGACAGCTCTGCTCTGCTGATAAGATAAGAAGGATGGGCTGTGTGCGAAAAGGGATACTAAAAAAAACTAATCGTAGACCTCAAGGTCATGCTGTGAAAAGGCACACCCAAGGAAATATCTATACTGAAGGGAATATCTATACTGAAGGGAATATCTATACCAAAGGAATTATCTATACCGAAGGAAATATCTATACTGAAGGGGATATCTGTACCGAAGGAAATATCTATCCTGAAAGAAATATCTCAACTTTTCATGTTATTCTTCATGCCATTTTATTAAGCCACTAACAGTTAAAATTTCATCTAATTTATATAGAATTTGTATTATTCAAGTGTGTGTGTGTGTGTGTGTGTGTGTGTGTGTGTGTGGATTAGGTTTATATTACATTGTGGGGACCAAACATTCCCCACAATGTAATAAAAACCTGTTATTTTGAAGCTGTGGAGACCATTTTTCAGGTCCCCACAAAGATCTGCAAATGCAATCAAGAAAAGTCTAGTTTTTTGTTTGGTTACTGGGTAGGGGTTAAGGGCTGGGTGGAGGTTAAGGGCTGGGTGGGGGTTAAGGTTGTTATAGTTAGTATTAGAATTTTTCCCATAAAAATTAATGAGCGATCCCCATAATGAGATGTTTATCTGACTTGTGTGTGTGTGTGTGTATGCATGTATAGGATAAAGATCTTTTTCACACTATTCGCAAAGAAAAATATTACACTGGAAAGTGTGGAAAGTGTACCAGCACAGGTGTGTTCATGCTTGATGAATGAGGATAATGAGAGTTTCAGCACTATTTCCGGTCATGACCCCAGTGCATTACTGGTGACCTCCATCATCTGTTTATGGGAATGTTTTGCTGACTCTATTATCATCGCCAATAAGAAAGAGCTTTAACGCACTTTCACATTAACATATCAATGCATACTGTGAAGAGCAAAAGTGGAAAGGCTTGATCTGAGCGAGATGATGCATTGAACTCCCAGCAATAGTGCTACAACCCAGGTGTGCTTTTAATTTAATGGGAATGTTAAAATGTGATATGTAATTAAGCGTAAATTCATTATAATCGATATTGATGCTGACTGGTGCAGGAATGTGCTTAACTTCGTTGTTGTGTATGATCCAGCGTTGTTGACAATCTGTAAAGCTTAAATAAATATGACCATGAGATGGGATGGACTAGATTCTCCATGTACTTTGCATTATCAGTCATCATGTAGGATGTTTTCTGTCTCTCTCCCTGGGAATAGGAACCTCATGTCCCTTCCTGTTCCCACTCTCACCCTCAGATAAATCCCCCCCTTCCTTCCCAACATTCCCATGTGGTCCTGTTCTCTATCTGTCATGCAGATAGTTAGTTATTAGTAGATAGATAGTTATTAGTTAACTTTCTCTATTAACAGCACCAAAGATTTACAGTCCTATTTTTACACGTGTAATGCAATCAGTATGAAGGGTAGTGTCATTCATATTTGGAAACGCACATATATTTTGGATCGCCTTTTCAATTCTGATGCAGTCTTCTGATCTGAAGGTGTTATATTCAGTTCCGTTTCCCTTTTAAAAACTAGGAAATAATCCTTTTCTGTTGAACATTGGTTAGTGTTTCCAGTGTGTTTCTGATCTTATGTTCAGTGCCAAGATTTTGCTGTGAGGTTGTCAACCTTTAACCCACGAGCAGCACACAAGACAAGCCGACCACTAAACAACAGGAAAATGTAATCGATTTCCGCCAGATGGGAGCAGACACAACCTCTGAAGATCGAGAAAAGGGAACGCAGCCCTGAGATTGAAGACGTCGCTCCTGCAGCCGCCTCAATTCATTCCCAATAGCAAAGTTGTACATTGACAGGTGAGTCACCAGAATACTTTTCAGGATTCCAGGTGACGCACGCTGCTGCTGCCACAAGTTCCCAGGCTACGGAGCACAATTTAGGCAAATGTCCTCCTCCCTCTCATTTGGCCTCACGGAAAGTGAAGTAATTCTCTCTCTCTCTCCTTATTGTCATGCTGAGTAGCTGAGCTCTGGCTGTCTTGGGTGAGTAAAGGAGTGCAGGGGAGCTTTTTGCTAATCTAAGCAAGTGAGAAACTTGACATAACCAGTTTGCTGTAAAAGGCTGCCTGATTGAGCTCCCCGTGCACCTTTATAGTCTGGATATATCATATTTACAGTATTTAAGTGATATACTTTCATCAGCGTAATAATAGGGAATGTGATTCATAAACATGGTTTAGTACGTTCGTTATCTATTTAAGTACAGGGGAAACTGGACTGCCTTGTTTTAAATATTACTTATCAAATTATTACTGAGAGTTTATCAGATTATTAAGCAGACAGTCACTGGAGTGAGCCTAGAGATTTTCGCAGCACTTGGCTTGCATGACATTTGAGGATCAGGTCGGAATGTCAGCAGCTTTCAGACAAATGCTGAATTTTCCTGATGAATTTACGTTTTATTGCTTGGGCTGATAAATGACAATGTAATTGCTTGGGATTGTGAATAATAAAGTAATTGTTTAGTCTAGTGAATGATAAAGTAATTGCTTAGTCTAGTGAATGATGCAGTAATTGCTTGGGCTTGTGAACGATAAACTAACTGCTTAGTCTAATGGATGATAATGTAATTACCTGGACTGATGAATGATAAAGTAGTTGCTTACTTTGATGGATGATAATGAAATTGTTTGGGCTGCTGGATGATAATGTAATTCCTTGAGCTAATAAATAACAATGTATTTACTCAGTCTGATGGGTGACCAAATAATTACATGGCTTTATGAATGATAATGTTGTTGGATATGTAATTGATGTGTTGATGACTGAATGTAATTGCTTAATCTGATGAATTACGATGTAATTGTTTAGTCTGAGGAATTCATGTAATTAGGCTGGTGGATAATAATTTAATTGCTTAGTCTTTTGATTGTAATTGCTTGCATTGATGAATGATTATGTAATTGCTTGGATTGATTAATGATTACGTAATTGCTTGTGTTGATGAATAATGTAATTACTTGGCCTGGTGGATAATGCAATTGCTTAGTCTAATGAATGATAATGTAATTGTTTAGTCTGATTAATTAATGTAATTGCTTGGGTTGGTGGATAATGTAATTGCTTAGTCTGAAGAGTGATAATGTAAGCTTGGGCTGATGGAATTGACAGTTTGTCGTATTCTGTAATGCAATTGAATTTTTCATGAAGAGAGCAGCAACATTTTGCGTATCATGGTTTTTCAGCAGTAATTTTGAAAATCAAAAATGGTTTTTGCCCTTTATCCATATTGCAGCTTGGATTCAGACATGACAAGAGTGCATCTGTCTGAAACTGAAAAATATGGTCAGTTGCAGGAAAATGAGGTGCTGTGTCATAATGCATTACCACTGATCAAGATAAATATTTTCTGCTATAAGCCCCACATAATTGCTGTCAGGATTTTACAAGGTTAAGAAACACTTCATAGGATTCATTAAAATTCCACCCTCCTGTGATAAGGTATATGCCATCCACTCCAAACCCAATCCCAACCAACTTTTCAGGCTATGTTTTTACTGGATAATCTTTAGAACCAGTTTCCAATCCACCGAGAAGATATTCTGAACATTGCACACACACACTGCCAAATTGCTGAGGCGTTCTGCAGCAGTCAACTAAATTCAGACTAAAAGGTCCATATGAAATGACCAGGCTGAGTTTTCCCTTAGGGGAGGTTATTATGCATCTCCTCAGAGTAAATTAAATCTAAAAATGCTTACTCTGAAAAGAGCGTTAGAGTGCTGCACCAATGTCAGCGTTTTTATAACCATATATAAAAAACAACGGATACATCATGTTCACATATGCATGGCCTAAACGTCTAACATATCAGATTATGGATATTTACTTATGAGAAATGTAATATTAAATATGAATTCTGCATCTGAATACTGAACGTGTCAATTTCTTTCATGAAGGTGCTTCAAAGCATGATAGCTTCTTTCTGAATAGCTGCATTCATTGTGCTCTTCCACTATTCGCTCATTAATCAAAAAGTCAAAAAAATACTGTCAGGAGCATTCAGTTCTCATTAGGCTCCTTTAATCCCTTTGAAATAATTGAGTAAGAACACAGTTATGTAAATTCTATATTTTGATGATAACGCCATGTAATATGCTTCTTTGATATTATTACTTAAAAAAAATTAACAATGTGATTTCACATGTTCTAGCACTATAGCTAAAACTGTAATTTGTATTATTGGTGGATGTGTGTGTGTGTGTGTGTGTGTGTGTGGCTGGTTTTATCTTCTCTTGCACCTTCTTACCTATTGGGATGCAGTTGGAATCAGTATCGACTTCTGGTTAAAAGTGGATGTTTTGAAGTGGCATTTGTATTTCAAATCAGTTTCAAACTCTTGAAGATATCGCCCAGCATCCCACTGTGAGAAAAGGACTATTTATTTAGAGGAGTTCTGGGAAACCTCAAGAACACAAACGGTGATAAGCAAAATAGCAGACTCGTCTCCGTAAGCTGTTGATTTCACATGAATAATGGAGAGCATTAACAGAAGGACACAAGATGAAATAATTTAGCATTATGCAGAAGGAGGGGATTGACTTGGCCTCTGAGCATGAAGAAATCACAAAACATGCAGCGGCCACAACTTTTACCGCATCCACGGCACAGACTAAGACGGAAAAGGCACCCATTGAAATTCAGAGGAAAGCCTTGTCATTCTGCCCTTGGCTTGTCTGCTTGACCTGCATTTCTACAGTAAAGTACCAAGTTGCGCAGATCGAATTGGGTGGAAACGACAGCTAAACAACTTCATGTGGCTCTCAGCTATTTCTGGTTACGAGCAGATTCTCCCCCACGTATGTGGTAACACCCCGCTTCACTGTGTAGGCAACAAGCAGGGTATCTCTGCTATAATTATCAGAGGCTTTAGGTGCATGCTAAGGTTAGCAATTACTGGTTGATGGACAGCCTCCATGTGACCTCCCCCATGATAGCTAAATCGATGTAAACAAAGCTCATTTTCCCATGGAAATTAAAGACGTCATCATGCCTCGAACAATTTCTCTGCTCATGCTGCGTGCGGACAAGACGTTTGGGGTGTTATATCTGTGGGACATGGAGAGGCAGGTTCCGTCAGTAGATTCTCATTAGCTCTGCTACTGGGCACTTTCACCCAGGGAGCTGTTCCCATGTAGTTTTTGTAAGGTGATGGAAATGGAAATACTGAACTAAGCAAGCAAAGCTATAACACCCATAATCTCTTCAGGACACCAGGGGTCTTAATGGATTCATGCCCTGTGCACATTAACTCCACAGGTTTCTGTCTGGGGAAGCGGTTCAGTGGTCACTTATAATAGCCCCTTTGGCCTTTGAAGTGACTCGGCCCCGGAGTTGATATCGTGGGGACTCCAATGTCAGGGCTGCGACCAGGTCCCAGCAGGGCTAGACAAAACAGGTGGGCTGGTACAAAAAGCACTGCAGCCCCCGGGGGGATGTGGGCGGATGTATTTCTGAGAGAGAGCCTCGGGGTCTCCCGCAGGACATCCAGAGGAAGTATCACACTGAATACCAGACTTTTTCTTTGCAGATATATCTGAAGTTCCCAGTGCTCTTGGCTACATATATGAGCACATTTCAGATGCGTAAAAAAAAAAGATATTTTACTCTGGTGTCAGTAGAAATATAGAGAAAACCTTTCATAATATATGGTTCACGCAAGCAGAAATCGCAATACATATTGAAGATTATTGACAGAATATGAAAGTCCAAAGGTAATTGCTCATCTAATGTCTGGGTGCAGTCACATGGATTACAGGCAGGATTTAATTGCTTATGGTATGAGATTTATCACATCAAAGATTACTCTGAAATGTTCTTTTCCGTTAGTTATAAAGTTCTAAATAGGACTTCTGTGATTTCTCCTTAAAATGTTATCTTTCCCTGACTTGCACAGCAATGTTAGGTCTAATCATTTCAATGTGTCCGACTGCAGGAAGATCTTTTTTAGCAGAATGTGAGATGGACCCCATCTAGAAATCTGAGTGTTGATTGAACATGCCGACGGGCGTGGGGTGGGGGTGTGGGGGGGTAATGCTTATAAGAGCAATGGTAAAACTTGGCAAGATTGCCAGCGCAGATTAGTAGAATGACGTTGCATCGTTTTTTATTCTGTGGAAAATGAAAAATCAATCTGCTGACCATATTTAATAATGAATTATAAACATGTTGTGGGTCTGTTATACTGTAAGAGTTGGATGAGCTGATGAAATCCCCCCGTCTTCAACCAAGGAAAATGGCTGATCGTCCGGAGCAATCATCTCCATTATTTTAGTAGCTATGTTGTTAGCTCTGATGCTGCCAACACTGACAAAGATTAAATATCAGCCAGCAATAGGGTGAGAATCCAAATTCAACTCAGGTGAACTGGACTGTCCAGCGTAAAGACCACAGGATGGGCTTCTCTTTTGGCCACAATGTCCTCGTCACTGTACTGGGGCTTTGGGATTCACACAGACCATAGGATGGGCTTCCCAGTTGGCCACGCCAACACCTATTCCAGCATGTAGTTTAGCCATTTGAATATGTTGTTTGACAATTTGATTGTTTCACCATTTGATTATAAGATAAGATAAGATAAGATAAGATAAGATAAGATAAGATAAGATAAGATAAGATAAGATAAAACTTTATTTATCCCGAGGGAAATTCTTTTGTCATATACATGCTCAGTGCAACAAGAGGAATAAAGGTAAGGTAAAGAGTTTAAAGGGAACAGAAGTAATAGTAATAGAAGTAATAGTGCAAATAACTATTACTAATACTAAAGCTATGTAAAGCTATGTATTATGTAAAGGATGTCTTTGAATGGCAGGCTAGGGCACCAGGTAATGTTCTGGTATTCTGGCCAATCCGGGCCTGCCGGTATGTTAGCTGGTATATCGTCAGTGGTTAGTTTGAAGTTGCCTTTTCCGAATCCCGAAGGCCAGTCTTTAGGTACTAAACTCGTCAGCCAAAATGTGTCGTAACTGTGGCATAAGTTAGTTAATGCGCTTCCAAGTGGTGCATTATGTGTTTTTTAAGGCAGAGAAATGCAAACGTATGTCGTACTTCTTAGAATTCAGCTGCATTTTGGGTAAAATGTAAGTTGTTTACTGTTTATTGAATAATAAAACCAGACATGTCTACCACCCTGTTTAGGCAGGTTACGTAAATCACTTAAGAACTGACTCACTGAATGCAGATCCTGGTCCTTACCCTGAAGCTGTTGTTATCTAAGTGATTTGTAGCCATTTCTTTGTTTTCATACTTTCCGTTAAGTAACATTACTTAGAACTGAATTATGAAGATGCACTGAATATTCTGTGGATGCATAAGGAATGCATTATGAAGATGCACTGAATAGTCTGTGGATAGGTAATAAATGTATTATGAAGGTGCAGTCAGAGGAGGGTAGTTCAGGTCCAGAGAGTAAAAGTCCAGACCAAGATTTTGTTTCAACCAACTGGCTTAGTACTCTGTGACTACTAACTACTTGGACCTGAATTACACACCTCTGAGTGCAGTTAATGTAAAGCATTACTGAATTAAAGATTCACAGTGATTTACTACTGTGATTCGCCTGGCTGGCACTATGTGTGCGGTTGTATAAAATTAATCAACACCATTCCGACCAATCAGATTTGAGAATTCAACAGCACTCTGATATAAGGGTATAGTAATTCCCTTATTTCCTGCCCTCAGTGGCCTTTTTTCCATTTTCTATAGATCTGCAGGCAGCATCTGCATGCGCTCATTATTACAAATGGGAAAAATGGTTTAGGTGCTGTAGTGAGAAATTGTGATGAATGACCATCTTAAACTGACGCTACATCTTAGACACACTTCCAGTCAGCCATTTTAAATCATAGATTGTTCTTATAAATAGTTAATAACGTACCATAATAGGGAAAAAAGTTCCTTACTCGAAAAATTTGAGAATTTTAAAACGTCCACCACAGAATTGTGCAAAATATTAAACTTGCACTCCGTAACTTTCTTAATTCATGCAGTTTGTTTTTTTTTTGCTTTACTATAAATGACAGCGTAAAATGAAGCATCAAATTGAATTAATTAAAAGACTGGTAATTTGCATGGTGTGATGTGATGTTACGTCCTGGTGACAAACGCTGTCCCCGTATGTGACGTGCACTGGAAAGGCACACGGGCCTGAACCTTCGCGCCGAAGATTTACGGTCTAATTCCATCGGCATTAATGAAAGCAATCAGCAATCAGCTCCCAGAGCAGTAAATAAAGCCAGCAGATTAATAATGAGGGAACTGTTTAACATATGTAAATGCAGAATGCAGCAAAATGGGGGAAATCTGGTAGGAAATCGGTGACCATTTCCAGGACAGTCCCTCTCACTCAGGTACACACAATACAACGGATTAATATTCAGAGCAGGATCCCGGGTGAATGTGCGACTGTGGGGCCGCTGCTGCCATCTGTGGGGGTACGGCAGAGCTGTCTCCATGCACTCCTGGGAGGCACATGGTGGTTACCCACAGGGGGATTAAAGGTCCTTGATGCGGAGTAGACACAAGTGAATTTCCTCAGGCTCCTCGGTGAATGGGGGGGGTGCTCTGAATTTACTGGAACTGTAGGATGAGAGCACCTTCGGAAAATCGCCACCATGCAGAAATTCTTACTGGCTGCTGTCGTGTCCCTGTACAGATGCACTTATGCAACCTGTCTGTACTGTAACTGCGTACATGCATGTAGTCCCAGTGCAGGACTATTACTGAAGTTATAAATGGGAGATTCGGCCATTTATTTAACAAGGCAAATTAAATTATATAGCCGACAAATCCTGTGTTGTAATTAGAGCACAGGTGGCATGGTGACCCAGTGGGAAGGACTGTTGCGTGGGCGTCCTCTCGCAGTCAGGTGACCTGGCATCTGCCTGCATTGTATGTGGGTGTGTGGCCCACCATGCAAAACATTCCCATCCTGGTGTTCCCTGCTTTTTACCCTGTGCTTCCTAGGATAAGCTTCACGTTCTGAATCAGAGGTTAGAGGATGGATGGATGGATGGATAGGTGGCTGCAAAATGCATATACAAGTCACTGCAATTCTGTTTGACACTGCATACCCATTGAACTGACTTCCTTAATATTTTGAATTTTTTTTCCGTCAGTGTTACAGAAGAAAACGAAGGTTAGTGCTTCACTTTTTTGGTGTCCGACAAAGCAATACTCATGTGCGAAAAAGTAATTTTCCTCCTAAGGACACAAAATAAAGAGATAATCAATGGCAGTAATTTTTTTTAAAAAAGGTAAATAGCCTTGGTTTGGAACAGCACTTGCTAATATGAATATTCGCTGATACCGTTAGATGGAAGCTGTTCTCACGAAGATTCTAAGAGCATAATGGAATTGAGAGGATCTCGGGGCTTGTTTCCATTGGTCCGTCTGTAGATGGTTACGCCGCCGTTCATGGTTGGTCAGGGGCTCTTATTGGCTGAATTCAAAGACGGTCTGAACAGTGAAAAAAATGTATCTTGCCGGGATGTTGTCCTTCCAAAAACTCCAAGAGAAAGGCATCGAACCGTCCAGTAAGACAATATCTTTGTACAAATTTATACGTCTCGCTCGCCTGGGCTGAGGTCAGCATTGACTCCAGAAAAAAACAGTATACAGAGATACAAGGCAGAAAGTAAAAAGAGCGTGAGAGCTTGTCTGGGGAATAGCTAAGACCAGCTGTACAACTTTCCAGAGCTGTAGAGTAATACTTTACAAAGAAATGAGTTCAGATTAAAACTTCGGTTCTGGGCCCGCTGTGTCTGTCCAAAACCACGGTAAAAGCCTTATAGCAGCGGATGATCAAGGTAGAGGTAACCTAATGGTATAGAGGTGTTCCGACCCCCTTCTCTTTGCTGTACCACATGCTGTGCAACAATGACCAGAAACACACCAGCAAGCCTGCATGAAGAAGAGCGAAGAGCAAGATTGGTTTGCACTGGGGCTTGTCAATCCAGTCCTAAATACCATGAAAATGATGAGGGGAGATGAGCTCAAATGAGCTCTGACACTGGGCTGGAACAACTCATAAGTCAATACACTTCTTATATACTTTTTATACAGTTACATATGTGGGGCTTGGAAGGCATCTTAGGTAGCATAGCTAGGATGCCAGGCAGTTACAGGACACACACATATAAACAGTTATACATTATGGGCACATTAGGCATCCAAACTAGTCTAGCGGTGTCACCCCCAGGGCATCTGCATGACGCGGAGAACAGTAATATATATCAGTTCATAATCGTTTTTTTTTTTTTTTAAATGAATGGAATACTGTAAATGTATTTGTCACATATTGGAAAATTATGATTTAGTTCATATATTAAGTTTGCTAGAACTGGTGGAAGACGCACAGAAGAAGAGGTGCCACTCTGACTTTTACAATTATGAACAATATTGCACAATGAAGCCATCTTTTTCTTATTAAAAGGGATAACGTTCAATAAAGGAAGAAATGGGATTTGATAAGATGGTTCATTCTCGTGTGTTTTTTCATTAATCTGCATCTTTAATTATGTCGAAAAACAGTTAAACAAATGCCAGCAAATGGAATGTAATTAAACGCCTCCCCTTGCCGCTCCGCTCTCCTTTGTTGCTATGGTTATGTTGTAAATTAACTGGCTGATCTCTTGCGTGAATATGACACCTCACTCCTGCTGCCCGCTGCTCCAGGGCCAAACAGCAGCAGGAAGCCCCAGGCGTTAGTCACAGCTTCACCTCCAGGGAGAGAAGAGGAAGCTTCTAGTCCTGCAGAAGTAGGTTACAGGAGATGCAAAATAACTCTCTATTTGTAAACATATTGAAATTCTAACCTCATTTTGACGCTCGTGGCAATTTTTGTCACAATCATTTGAGGGATGAGGCAGAGTTTGGCTTTTGTGTCGAGTGTCGCCAGGATATGAAAGTCCTCCTTCCTCCCAGGGCTTCTCTGCAGAACATCTGTGGACAGAAATCGTCTTTTCTGCCAGCTGTGCTCCCATCGCAGCCTGTTCAGCTGTCCAGGCCACAATTACATTAGACACCTCTGGCCCTGCTGAGTGTGCGCACTGAGACCTACAGCAGGGATGCTCCATGCCATGCCTTCCGCAAAGCCCTTCATCGGTCACTATCTATTAGATTAGCATGACGTCTCGCTGTTACTCTTCAGCATCTCCAGCCTCCTACCGCCACTTCCCGCTCATCTGCACTCCGTCATGCCCGTCCGTCGCCCGCTAATGGCCGTCGCTGCGCACGTACCGTACCTTACACCCATCGCTATTGGAGATGAAGAACATCCATCGCGCTGTTCTGTCTTCCGGACGCTTCCTGTCGATGCGGTACGTGCATATGTGCTTATCGATCACCCGGAAAAGCAAATCACGTGGCCCGTTTGGCATGTAATATGCAGTTTAATCGTCCAAGAAAAGAATCAGTCTCTCGATTCCTCAAACATCTTCGCCATCCTGATTATACATCCTTGCTTACATCTACACTGTCTGGAGCACTATATCTTCATTATTAGCATGTAGCATTTTACCCTCCAATGTAAGAGCCCCACACCTGCGACAGTGTCTCTTAGAGTGAAGTGAGGGTCATATCCATCTTACCAAAATAGCACCTTCACCCCCAACATCAGAAAGTCCTGAAGCGTCTCCCTATTGTACTCTGTTATACCTCAGCCTCTTGTATGCCGCATGGCCACAACCTTATCAGCCGCCGGTATTCTCATCCGCTTACATAGCTGACTGACTAAAGCTGACCTGGCCGCAACATTTCTGGTCTGCTGCTTCTTACTCATTTCAGCATCTTCCCAGCGCAGCCCTTTCCCATTTAACCACTTTGTATTTGTTTTTTGAAATAAGACTCGAGAACACCTAGGTGATAACCCCACATCCGCTCAGGTCTCACTGTGCGGTTACCTCACATTTCATCAGCCACCGAGGCTGAATTCTCCAGCACCAGGCCTCATTCCACTTGGCTTTTCTTGCACCGTAAGTTGCAGAGGGATTTATTTGGTCGCATACCTGCTTTTCTTCAGGATTTTGCCAACAAGCGGTAAACTCTGCCCACCCCCTCATTCACTAATGGTACACTCCGAAGCCCAGTCATATTTCTGCCATTCATAACCCTAACTCTAACCCTGTCCACTCCAGTACTCATGTCAGGGGTGATTTGAACTATTGAAAAAAACCAGGGGCTAAGTCAAATTCACCATGCCCCACTCTGCCCGTGTGCCTTATTTGTACATATCCTTCCCAATGACCAAATATATGCAACAACAATCCGTACCAGGTCATGGTATCCGCGCCACAATTCCAGAGTGGGTGTTTCTCGGTAAGGAAGGCGCATCCTTGCCACGCGGGACCGATCCCATAATGCATTGCGCCCCAAGTTGGCGGCCCAAGCAAGACCACTCTTGTCAAGACCACAAGTATGATCTTTGCAATTTCGCTATTGAGGAACATCATGTGATTGTTCTCCATACCTACCAGAAAAAGGTAATATGCTCCATATGTTGAGAATTTATAGAAGAAATCCTTGTTCCAAACCCCCAGGTGAACATATAAGGTCTGTGTATTTCTTGTTGCTTTGTGGAGTTGTAGTCCAACTTTCATTATAAGTTTTTGTGACCGACAGAACCTCCTCTGTGTTCATACTGAGAACTCTGATATGAAGCGGTCACTATTCTCATTATTGTTCATTGCTTTCCCTTTTACATGGTCGGTATAAATGCTTAATCCCCCACTTTCAAAATGTTTCAAAATATATCAAAATAGATTATAATATGAAGGGTAATCGAAGTGCTAGGTCTCGATAATGTATAATTTAATGCGTTTTGATTTAGCGTGTAATTTTGCTGCCTGAACCTCTATTGGCAAAAATAGAGTCTTTAGATTTGTTTGCTGTGGTACTGAATAAGCTGCTGTTTTGTTCTCTGTGTATTGATCACCAAAAAAAGCAACGTCTGTGTCTCTCTTTCCTGCTTTTCATGTAATATATTGACTTTTCCAATAAGTTAAAAAAAAAAAAATCTGCTGGTTGCCATGACATTCCCTTTTATATCCAGACTCTGAGATGCCGTAGTATCTGGGCAAAATGCTGTTTGATGTTTGACCCTTTTATTTCAGTTATTTAACGTTAAATGCGACTTCAGCTCCCCTCACTTAACTGTGAGTCATCTTCAGGTAAGAGCGAACAGATACAGGATTTCAAAACAGTCAATGTTGTTTGTCTGGTTTGTTGCTCTGGAAGCTACTTTTAACCCTGTAAAGTACAACTAATAACATAAACATCAAGACCATATTCTGAAACATAAATAGTAAAAATATTAGATCCTCAGGCCTCCAGTAATATAAATTTTATGTGTGATAAAATTTTTTTTTTTATTTTTTTTTTTTTGTGGAAAACACATACGCTCCTTTCCTCACAGGTGAGCAAAGCGATTTTGAATCAACACGTGCTGAGTGGAATTCATCCCTGCTAAACACTGAACTGACCTTGCCACACTGGCTTTATGAGGGGGGGCTTCGATCACACAGATTTACTCCTAGGATAAAATGACCCTGGCCGTCTATCTCTCTAGCCTAGTTATTAGTCACACTTAAGGCTTGTCACAGTCCAGTAAACACATTCTTTCACATGAAGTAATCTGCAAGTGAAAAATGGAATCTTCCAGTCCTGACAGTTTTCTGCTACATTTGTTCCAGGCAACTAGAGCTGGGCAGCTCTGGCTGGATTCGTTATGTGTGGGTTACTGATATGGAACTGAAGGCCAGGATAGAGCTGACCAGATGGTCTCTATCTGGACTCTGTAACCGCAGAAAACTCTCGAACAAAATGCCACGTCCACATGTCACTGACTCTGGTCAAAAAGTACCCAGTTAAAACGCAGGAGGACAATACAATTAAAAGCTTTTGAGTGATCAGTTTCATCAAAAAAAGGATAAAAATATAAAGTCTTTAACCCCAGAAATAATAAATACTAATAATAAGTACTAATAATTCCAGTTTTGTAGCCAAATTTTATTCAAATGCCAAACTCTGAAGAATCACCTTTCATACTGCAGCTTTTTGGAAGGAGAATGATCATTTTAGTTGTATTTATTTCATCACATTCAGATTTTCTTTCCTTTGTTGCAAACAAAATAGCACCTTTGTACCACAGAATGCTGAGAGAGTGGTTCAGTCGCTTGTGTGTGTGGGTGGGCATCATCAATACACCTGTTTTAAGGAGACTTTTTTTGTTATGTGCAGGTGCATGAAACTGTGAAGTGGCTGGTTGGTGGTGTTTTGTAAATGAGTGCAGCGATAATGGATTTTCTCTGTTGGTTTATTTTGTAAGCATTTCAAGAGCACGCCGCATTTGCACGTAACATTCATGGACAATGTGTTTTGCTTGCTGTTAAATCAGTGCTAGATCATAAATGGCAACTGATCTGGCATCTGTTGTGTGGAGCTTCAGTTTAAGTAGGTAGGAGCATCACCAGCTGTAAGGCAAGAGCCCATATTTTATAAGGTAGCAGAGATGCGGACGTTAGCTGTGTTTTCGCTCAGCTATAAAATATCATGGCAAATGTAACTTTCCTTTGTTTCGAAAGTAATATTGAATTACTTAAGAGTGTAGCTGCTACGCAGTCTTGATAGGATATTAATTCAGGTGTATTTCACTACCTCTTGGATCTGAAATCCACATCTCTGAGGGAATTTACACACTCTGTAAGAAATGGCAGAAATGTGCAGTTTAGGTCAGGGGGTGCAACCATTAAATCAATATTGTACCTTGTCATGTCTGCCTGGACTTAATGGACACGCTTCCCAGTGCTCTTGGTGGAAGGGGCTGGGGGGGGGGCATTGGCTTCAAAGAACCTCAGACACGCACAGAGGAACACAGAGACAATTACAGAGAAACCTTCTGACGGCTCTCCAGAGATCTGTTCGATTTGGTGTGGGAGGGTGCAGAGGGAAAGCAAGTGCTCTGCATGATAAGTGGGTGGGCATTCAGTCTCCCTGGAATGTACACTTCTGCAGTGGGTCTAAGCTTACTTAAGCCTGCATCATTGTATTGCCTTGCCAAGTAATCAATGGACTAACAAAACGACGGAAGATTTGCTAAACACTAGGACTTTCCTAAAGAATGTTACCTAAAATGAACAATAAACCTGGCTTCAACCAAATTTATGGATTGACACCATCTGAAAACTGCACACAAGACATAAAAAATGCACATGCACAGATATGAATGTTTTTGAAACTTTGTGTATCTATTATACATTCAAAGATGTCCAGAAAACATTTTTTTACTGCCGCTAAGATGTTAGTTATGAATGTCACGGTGTGACAACTCATTGATGAGGTGTAGCGCTATCGGAAGACGACGGGAATGACGACGCTCGGGGGGAGGGGATTAAGAGATGTCATCTGACGGAGGAAGCTCGCTCATTGGCCAGACCCCCCTGACCGCAAGTTTAACAACCTGTTATTCACAGTCGGTATAGGAATGTTATTAGTTAACTGAATCATTTATTTATACATTACTTTTTTACAAAATAGCAGGTAGGCATGTGCTTACCCAAATTGACTGGCACAATGCCACCGTCTGGCATGATATTCTCCATTTTGGTTTTATTTCAGCAGGAAAAATCGAAGCGGACATCGTTTTCACAATGACAGGAAACATTCAAATTTGTTAATTAACCAAATGATTTGGCACGAGCTCGACAAGCTTAACAAGGGGGGCCGCCCTTAATGCCAAGAGTTATTTATCGCAAGAAATGCTCAGCAAATGAGTCTGAGTGAGCAAATCAGACTATGAATTTAGTGTTAACAGTATTGACTAAATTGCAGTAACATCTATAATAGAGGTTGTCATTTGAATATAGTGGAATGTGACAGTTTTCCACACCTCCTCCCTGATGCCTATGAGTGAGCAACCAGTTCTAATCATTCTAAATAAATGACCTTGTTGAAGCCACATGTGTCGTGATCTGGGAGTCTAACGTGAGGTGCATATAGAAACACAGACACTCCTGTTTAAAGCTCGGAGTCGTGCTGGAGCCTCTTGGTGAGCTATTTATGCAGGGAACATCCATTTAAATAGCTGCATAAATGGATAAATGTGGGCAAAAGTGTCACATAAGCAATTAAATGTAATTTTGGAAATGGCCTGTGGGGGGACAAGTGAGAGAGTGTCTAATGGCTGGCGCCTAATGGATGCAAAATTTGCATATGAAGTCTGACATGTTTTATAACCATTAAGTGTGCAGTCAGTGTAACTTGGCTCAATGCGCCTGGAGTAGCATGGAATGTGAAGAGCAGTTTCTGAAGATGTTAGAGGACCAGCTTCTCAGATGTTTGTATTTGATCACCAGGTGTACATTATAGTGGTCTGACCTGTGCAGGGGGGGGGGCGGGGGGGGGCGGGGGGGGGGGGACACACGACCTTGCACCCTTTATGATAGCAAAGAACAGCTCCCAGGTCCAGGTCCCTCCCCTGCCTCTGCATTTTGCACAATTGTCCAGTGGAGTGTCGACACAGGTATGATTCGATGTCATCAGGGAAGGCTGCAAATGAAAATGCACACTCAGACGCAGCGTCCGCATTGGCCGATGCTGGAACGTAAACAGCAACGGAACAACATGGAAACTCTGGTGCCTCACGGCTCCAGGATACTAAAAATAATCTTAATATCATGAATTTTTCTCTTTGGCATTTGTTTTGAAGTCATTTGGCAAGCATTTTAAAGTATTGAAAAGAAACACCTTTAAAAACAAAATTAAGTATCTAAAACATATTGTTCTGCACTGATAAATTTTCTTGAATGTCATTCAGTGAAGCAAAGGTTAGAGGCAATTTTGAACTGTATTGATGTGACTTTAGTAACAGCATGACTCCAAAGACCCCTGAAGAGCACTTGTGTTGGAGGTAAGTTTAAAGTTTTGTTTCTAAATTTAAGATAATTGCACTTTTCCATATGTAGTACCATGTATCACAGATTTGAATGTCATTCGGTCAAACGTCAAAAAAGTGTTCAATAGATTTTATGGACATAGAGTTAGATATGAAATTTGAAGTTTTTAAATCAAGGTCAAGGTTGGTGACAGGCGGCCAAGCAACTGTCTGTTAGGAAGGAATGTTCATGAAATTTGTCATTCAGCAAAATGGAATTTGTCATTCCATGAAAACTGAGTATCTTTTACCCCTAATGACACACAGTGCATTTAACTGATTTATTGCTTCAACCTGCTATAGAGTCCGTATAACTAAACGGAATTGATTTCAGTGTTTTTAATCATTGTTAACATTTTAACAGATACCTCTGTCCAACGAGGAGAGGAAGCGCGGTTCCATGCAAAGATAAGGACAGGCGATGCTGTTAGGGAGGAGAGACTAACGAAGAGGAGGGATGGGTATAACTGTGAAGGTGTATGAGAGCAGGAATTCAGTATAGACTGCAATACTGTACCATCAGCCCCAATTGCAGTACTTAAGTGCATTTGGCAGTTAACTTGGCTTGCATCTTCATTAAAAAGAAATAAATGGATGGATGGATGGATGGATGATGGATGGATGGATTGATTGATTGAAAATAAATAGATTTATCATAATCGTTCAATGTAGTGATGAATCTGAACATTTCAGAGGTGTTAGTAGCTAAAAGGCACAAAACATAGCCATCTGACATTGTTGTGAATTATATTTTCCAGTTGATATGAGAAATGAAATGATGAGATCTGCCTGATCACTTACCTGTCGATGTCGGCTGAAAAAAAAAACCTCGTGGGTTGTTATTGTTCCTCTATAAGTGATCAGAGTGTTGAAAATGTAACTCTAATCAGATACTCACCAGTTTATATTGTACTTAAGAACTGACAAAAATCGTATTACAAGAACGGAGAACAAAGTTATGAGACCATTGATGGACTATTAACGTCAATGTAACATGTACAGTTACATTTGGGAGTCTTTGGCATGTTTTTTTGATTGAGGACTACATCCAGGTATTGGATTTATGTGCAATGGCACATAATGTCATTCGGTAAAACAATGAATTTTACAACAAATATATAAAATACCATTACGTGATCGACATTTAAATCATTGAAGGAAAGTTAATATGATATTTTATATGACTTCAAAGCATTTTTACATCATAATGGGGGAAGAATTATTGCTTTAAAAGACAAAATATGTAATATTTGTAGTTTTAGCGCAGAAATTTCATACCTGGGTATAGATTCTTTATAGATCGCAATGATTTTTCACTGTATGTGACTGTGTCGTTGTTGTTAATTTTAATATCATACTGTATAGAAAATAGCATTGTTTTGCCAAATGACATTTCGGCTGAATACATTTAAATGCATATAAATAGCTTATATTCTTCTACTTTGTAACATATTACATTGTTACATATAGAGAAATGAAAAATACGACTTGCGTTTCATTTTTTATTTTTTGGCATTTTGAAAATCTAAAATGTCACTAACCCATAGCTTTGTGTGTATGTCTCGGAGGAGAGCATTATGGGATATGTGCAAAGAAGAAGTATTCCAACGTACATGTACACAGGCTTGTGCAAATGCCACAGGTTCTCCCCAGGAACTTTGGCTGGTAGACTAACTGGGATCTCAACATTGCCCATGGAGCATTGTGTATATGTGTGTACCCTGCAATGGACTGGCACAGGGGAAATTCTAGGATTTAATCCGTAGGGGACTTTATTCCTTAAAGAAAAATAGTGCATCACCATCACAACCCCCCAATTTAAATTTGCAGAGAGGTGGGGTGGATCCCCTATGATAAATATGTTTATAAAAATGTGGGACAGATCATTAAGTGGTTTTAGATATATCTTTTAGAAAAAGACTGCACATCCTGTCTGGGATAAGTGGAGAAGTCACTGGAAGATGGATGGATGGATGGATGGATGGATGGATGGACGGACTATTTTGGGGCTACAGCTGCACTAGGCAGTGTGATTTATGCCTTCTGAACCACATAAGAGGGGCCAGTCAGAAAACTGCACCTCTTATAGACTAAATTTAATAATGACCATTGCAACCGCAGCATTTCCAAGCAGCATGGCTAAAAAGGGCTTCCTTCTCCTGCTTAAATGGCTTCCAGTGACAAAGGGAGCTATCGATGTCCTCGAATGGACTCTACAGCATAGGGTTTTTGTTGTCTGCCTGTCGCAGGCTCTGTGCTAGCTATTTGAAAATGATTTCTGACAAAGAGGAGTTACCGCCTTTGTGAAGAGCTAAGGATCAGCAGCGGCAATTTCGTGGAACAGTTTATGTCTTCCAGCCCCGCGCAGGGATTACGGTGAGCCTGGTGATGCTAAATGATAAATTCTGCAGAAGACAGGAAGATCTGTTTAGGCAGCTGAGATACAAAGGCATGGCTCCCACAAGTCTATTGTGAGGCCCCCCCGGGGAGCAGATGCAGAGACTTCACAGATAAGTGTCTATGACATGCTAAAGCTCTGAGCTGTCAAGACACAGATGTGCCCTAAACCCCAAGCTGACAACGGCTCTCTGTCCTATTTGCCCTGGCATGGAATTACAGCCATCATATTTCAGAACTTCTGTTCCTAAGAACCAAACACATATATGATCACAGCTCACCACACTCAGTTGAATCGCTTCTCACATGCTTGATGCTGAATTCATGTATAATACTGCAGACACAGTAATATTTCATTTTTGCAGTGTTATCCATTAATCCAACCAACCATGCAATAATTACCCCGTGTCCTGTAAACCGGCACCCGGCACTCCTGGTAAAGACATTACCCCTGGGGTGGTAAGTCCCCAAGCCACCCCACCCCCCCCCCCCCCCCCCCCCCCCCCCCGCCCCATGCATAGAAATGGTGCCTCCATGCAAGTTTATCACATGATGCCAAGACATTTCATGAAATGAACTGAACACAGGACTTGCGTCATCATCATATTATTATTTCATGCTGAATAAGATGCCATTCAATTTAATTATTATTATGATTACTATTATTATTATTGATGTTGTTGTTGTTGTGTGTGAATGGTGTGTGTGGTAGAGGTGGCACCAGTCCGATACCCATTATCAATATCAGGCTGATACTGGCGAAAAATGTTCGATCGGATGTTGGGGTATGAAATACTGTAAGCAGAATTGATGACTAACTGCTCAGCAGCACATGCACTGGAGTTGTCATGTTGACTTTGTGGAATGACAGTGCTTCATATTTGCGAGGGTTAGGGGGAGGAGATGTGATTGTTCACGAGTAATACTTGGGCATGCCTGACCTTAACCCAGAACTGTTTGCTAGCCTGAACAATAGCATTAAAAGTTTATTTATTACCAATTCCTACGCAAACAATACTGTAATGTATATTTTGCATGTCAAATTATATTGTTATTTCCTATCAAGACCCTTTTATATAATACAGCTCTGGAAAAAATGAAGAGACCACAGCACAATTCTTTGACTCATTTCTCAATTTATGGGCGTGTGTCTGTCAATTATATATATTGCAAACTGCAGCCTGCTTCTTTTCTGTTTCTCATTAATGAAGGACTTCTTCCCTGCCTTAAGGGACTTCAGTCCTGCTTCTAGGAGCCTGATTACAACAATGCACTTCACACCTGCACTTAATGTTTTCCATTCCTCTTGAAGGTCACTTCCTGTAATGTCATCCTCCGATTCACGATAAGTTAACAGCCATCTCTAGCATTAGAAAGTTGTTTCCACCTTCTATCTGGCTGGTTTCTGGTCGTTCCCACTGTCTCCTGCTTCACTTTATTATTGTGTACAACTGTCTTAGAAATGTTGAGCTTGATGTATTATCATTATTATTATTATTATTATTATTATTATTATTATTATTATTATTATGATCTCTTTCAGAAGGGACATGCAGCATAAATTTGAAAAAATGCCCAAGGTCCTTTCAACCAAACCAGAAAAATCGGTGCAGAACTATTTGTGTAGTAAGCAGCATGACAAACAGATTGGTAACACATTGCTACTGAATGGCCTCCTAAAATAGGCTGCTGTTTACATGCTTCCTCTCCATTGTTCATAATCAGTCCCAGGTGAATCCATTTTTAGCACATGTACAGCCGTGGCCAAAAGTTTTCAGAATAACACAAATATTAATTTTCACAGAGTCTGCTGCCTCAGTTTTTGTGATGCCAATTTGCATAAACTCCAGAAAGTTATGAAGAGTGATCAGATGAATTGCAATTAATTGCAAAGTCCCTCTTTGCCAATAAAATTAACTTAATCATAAAAAACCCATTTCCACTGCATTTCAGCCCTGCCAGAAAAGGACCTGCTGACATCATGTCAGTGATTCTCTCGTTAATATAGGTGACAGTGTTGATGATGATAAGGCTGGAGATCATTCTGTCATGCTGATTGAGTTAGAATAGCAGTCTGGGTGCTTTAAAAGGAGGGTGGTGCTTGCAATCATTGTTCATCCTCTGTTAACCATGGTTACCTGCAAGGAAAAGTGTGTCATCATTGCTTTGCATAAAAGGGCTTCACAGGCAAGGATTTTGCTGCTAGTAAGATTGCACCTAAAAGAACCATTTAACAGATCCTCAAGAACTTCAAGAAGGGAGGTTCAGTTGTAGTGAAGAAGGCTTCAGGGTGCCCAAGAAGGTTCAGTAAGCAGCAGGACTGTCTCCTAAAGTTGATTCAGCTGTGGAATCGGGGCCCCACCAGTGCAGAGTTTGCTCAGGAATGGCAGAAGGCAGGTGTGAGTGCATCTGCATGCACAGTGAAGCGAAACCTTTTGGAGGACGGCCTGGTGTCAAGAAGGGCAGCAAAGCAGCCACTTCCCTCCAAGAAAAACATTAGGGACAGACTGATATTCTGCAAAAGGTACAGGGTGAGGACTGCTGAGGACTGGGGTAAAGTCATTTTCTCTGATGAATCCCCTTTCTGATTGTCCAGAGAAGAAAAGTTGAGCGCTAACAGTAAAGCATCCTGAGACCATTCATGTGTGGGGTTGCTTCTCAGCCAAGGGAGTGGGCTCACTCACAATGTTGCCTAAGAGCACAACCATGAATAAAGAATGGTACCAAAAGAGAGCAACTTCACCCAACCATCCAAGACTCGGGGAGTGGCTCGAGGAACAAAACATCGACAGTTTGGGTCCATGGCCAGGAAACTCCCCAGACCTTAATCCCATTGAGAACTTGTGGTCAATCCTCAAGAGGCGGGTGGACAAACAAAAACCCACAAATTCTGACAAACTCCAAGCACTAATTATGCAAGAATGGGCTGCCGTCAGTCAGGATTTGGCCCAGAAATTGATTGACAGCAGCCAGGGCGAATTACAAAGGTCTTTAAAAAGAAGGGCCAACACTGCAAATATTAACTCTGCATAAACTTAATGTAATTGTCACTAAAAGCCTTTGACACTTGTGAAATGCTTGTAATTATACTTCATAGTAACATCTGACATAAAAACCTACAAACTCAGAAGCAGCAAACTTATATTAGTGTCATTATCAAAATTTTGCCCATGACTGTACACTTGTACAGTATTTACTCTGCGACTTTTCAAAACAGCAATGGGTTGAGCATCACATAAAATCCCTCAGCTAAGTTCATACGGGAAGTGATGAAAATACTGATTCTAATATAACTACACTGTCTTCTTTTAAAACCTTGTTATCTGAACAGACAGAATACATAACTCTGCAGGTTATTCCAGTCAGGCTTCAGGGTCCTGCTGCAAAACACCCTGTCACCTGTCTCTGTGTTTCCCTCTGAATAACGGCACAGGTGTTGTGGCACAAGGCAGTACGACAGAGTGAGAGAAATGCCTCCCATCCAGCTGAGTTTCCTGCCCCTGCTAATGTCCGCTCGGAGTCCCCGTGGCGTGCGCACATCACGCTCAGGCAGGTTTCGAAACTTGCCTCGCCAACTGTCACGAAGAGAGCGATTTTTCCGGATCTTGGGGTCAGGATGGCCGCAGGGAAGTGATATTCAGTGGAATCCGCGTCAGCTCCTCGGCACTCAGGGAACAGCAATGGATGCGCGGAGTAGGGAAAGTTCGGAGTACCTTTTAGCCATGGCTGTAGTGATCTGTCAGAGGCAGCGTTTCTCAAAAAGCAACACAGAGCAGCATCTTGCTGTTATAGCTGTATTTTACAGGAACAGATCAGGTAACTGCAGCTATCCCCCCCCCCCCCCCCCCCCGCCCTCATTACTGGTGTTTTAATCGTGGCCATTTTGGGCTCCAGCCCAGCCCATTAGCTGCTATGCAACCTGATGCTCTCCTCATGCCCCCCCGATCTCAGTAACCATGTCACTGTTTCTGCCTGAAAGACTGATAAAATAAACCTCAACTCAGCTCATAAGTTCAGGGGATACAGAGAAACTGATCTCTGAAATGTAACATTGTAGCTGTGACCTTCTGATAATCTCATAGCTCGGGACAGAGCCTTAGTGGATTGTTAAAACATTCATAATTGATCTACTGTATCAGACTGTAGCATTGCTATTAAATAATTCCATCTTTTTATTTATTAAATATGTTGTATCATTGATCCTTCAACTGCAAGTAACTGTAAAACCGAGCTACCCTTGAAAGTTTCTATATTCAGATGATATATTTTTAATACTATTATTTTTATTGCCAGACATTCAGACTGTTTAATTTAAGGCACAGATGAGTGACCAGTTATTTGCTTAAATCCCATTTAGTGGTTTAACATTTAAAGACGCCAACAGGCTAAGTGTCCAGCTCAGGTCCCTTACTGGTATGTTAATCTATCAGCCTGACCTGTTTGGAATTCAGAATGACTAACCGTTCTATTTTCTTCCCTAAACTGTTATTGGGGATGATGAATTCATCTTGAAGAACTCTTCTATGTGCAGATCAGCTAGATGAATGAATATATTGATACATTATGCATTTTTTTCTCTCGCATGTTCAGTGCCAAACGTTCATCCGCCGTTTACTGCAGCGTTCTAGCAATCAACCCATTTCTATATCTTTTGACAATTCGTTTTAAAATAAAATTGTCAACTGCAGGCTCTTAATGCAAAACATAACCACGTAACAGGTTTTTTACTCTGCTATAATGGGGGGGGGGGGGGGGGGGGGGCACTCGGGCTGATTTTGTGTCAAATCCTCAGTTCTCTATGAAAAACATCTTCAGATGATGACGTCCTCCAGCTCCTGCCCTGTTGTCTGCAGCACCCCCTCTGGACTTTGGCATAAACATTAGCGCAGCTTGAAAATAGCATTTTGGTTGTGGAATATTTTGAATAGGAAAGCACTGGTACTCGCCTAGCCTGCGTGCCTGACTGGCTTCCCCAACTGTAAAGTCACTGGGGCAGTAGAGGAATGCAGGCAGAGACGTCTGAGGCTTCAAACAATTGTTCCTTGTTAGCCGTGATTTCTATGTAGGCTCTTGAGTTACCGCTGGGGCATTTCAGGCCTCACCCTCGCCGGTGTTTACCAAACCACTGGGAACAGCAGTCACCATTGTGGAAGTCCCAAGCACCCAAAAAAATGCTTATGTCCATATAGGGACGCAGAAAGACACCGTTGCAGCACACACTCATGGAACAGCTGCAGAAGGAGAGCCCATATGTGACTGAGTTTGAACAGCTGCTTTACACATATTCCCGGGACTGATCTGGCATCGAATGCAAACTCATCACTTGGTGACTGAAATGAATGCCATATTACAGCAGAGGCTCAGTGCTGCATTTAGCTTTGTAATAGGCCATTCGATTCACAATATTGATCCACCACCGAAAGTAAACTACCTTAAAATATCAATTGATGGAGAAAAAATAGCAATTTTTTTTGTATTTTTCGTGGCTGTGTGGCTCAGTATCACTGATGGAAAAGCAGGGATCAGGGCAGTTGAATGTACAGTATGTTTATTACGAATACCAGATTGCATAGGAAAACAATAATAACATAGAAAACAGGCCACAAATCATATTTCCAATACAGTAAAAAGCCGTTATAACGGACTTCAAGGAAGCTGGCAAAACAGTCCGTTATATCCAAAGTCCGTTATGTCCAGATGGCTAGAACACAACTACTGGACACCATTTACTCATGCCACACCCCAGCAGACACACTTGTGGTACAGATTATAATATTGTACATGTAGTAATCCAACTTTACCTGAGCAGATGCGTGATTGTTTGTCTGTTATAAGTGAAATTCCGTTATATGCCAGTCCGCTATATCCGATGCTTTTTCTGCATGTTCTTACAGGCGCGGCCTGGGACCAGTGGACCCTCATCCGTTATAGACGATATTCCGTTATAAGCGAGTCCACTATAACGGGATTTTACTGTATTGGAAATATAGTTTAAGATAACCAAATTTAGGATGTCAGTGATTACAGAAGCAGAATTTCTGTAAACTCCTAAGGCTATCAGGACCTTGTATGTACCATCTTACGTAAGTCAGTGAGTGAGTTCTTTAGGAAACCCTTTTTTGATGAGCCGCAATTCTTCTGAAATACCAGGGTGATCCTTGAAGACACTCTACAGGGCCTTGGCTTATCATTGAGGTGTTTATGGTTGTGCATATCAAGTGCCAGTGCCAAAGCAACACGCTAGCCAATCTAGCTGATTCACTGCACCAGTGTTTGAGGGTGAGGTAACAACCCATATTTGGCTGCTCTGCAGAAAACAAGGGCAATGATGTGTTTCCTTGACATCCCCTACAGCAGCCATGGAAGATCTGAAATCAGCATGATGATGTGTGGTGGTTCTGTGCAGGGATGGTGTCCATGCAATGATCCTGGTAGCTTCATTAAGAGTTTCTAAGTTATTGGTGATGGGTCAAGGTTGCTGCCTCAGGTGAGAGAGACCAGAACTTGAGTCTAAACAACGCTAGAACTGTAAACCCAGAAGAGATGCCATGACACCTACTATTTTAAGGAATTAACTGGGAAATGGGAATATACACCGATCAGCCATAGCATTAAAACCACTGACTAGTGAAGTGAACCACTTTGATCAACTGCGATGGCAACTGTTAAGGGTAAATTTATTAAGCAAGTGAACAGTCAGTTCTTCAAGTTGATGTGTTGAAAGCAGGAAAAATTGGCAAATCTAAGGATCTGACTGAGCATGACAAGGGTCAAATTGTGATGCCTAGACAACTGGGTCAGAGCATTTCCAACACAGCAGGTCTTGTGGTGTGTTCCCAAAGTATGCAGTGGTCAGTATCTAGTGGTCCAAGGATGGCCACCTGGTGAATTAGTGACAGACTTGTGGGCATCCAAGGCTCATTGATGCTCATGGGAAGTGAAGGCCAGCCCATCTGCTCCAATTCCACGGGAGAGCTACTAGTGTAAATAACTGAAAAGGGTAAAGCTGGGGCTAAGATGGAAAAGTGTCAGAAGACACAGTGCATCACAGCTTGTGGTAGGAGCTGCATAGCCACAGACCGGTCAGAGTCCCCATGCTGACCACTGTCCAACACTGGAAACAATGGGCCACACTGGGCTACGGAGCAATGGAAGAAGGTGGCCTGGTCTGATGAGTCACATTTCCTGTTTCGTCATGTGGAGGACCAGGTACATGTGCGATAATTACCTAGGGAAGAGGTGACACTAGGATGCAGGCAAGCTGGCAGAAGCAATATGTATGGTGCTCTTGGCAATGTTCTGCTGGGTTACCTTGGGTCCTGGCATTCCTGTGGATGTTACTGTGACACACCATCTTTCTAAACATTATTGCAGACCAAGTACACCCCTCCATGGCAATGGTATTTCTTGTGGTAATCTTGTGGAGCCCATGCCTTGATGAGTCAAAGCTGATTTGGTGACATGATATTAGGCAGGTGGTTTGCATGTTATGGCTGTTCAGTGTACATCTGTCCAACATCAAAGTTGAAAAAGGAAATCCACAGACTGATTACATGATTAAATTGAGATCAATTGCCTTTGGCATTTGGTAGGTTCAAGACTGCTATGTGGTCAGGTAGGACCAACTACTTCATCTTTAGCTCCTGCTCAGTAGTCTTTGCAAAGAAATGACATTGTTATTTCCTTACCATTGACTGATTAAATAGATCTAGTCTGTTTCACAGTAACCCTATAAATGGTTTGTTTCTCCATCACTGCCACCATACTATATCTATGCAAAATGAAAGGTCAGAATCATAACATTAGCAGCCACCACCAATTGGGCTTTGGTCCTTGGGTTGTTTTTTCCCTAAATGATAGTTATCTCATTCTTTCAATTATGAAAATAAATTCAACGGTGTAATATAATTTTGTAGACACAACCTGAACTGGAATGCATTAGTAGAAATGTTCAAATTATTTTTCGATCTTCCTCATTTATAATGTACATTAAACTCATGTCTGCACTCAGCATGATTTACAGCACTGCACAAGGTAGTATCGGCTGCATCTGGCCTGTACCTTTGCAAAAACTATGGAAAATCACAAATGGCAATTAGACAATTGTTCCTCTGAACGTTCTCACTGTATTGCACATGCAGACTGCCACGTGACAGTTGTGATGGCATCACGCATGTTGAAATTGACGTAGACTCATATATTCAAGGGCACATTTCACAATGGCAGCATCATCGCTCCCGACCAACGATTACACCACGTTACAGGCTATAGGAGAAAGCATACTGTATACAAAGTGAATATTAGCCAGACATGGTATTTCTGGTATATAAACTCTGTACAGAGCTGACTCTTTCATTGTGTCAAAAAGTACAACTATGGTACAACTTTCTCCAGTATAACCTACAATTACCCCAAATTGGCTGAAGCTTCAACTATCACCCTGTAAATGGGTGCTAAGAAAGCTCCAATTAAATGGTAATTGGGCTACTGTCGTGAGCAGCACAATAATAATAATAATCCCCAAGTGTTGGAAAGTATGCAAATTGCTGGCAGTATTTCAGATAAAAGTGTCAAGAAGCATTTTTATTAACTCATCTTGAATTCGAAGCAACATGTATTATTTTCAAATGTAATACAAAAAGTTAGGGCAAATACTGTTTTTAATTCAAAAACGTGAAATTTGATTCTTATAAATCATTTAAATCAGAGCTAAAATCAAATAAATGTTTACTGTTAAATATACTTGATTAACTCATGTTTGATTACCCTTCCACAAAAAAACAAAAAAAAACACAACTATCTCTGAAATATCCTGAAACTGACAGTATCCCTTATTGTTTATTTCATATCTAACACAAAAAAGACTTTGCTTTTGATTTTTGATTCAGTTGAATATTTTATGTAATTAAACAAATGAAAATGGCACGGACAAAAATATGGTACCCTCAATTTTTTGTGGAACCACCTTCTGCATTGATCACTGCCAACAAGCGATCTCTGTACTTCGCAATGAGACGTCTGCATTTGCAGACAAGTATTTTGGCTCACAAAACAATTTTCAGATCTTTTCATAGATGATCAATAGGATTAAGATCTGGGCTCATGGAGGGTCATTTTGAATAGTCCAATGTTTTTTCCTCAGACATTCTTGAGAGCTTTTAGCTGCATGTTTTGGGTCATTATCCTGTTGGGGGACCCATGACCTGCGACTGAGGCTGAGCCTCAAGGCACCTGTGATACTAATTAAGGTTAATTAAACACTTGATTTGAAACATGACTATAATGCAAGTATAAATAGTCTCGTTAGGGGTACCAACAAATCTATCCACACTATTTTAGCATATCTGTAAAATTAACAACAAAATATTTCTTTTCACAATTTTATTGGTTTACTCTATCACATACAGATGTAAAGGCATGCAGATATACATTAGACAATTGTTTTTTTCAGGAGAAATGAAACATTGTTTCCACGAGCTTTAATGGCACAACAAATTTGTCCACGTCTGTACAATTCTCCAGAATATTTTATTAACTTAATTACCATAACAGCATAACACATGTAGGAGCATAATTTTAAGGCCAATCAATCAAATTAAAATAATTACCACAATCTAACTAAATTAATCTAACTATTAAATTTCACAGTGGTTTACAAAGTTAACCACTAGTAAGGTAAGCTTTCAGGGAAATCGGCACTGCAAAATAATTTAAGAATAAAAAACCTTGGGGATTTAATTATTACTGCAATTTTGAGCTTGAAATCTGGGCTGTTAATTAAAAGAGAGAATGTCTGGTCTCTGTTATGCTCCCACATGAAAACAACAAAGGACACATGGGCTAAGTTTCCCCCCAAGGCATTAAAGAATAAAAGATTGTAATTGATGATAATGGTTCTTGTTGTCAAGAACGTTTTTTCTTCGGCTTGGTTCTGAGATTTCTGCCTTAATTAAATCCATCTTGAATTTTACATACAAGGACATATTCAGAGATAAATTATTCCTATTGTCCAGTGTTACTTTTACCATTTCAAAGTCTGTGGGTAACTGAGAGCTGAGAGGACACAAAAGAGGGTTTGCTTTTGTATTCAGAGCAGCACAGAGGCCATCGGTTAGCATTAACACATCAGTGTGCTGCAGCCTGCATGTTATCCCTGTCTGCCTACCATGTAGGTCAAGTGAGTCAGTGGTACTAAGCTGCCCTTGGTTTGGCAGTGTCCTTCAGGAGGGCCCCCTCTGCGTGTGCCCTGTCCTACCAGCAGAACCGTCTCGGATTAGCAGATCATTATGTCTGAAACTAGACGAGGCATTCTGAACACCTTAGCTCACATAAAGGTAAATGAATTAATATCTAATTTTTCGAGTGGACTTACGGTAATGCGTTCTTGAAAAAACTTTCAAGACCATTAAACTGAAGGCCACTGCCTACAGAGATCAGTACTGAAAACACCGTGCAACTCTACAGCCATACATCACAGAGCTGTTGCCAGCTACGCGTGCCCGATGTAACCTCTTTCGGACGTTTGGAGGTCCTGTAAGAGGAAGCCAAGCCAGAGGCACGTGACAAGTATGTAGAAGCCATTAATCCATAATGAAATGGTCAGTGATGTTAAAACTTCCCACTATTTATCAGGCTCCATCATCACCAGGCCCAGCAGTGAATGAATGAATTTCTTCAACCATCTATAGAGAGTTGAGCACTGACGTCTTTATTTTATTATAATGTGTAATGTCTAATTCTCATTTTTCTTGCGACTCATTTTGAAGACGGATGGATGATTCTCAATTTTGCATCGCTGGAAACTCTATCAGTACAATAAAGGGATGTCTGTACATACCCAAAGATGTATAAACATCCATGTCATAAGTAATATTGAATTAAGGAGCATTATGGAACAGCATTACAGAATGACAGCTTACATGACTGATTAACAGGGGTTTAGGAACACTCAGTGCTACCCGTAACACCCCCCCCCCCCCCCCCCCCCCCCATAATCAACCCACAGTTTTTCTTTACCTACAATAAATTCTTGTAGAATATAACTTATTATTTGCAAGTGAAATCTAAAGAAGCATGATACCCCTATAACATTAATGGGAAGGAGAGCATGCTGGGATTGCAGTCAAGGTCTCGTTTGTGCTGGGCGGTGGGCCACACGATATGAGATAAAGGAAGCTGCCCCTGGTGTGTCAGTAAATGAGCTGACCTTGAATGGCTCTCAAGCTCTCCTAGCTGAGAGGGGGGACACTGCATATACTGTAGGGTTTAGCTTTTTGTTTTATTATCCTCGTATATATCATATTCATTTAGGCTTTTGTTTGACTATGTTCATTTACATATCATATGTGATTAACTCTTGTTCATTGTCCTTATATGTAAAACATAATGTGTATGCGTACTGTAGGTGTAGCTATAGCAACAGCAATTATGGAATTCTGTACAATACTTATGTAAAAGTTCATATACATTTTTCAAATATATGACAAACTGGCAGAACTGAAGGGCACTGTACCAGGAACCTTGAAAAGTGATTAAGACAGATAAGAGCCAAGCTAACAAAGAACAGAGACGAGATAACAAGACACATCTGCTGAGTCCATGTGGAGACGTCACTCGCAGAAAAGGTACTAAATGTATGTTAATTTATAAGTGAAGGCTCTTCTCTGAATGTGGGAAACCAATTTTCAAACAGACCTAATAAATGGGAAACTTCTCCTACCCTAAGGTGCCTGTCAGAAATATCCAACTTCTGCAATTTCAGTTTGTGTTACTCCAAGATGGACATATCTGGTATGCAAGTTCCACGGGAGCGGAAAAGCATTCGCCTTTAAAAACTATCGATTGTGGTAACAGGGTAAGTTTGTACTTATTTTACATGCATTTGCGCTGATATAAAATCAAAATATAATACAATTTTAATCTTTATATGCTAACTCTACTTCATTTGCGGTATACAGGTTAAAATGCAAGGTATTTTCTTGTCATATCAGCGCAAATGCACATAAAATAAGTACACATTTACACTGTTGGACTACAAGCTGTTATTGTGTGCAAACATGAAAATGTGTTATTTTTAATAAAATTTCTGGTCTTGGATTTATGTATTTGTTTGAGGATTACAAAAGTAAAGAATTTATCATCTGATTAAACATTATACCTTTATTATGATTAATATTATTATGCTTTCCGGTGATGGACTGCATGAAATCCCACAAGCATGTATTAATGCCTCGTGCCCTGTGCCGAACGGGGCAGCCTTCTGGCCTGCTCATGCCCCTTCCAGGATTAATGCTCTGAAGATAGATGGATAGATTATTTTAAGCAATGGGATAATTAATACAGCACCATAAAATTAAATGTGAATAGAATAATTTATCTGTATGAGTGCTGGGTGATTCTTGAAAAGATTACACAACTTTTCTTCGAACCAAAATACCAGAAAACAAGTTTTTGCTTTTTATATGTGAAAGGTATTTATAAAGAAATGCATCTGAAAGGAATTAGCAAGCCGTGAAATTATTATTACCATCGAATGATTTCGGGGCATTAATCATAAGGTCAGCCTGTCAGACCGTAAAATTCCTGCCGAGGAGATAAAAACAAACATAAAATAAACACCAATTGGAAAAAGTGATACTGAGTTAAATATGTGAAAGTAAAACCTGCTGTGAGGGAAATAACCTTTTTCCCAGTTGAAGTCCATCGACAATCATGGCGCCCCCAGGATTTTGTCAGAGGGACATGGCAGCTGAATTAGTGCCAAACAGGTAAAAAAAAAAAAAAAAAAAGAGGGGGAGGGGGGGTCATAAAGGGCAACCCACAGCAAGGAGCAGGCCGGGTCGCCCCCTCATTGTTACTTGAGCACCTGCTCTAACCCATGGTCAAAGCTTTGCCTGGCGCTGATCCAGTTCCATCACTCTATGCTAAGTGAATAGCAAGAGGCCGCACAGCCAGGGGATGTATCTATACATGCATTGCTGATTGCTTAGGGAAGGTTACATTTCAGCACTGCGTCCGCCTCAGAAACTTCTAGATGCCGTTTTATTGTTTCCCGACACGTACCTTTTCCATCCGGAGTTAACATTTTTGTTATGTTTAAGGGATCATATTCTCACTCTTTAATATTCAATTCCTTTTGTTCCACTGAGTTTTCCCCGCTCCCAAACTGCTTTTAACTTTATTAACCAACCATGTCGCATGCAATATGCGATCCGTTATTCATGCGCGTGCTGCCTGAGGAAACACGCTCCTACAAGGGGAATGCATCACCTCAGACAGCAGAGGGCAAAGCTGCTGACATATAAGAAAGCAGAAAATCAACCATAAAAGAGAACCTTTGTGACGTACCTTTATTTGGAAATAGTGTATGTCTGTGGCATATCTTTCCTCTCCTCTCTTTTTTCTAAGGCAGACCTAAATATGATAGGCAGGATTCGGGTTGCATCCCACGTTCCAAAGAGGGATCACAATGTCATTAGGGCCCCGGAGGACGGAAGAACAGAATCCTCAGTCCACGGAGTGCAATTCCGCCTTGCTGCTCGGAATGTCATTTCCTGACATGCAGACACTTTCACATCCCAGATGCTGCTCTGTATCTCGATCCACTGTCACCTACCCTATCACTCACAGAACTGTCAGTTGACTAAAGAACTGCGGCAGGGGCAAATGTGCGACTCCCCAGCAGGACTTAACCGAAGTGGAATCAGTAATAGCTGGTTCCTGTGATGTATGGGTGTCCCATCCAGGGTGTCACATTATCTCCCATGCTTCTAGGTTAATTAGAGTATATCAGAGTAGATTACAGTTCACCAGAGTATGTAGGTAGGTAGGTAGGTAGGTAGGTAGGTAGATAGATAGATAGATAGATAGATAGATAGATAGATAGATAGATAGATAGATAGATAGATAGATAGATAGATAGATAGATAGATAGATAGATAGATAGATAGATAGATAGATAGATAGATAGATAGATTTCATTTTAATTTAAGAGAGCAACTACTGTTAACATTACATTACCCCTACAATAATAAATGTGCTTCTTGATCACAGATTTTATGTGATTAGTTTCATCCCAGTATTTATCATCTGCTACCCCTAAGTTCACAGCTGTGCAGTGGTGGGTGTCTGCTGATTACCCTTATCCTTCTTCTGAAAACATCTGACATCTCTGCTAGCATTAAATTACAGCCGTGAGGAAGCAGGTGTAGACAGAGGTGATATCACCATTTTCAGGTAATATAACACACCATCAATGTGCTTTATTCTCTATAAAAACTATGAAACTGAACACAGAATGGAAGAAATTTCCCCAGTAACACATAAAAATGTATTGCTCTTTACCTGGTCTGCCACTCCATTTCATTTTCATCTCTTAAGGAAAGTTATTAAATCCTAGTGATGCATTTCCATCCCACTGAGAGGAGCTGTGCGATCTAAAAAAAATGATGGATAACGAAAGAGATTAAAAATAAACAAACCTTGACAGTGAAAAATGGAAATTGAAAAAGGAGACATTAAAGTCCCCTGATCTCATTCATAGTGATCTCAATGGTCTGAGATGTTGCCGCTCTGTAATAGTTATGACTCAGAATCATTTCCTAAAAAACCTGCCATAATGTACCATGTTATGATGTTAAATGGCACAAGCCAAAGATCCAGTGGGCGTGATTGAGTGCCTGTTCCATTACGACATTATGCACGCGGCTCAATTCATTTAGCATGAAAAGAAAAAACACAGATTGCTATAAAGTCAACAGCATCAACTGCTGTTAACGTAACCCAGGGCTATAAACCACAAACCAGGAGTGCGCCTTGTAAGAATAAACAGTATTCACTCTTAATTAATCACTTAGCTGTCCCACCAGTTGTTGGTAAACAATATAGTTCCAGACATCCCATCTTTTTACCTTCTGTGTTGAGAAATAAACTCATTGGGTTAATTGTACATTTATATGGGCTGCTTAAAATTGATGTTTCCACTTTCCCTTTGTGACTCATCTTTCTACTAGGAAACACAAAAGACTTAGATACACCTAGCAAGTACCAGGTACGACTCTCTTTATTAGGTATACTGGAATAGTACCAGGTAGGACCTCATTTATTAAGCTCAACTAGCTACTGTAGTAATAGGTACAACCCCCTTTATTAGGTACAGTGGGACAGTGCCAGATAAGACCCTCTTTATTAGGTACAGTGGGACAGTGCCAGGTAAGACCCTCTTTATTAGGTACACTGGGACAGTGCCAGGTAAGACCCCCTTTATTAGGTACAGTGGAACAGTGCCAGGTAAGACCCTCTTTATTAGGCACAGTGGAACAGTGCCAGGTAAGACCCCCTTTATTAGGTACAGTGGAACAGTGCCAGGTAAGACCCTCTTCATTAGGTACACTGGGACAGTGCCAGGTAAGATCCTCTTTATTAGGTACACTGGGACAGTGCCAGGTAAGACCCCCTTTATTTGGTACAGTGGAACAGTGCCAGGTAAGACCCTCTTTATTAGGTACACTGGGACAGTGCCAGGTAAGATCCTCTTTATTAGGTACACTGGGACAGTGCCAGGTAAGACCCTCTTTATTAGGTACAGTGGGACAGTGCCAGGTAAGACCCCCTATATTAGGTACAGTGGGACAGTGCCAGGTAAGACCCCCTTTATTAGGTACAATGGAACAGTGCCAGGTAAGACCCTCTTTATTAGGTACAGTGGGACAGTGCCAGGTAAGACCCTCTTTATTAGGTACACTGGGACAGTGCCAGGTAAGACCCCCTTTATTAGGTACAGTGGAACAGTGCCAGGTAAGACCCTCTTTATTAGGCACAGTGGAACAGCGCCAGGTAAGACCCTCTTTATTAGGTACACTGAGACAGTGCCAGGTAAGACCCCCTTTATTTGGTACAGTGGAACAGTGGCAGGTAAGACCCTCTTTATTAGGTACACTGGGATAGTGCCAGGTAAGATCCTCTTTATTAGGTACACTGGGACAGTGCCAGGTAAGACCCCCTTTATTAGGTACACTGGGACAGTGTCAGGTAGGACAGGTAGGACACCTCCCATGTCTTGTACTGGGATACATGATTGGTAGATGGGTGAAAAGATGAATAGATATTGTCATTGGACACATCAAAGTCATTGAATAAAAATGCTGATCACACCTGTGCAGTTTATATGAGGTATTTGACCCATTTCCCTGTACAAATCAGTTTCAGATTATGTATATTTTTGGAACGTCTTCCTTGAACAGCCTGCTTTAGAGCACCCCACGACATTTCAATGGGTCAGGATACTGACTTGTCCATTATAAAATAGGAAACTTCTTCTGTTTGAAGTTGTTGATTCATTCCTATGTTTTTGCTCTATGCTATTAGCCTCCTTTACATCACAGAGAAATGCTCTGTCATTCTGCTGCACTCTGCTACACAGTAGAACTTGGAATTCACTGGTCTCTCAATGGCTGTAAGCCGTCCAGACCCTGAGGCTGCAAAGCATCCCGTCATCATTGCCCTCCATCCAACCTGCTTCACAGCTGGGACGGGGTTTTGGTGATGGCATGTAGGGTTTTTCTTTCTCCAGATATAATTTGATAAACATTTGTTTCATCTGTCCACAGGTTCCAGTAGACTGTGGAACATCCAGTTTGTTTACAGCAAATTTGGGCAATTCTTATCCTTTTGGCAACCTGCCAGGACCCCACTCTCGTTCAGTATTTCTGTTATCGTAGCCTCATGAACACAGATGTTATGAAGCGATGCCTGCAGATTTGATCATCCTGGGGTTCCTAGTCACTTGTTTAAGAATTCAACAGTGTACTCTTCTACTGATCTTAGTAGGATACTCACTCCTAGGTAGAGCAGCAACAGTGCTGTACTTTTTCTCTGTGCAGTTTTTCTGACTTTCTGAAAGACAGACGAGGGCCAACATCTCCTGAAATATTGTTAACCCTTCACAGTCATTAGAGTTTCAACGCCTCTTCTTCTGAAGTCCCCTGAAATCTCTTCGACTTGTGACATATATATATATATGTGTGTGTGTGTGTGTGTGTGTGTGTGTGTGTGTGTGTGTGTGTGTGTGTGTGTGTGTGTGACCAAAACAGAATTATTTTGTGGGGCGCAGGAACATGTGTGTGTTCTTTTATTCCTACGTGACAGATTAGGACGAGTCCTTGCTGGAATTGATTAAAAGGGAGTCATTGTATTAGACATGCATATAGTTTTCCCATCACTGACTTAGTTAAACTTCTTCTTCAATAAGAATATGGCAACTTGTGTGTGTTATTTGTTATGTCTGTTTATCACTTAGATGAGATCAGATCACCTTATACAAGCCATCCATGCAGAAATCTAGATTATTCCAAAAGGTTCACACACTTTGTCTCACAAGCGTAAAAACCTGTGGCTGTTTGTTTTTTTCAGATTTTGTTTTTATTTATTGTTGCCACAAAGAATGCCCACCTATCAAGAATGGACTCCTATCAACTCTTTCTCTCTGCACCGTCTGAAATTCAGTTCCTTAAAGTTATTTTTCCGACTTGACATCTATGTTGGCTTTCAATCTATTCAGAAAATTGAATCTCAGATCTCTTCCCCAAAGTCTGAGAGCTTTTTTTGTATAAATGGAAGACACATGTTGAATCCACAAACAGCTTTGAACTTACAGTACCCAGCAATGAAAGAGTTTCAACAGTGTGACTCTGCTATACCAAACTGGCAGAGATTTCCAGGCCCGGAGAAATATTCTTCTAATTAATAAACATTAACTCTACTGCATTCACCACAGAACCAAGATCCAGAGTTTGAAAACAGGCACAATGTCAAATGCAACGGGGAGGCTGTGCATTAGTCACTTACACACTTTTTGTTCTCGTTAAAATGTCCAATGTGATGGACGAGATTAAATATACTTCCATCAGCGTTTCAAGAGATTACTAAAACACAGAACATCATTCGCGTGCCGCTGTATCATACAGTAACTTTGGCCCATAAAATTGATTGTGCTACTGTACCCCTCCAAAGAGAAATCACAGGTACAGTACTTAACAATCTACTGTTTCTGCCTTAAAGGGATTTCTCTAGATTCTGGTGAGCGCATATTACTTATGAGTGATTGTGCATTTGAGAAAACATTTTGTGTAGACATAGACCCAGTAGCTAATTAAAAATAGGCATGGGGAAGTGTTGGGGGCTGTTGATAGGTTCAGGTCAACACAACACAGAAGCTTCCAGAAAAATGAAGGCCTCTATATGTGGACGATGATGTATACAGAACATAACTGGCAGTAATTACAGCACTCAGAAGTGGCATGGAAACTATGACGTGAGGTGGGGAAAGGTTGAAACAAAGAGCATAATCCGTTTTATTAACACCAGAGGTACAGATGCACTGAATTAAGTGGAAACAGCACCTAACCCTCACTCAAAGATGTACAGAAGCCCTCGCTCCCACCTCCACTCACTGATAGATATTTATATAGATGCTGATGTTCAGTCTAGGCAACTGGATTGAAGCCATTAAGGATTAAAGATATAGAACCGCAGCTCATGAGTATATCAGGATGTCACTGAGAATTTATACTGCATGCAGATGCTCTGTATATACTTTGCATCAGCTCCTCTGGAGTTAACATGAGAAGCAGACTGGCCATAGTGGGCAGATGGGTGAGCTGAGCAGCTTTCATCCTGTCACACCCCAAAATGTGCGCCGGCTGCTGCTTGTGACACATATTAAGTGCTGCTCACATGGACCATCAGTATATGTATCCAGATAGAGATATATAGGTTTCTTAACTTGTTCCTTGTATTTTCAGGATCCAAAAGATCAGACAAAGGGCCCAAATTATTTAATGGATGAATAACCAATCCAACTGAGTGAGACTGTGAGTATCTGTCCAGCACCACCAGTAGCACTCTCCAGTTTAATTACAGTATATGCCTGCTCTCTGCCTTGATTTGAGTCCAACTATGGAACTTGAAAAGGTCCATATTGACACTGTGTGTGTTTTTTTTTTAATATTCACAGAACATGGTGCAGTTGTGAAACTTTGGGCATTCCTCTCTGCATATTATACAATAAAACCCCTAAAGGAGACAGAGGGATGGGGGTGTATTGGAACCACTGGGATGAACAGAACATGAGCACATACAGACATCCCTAGAGTTCCATTAATCTTTAAATCCTAATGTTTGTATCATGAAGGGTTCAGTGTGTGTATATAGTGTATGTTTCTTTATTGTTTTGGTCATTTTTATGTTGTGGGCAACAAATGTGAAGCTGAAAGTTTTACCTTGTGGGGACCATGTTTTTGGTTCTTACTAGGAAAAAGTCAATTTTATAAAAATCTGTGAATGCAATCAAAGAATTAAAAATGCCAGAAGTCCTGTATTTTGTTTGGTTACTAATGGTTAAGGTTAGGGCTGGGTGGGGGGTAAGGCTGTCATTGCTGGGATCAGGGCTATAGAAATGAATGGAGAGTCCCCACAAAGATGGACTGGGTGTGTGTCTGCGTGTGTGTGTGTCTGTGTTTGGTTTCTAACGAGGTTTCTGGAAGTCACAGGTCCACCGGGAATTGTCTTTTCCTCTCTATGAGTCACTAACAGTGTCCAGGCAACATGTGTGAAGCGAAACCCCCCCCCCCTCCTCTTTCAGGATGGTGCACATTACTCACGCCATACTGGATGTGTACTCAGATACTTTAGACTCACATAGCGAAACTAAGCAATGTACCAATTATAGTTTAAAATGTAAACTGGCATAAAATTAAGCACAGTTACACTTGAATGGTGTGAGAGATTTTTTTTGGGTAAAATCGTTCTCCGAAGTTCCAAAGGAAAGGCAATAAAGGTGAGGAATAGATGTTATATATAATAATATGTTTTTAGTGGAGAGCCAGTACATTCAACCAGACAAGTTGCACTAGGTACTGTATGCAAAATCAGCGCTGTAGCCAATCAGAAGGTTAGAATATCAAAAGGCTTCTGTACTCCTCTGCCCTCCCCACCTTAATAGAAAAAGCAACTCCCCAAGTCAGGTTTACAGTACGCAGTGACAGCGCAAACTGCAGGTCTATCCCCCAGGACCTGCTTTTGTAAGCAGAAGATAAGAAGGATTCAACCTGTGAAGACAGGGTGACTTCCTGTCGGCAGGTCGCCTCTCCACCTGTCCCTGCCTCCGAAGCAGGGAGCCCAGTCTGTTTGTTCAGGAGACTCTCTGACGAGCAGATTGTATTTAAGCCCGGCTGAATCAGCAAGCAGCACAGCGCAGTGCTCCTGTGCAGCAAATACCTTGGCCTTGATCAGGGAGAAGAGCTCAGAATCAAAATCATTACTTGTCCAAGATTAAATATAAAGTGGGAATGTTACACTTCCTTTTCCAGCCATAAAAATAATTAAAAAAAAAACCTCTGTAGCTATCATTTTGGATTCTTCAAAGAGTTTACTATAAGTAAAAAGTAACATGGAAATATTTAAACTTTCCAGTTATTATAACCCTAACTACTGTACAGTCAATTTTAAAATCAGAATTCAGACTGTGTAGTACAGTAAACTGGTTCCAGGAAATACCCAGGAAAAAATTGTACTAAAACATTGAAAATAGCAGTAATGGAATCTCTTCTCTGTTATGAGAGTTAATGAAGCCAGGGAATATTCATGGTCTTTACCAAACTGCAAACAATATTGACTCTGACACCCGACAGAAGCAAGCTGACAAAAAGGAAACTATTCTGTTTGTCTTTTCACCATCGTCGACAAGTTCAATTTAAAATTAATAGCGTGCATGACAACCATTTTAAACTTTAACCTATTAAAATGATTTATCTCTAAATGCGTGTTTGTTTTTAATTGTCATTTTCTTTCAAGGGTATTGTACACCGAATTGAAATATGGAAATTGCATGCAGGGAAATATCACTGTGCTGCAAACATTTATATTAATGTAAGAGCGACAGGCCAATCTGAAAGTTTAATAATGCTCTGTACATTTTTAAGGTAAAGGGGATGAGTAGAATTTAAAAAGCCATCCGTTGAAAGGAATGAGTGAAGTGTAACCCTGATTTACAAAAGAAGCGTTTTTATGAGAGGGACCGCGGGAGAGGTGTCCTGACACAGAGCCACTTTGGCACAAGCTTCTACTGTAAAAGGAAATCGTTCACGCTAGAAAGGAAGTGGGTTTTAAATCTGCAGAGAAACGGAGAGCAGGTTGTGGACCTGGCTCTGCCTCAGGAGGAATAATCGGAGCGACCATTGGGGTGTTCTTCCAAAAAACCCCTGTGAGCCGAAAGGAGAAGGAAACCAACATTAAAATTTGCATATAGTGACGACATAGAATGTTCCATTCATATAATACTGAGAGATTTCATATGTTTCCTTTCTGGTGTGTGGATTACAGCTACCTACACCATATGGAACCATACAATGTTATGAGGAACCCAGACACCAAGACATATGTTACACCAGGAGACATGTTACAGTCAGTATAAAGCTTTGCATATATGAGAACCATATTTACCTGAAATTACCCTTTATATTAGCTCCAAAATACATTTGTCATATTATTTAAATGAAAAAGCATCATAATACATTCTTCTTCAGTAAGAATATTAAATTACATTTGAAGTACATTTTTAAGCTTTAGGTAATTATTTGGGTTCTTTAACGATGTGGGAACAACCTGTGAAGCTTGTTACATGTAGTCATGTAGGCCTATGTGGTTTGTCTCTTTTTCTTATTAATTTATTTTGAAATTTTTCTCCCTTGCTGGGTTCCATGAACCGCCTGCGATTTGGGAGGCGCAAATGTTTAAAGATGACTGCACCCAGCGACGGAGCTGGCCCTTGGCTGAAGCTTGTGAAGCTCTCGTTTCAATTAAAATGCCTTGTGTGTGGCAGTTATTTTTCATCCACTGATATTTAAGTATTCAGTTGTATCTTACTAATTACAATATCTTATGGTTATGTAGAAAGGATTCGTCTATATGGGCTGAAGTCCATATTCATTATGAGAAGGAAAACAGAACAGAAAAGGAACTACAATCTTTTTTCCCCATGAAAGTTGGAATATAATGAATAATACAATAACTTGGAGAATCCAGAGTCCAACTTGGGAATTATGTTTTTTTTTTTTTTTGTAAATCTGCAGTGCTAACACAGAATGAACTTGAAAAGTCTGTGTGATGTTCAAATGCAGTCTGATGGCAAACTGAGTGTAACGCCAGTCTGATGAATGCTGTGCAAGTAAAACACATTCCAGGAAAAAACTAATTGCCTGTGATTTTCCAAAGGAGTGTGAAATGTATGACTTCATTTCTTTATTTATATGCTGCTGCAGTGTAACTATTACACAAAACTTTAGTACCTTTTTACTTAGATGTGTGAATTTTAAGAACATTATGATACTGTAGTTTTTCCGGACTGAAAAGAATTTTTGGCTATAGACTCACTCCCATTTCCACAGAAAAGGAATCCGAGATGCGCGATTTTCTTTGGCAATGAAATTTCCCCCATCCTCGGTAAAAATAGAAATTTTGTGCAAAATAATTCCTGCCTTATTACAATTTCTGAATTGCAATTACAATTAAATTACAGCTATATATGAGCATTAATCATTTTCATATATGAACTCAATTCAAATTCATAGGTTTTTGTTCTCCCGTTTTACAAAGAATGACCATTCCCAAGGCCTCTGGGTGCATAAAGCCTGCCGATTTAATGAAAATGAAAATTAAGTGAGTTTTTTCTTTTTTATTTGAGGTGTCTTACTCAATATGCCAAACAGGAATATAATAAAAGGCTTCAGCAAATAGAAAAGTAATAAAAACAATTGTGCACCGACTACACGCCTGTGACTTAAAAGTAAATCATCAGATGCTCCCCTCAAGCAAATCCACGCGCCAGGCCCCAACGCATCGATCTCCGCGCCGGCCGAGCACCATCGTGAGTTACCGTGACTCTCGGTGCTTACGGTGCGCAAATATCAGAAATTTGTGTTTTACCTGCAGGGCATCTCATCACGAGGAAGCTTCACATTAATGGAGCTGCAAAGTGATTTCTGCCCCTCAGTCTTTTTAAAATAGCTTTCCTCCCATTTCTGAAATAATTTAGCTTAGGGTGTGAATGCATTAAGAAAATGAGGGCATGCATAAATATATGTCGAAGTAACGGTCGGTAATGTAAGCAAGGCGGAAATGCATGTAATATATTTAAACCATTAAAAATACTTAAAAACAACACGTTTTGACCACATTTTCTTCTATAATTTGAAAGTTCTGTGTTTGCGTTTGATATCATGGTCTATTGCAGTTTGTGAAACTAATAATATAATAGATATATGTTCCATTAGTCTAGGACTATGTCAAAAGCAGGAAAATAGTACATTTAAACATTACGAACAATGACGGCGATCTTGGTGCCCCAGTCTGGATATCAGCTGGGCTCTGCCACTTTCCCCATGCAAAAACATTGTTATCAAAGCCTTGCACATACTGACCATGTCAATGAAACTTCAACTACATTCAACTTTTCTCACCTCTCTTCCACATTCGTCTCCACAATCCACCATACTCTGTAAGGCCTTATCAATCTAATTAATCCAATCAGGGGCAGTGAAGTTTATTTATGTGGCACTTGGACTAGTAATCTTCTGTAGTAGGTACTGTATGCCAATGATTTCCCAGCCTCAGCCCAGTTGGTCTGTGCCCCTTCAGCTCTGCTTATCCTCTGTATAAGTCTTTGTGACTGAACAGTGGTAATTGGAGTACAGTATAAGGCTTAGAACAGACTGAAAAATCATAAAAATTGTTGATGGTTGTTTTTTTCCATCCCATTTAAAATGCTCTCGCTGGAATACATAAATGAAATGAATATATTTAATCTGTTTTGTGTACAATAATCAGCTGTATTCTTCATTATTTTCATGAAATATGTTTGAACATGACACTAACTGTCTAATGATTAGGGGTATTTCAGATGCTTAATTATAGAATCTTCCATTTAGACCTGAAAGGAAAAACGTAAAGATATACTTTCAAAATATTTGTCTGTAAAATGTCAGATTAATGATGGAATTAAACAGGCTAGTTAGTTTTAGTAACTGACCTTATAAATGTCAGCAGTAACATTCTTATTGTCTTCTCACTGCATGAATGAGTATTACAAAATCTCCTTTGGTTAACACACTGTATGTCTTAACATATCAGTAAAATGTGAAATCATGAAATGTTAAAGAATCTTTGAATCTCATGAAATCTCATTATAGTTTCACCATTGTGGTTTTAAGTAGATGTTTCTAGACTTGGCATGTCTTCTAGGTGCCACGATATACTTTTTAATAACGTAAAAAACTGTTAAGTTATGATTACAAAAATTCTTCATCTTCTCTATGTTTCATGTAAATATTTTATCTTCAGATTTTCCTGCAATAGATTTAGAGCTTTTCCCTAAATCTTCACTATCATTTTGCATCCTATTGGTCAGATGTAATGTCCCGTTAATTAACAATAACCCATATCTTTATGATGTCATTCTTCAGGAAGTGACATCATTCATGGTGGGAGAACAACAGTATGAAGATCCATAATTATTAGTAATAAAGTTTATTAAACTTTTGTTATTAGTTAGTCTCACTGTACCTCATTCCACTCTGTTAGGTAAGTTCGTTAAATTAATAATAGTATATTTCAAATGGTTTTTGAATAAGATATTGTTAATATCTTAGAAAAAATTACTTTGACACTTCTGTTTATTCACTCTTGAACTAACTTAGATTCTCAATTTCCATCCAGCTACATTCCATGGCTCTAAATGCATAGATGCAGGGGTGGACTAACTTCTCTGGGGGCCCTAGGCTGACATGGGTATGGGGCCCCCTAAGTGGGCCATATGAGCAATTTTTTGGAGTCGAAAGTGAAAAACGAGAGGGATTTAAAGATGAGGGGTGGACTAACTTCTCTGGGGGCCCTAGGCTGACATGGGTATGGGCCCCCCTAAGTGGGCCATTTGAGCTATTTTTTGGAGACGAAAGAGAAAAACGAGAGGGATTTAAAAATGACATCAATAATATGCTAATCAAAGTGCGGGCTGCCAGCAGTAAAACCTGGGGGCAGGGAGTGCTGTCAGTAAAATTCAATGATGGGGAGGAAGTGGGGAATCATGCTGGTGGATCGATTAGCCAAATATAAGAGGTTCCCTCTTTCACCACGGCCGTAGGCTATGGACTTGGATTAGTCTTGAATTTTTGCAATTGAATTTGTTGAATTGTATTCCCTCCATGTCTGTTCACATGTCTGTAGCAGAACAGTATCAAAGGCATGGGAGATGAAATGTTACTCTTGTACCTTTGCACTATTTTCTTCTTCCGTTAGACTCATGCCCTACCCTGCCAGGTCCTCGTGTCTCCTCCCTGGCGCGACCCTAACAAGCTACGCCTGCTGTTGCTTGTCTTACCTTCGTATAAAATCAACTATACCTGCCTCTCGTTATGCCTCCTCGTTATCCCTGTACATAAGTGCTCCCCTTCCCAGCCAATCTTGGGTCTGTCATTAATGTTGTGTAGTGTCATGTGCACGTGTCCAGATTCTCTCCCTTTTGATCCCTGTGATCTTTTTTGTTTGTTTGTGCCTTTAATAAACTCTCTTTCGTTTGCCCCAAACTCTGAGTTATCCATCCAGACCCGCCGCATGACAGTTAGGCCTCTTTGTGCCAGTTCACTAGACAGTGAAACAGCTGGTAGCCTATCACAAGACTCCAGCATGAAAAGAAAGTTATGTAGCGTGAAACCTTGAAGTAGGAGTAGCCTATTACGGCATGGATGAGGGGAAACTTAGTCTGTCCTGAAATCTGTCACTAAAATGCAAATAACAGAAATGTAATTTATTATCTTACGTCCATAAATGTAACTTCTGGAAATTCTGTTTTCATGGGGCCCCTAGTTTTCAGGGGGCCTAGGCAGCTGCCTACACTTGCCTTATGGTAACGTGCCCCAGCATGGATGCACGCTGCTATTACTGCATTGTGCTAAGCCCCGCTCATGACATTAAGATAAAAATGATATATAACGTAACCATGTTATACTAATTCCTTCCCACAAAGTATTAAATCGCGGGCACCTTTTACTAGTTTGCTCCCTCGTGTTTAAATTGGTCACGTTTTACTCCATAGCCTTTACTACTTACAGCCTAATGTATCTCTTTCATTTAGGCCACTAGACATCTGCGTCCCCCGGTATGGGCAGGAATAAATTAATTACATTTAATTTTAAGATTGGAATAGAGTTGCCACCCATCTGGTATGTTACAGAATCATATTCCATTGCAAAAAAAAACATTCAGTGTACATTTTGTACACTGACCCCCCCCGTATATTACCAGGACGGATGCCCCGTATGTCTTCAGATGGGAAGTCGCATCCTTAGGTTGGAATGACCTACAAACACATTCTTAAAAGCCTTGCATTGCACAAGTTATTAGTGAGAAGCACTTACGTAAAATATTGAGAGCCAGGGCACTTTACCGAACTGATTTGTTCGCTCGTTTCAGTTAAATTGTGGCCATGTCTTATTAATTAGTTCCCGGGATGTATTAAATTGTGGGCACGTTTTATTCATTCCTTCCCTCATTTTAGTTAAATCGAGGGCACATTTTACTGATTTGTTTGTTCCTTTTAGGAAGATCTTGGCCACAATTTTTAAATTAGTTCCCACAATATATTACAGTTTTTACCAATTGCTTAAACACTATTGACAGATGCTAAAACCAAAGGAACCCAACTTGAAGTTGTTGTGGCTGTTCCTTAAACAAAGTGTAACCATACCTTAAACAAAAGTGCTGCTTTGCACTCTGGTTGCAATTCTGCAAAACACTAGCTCCTGTCTACAACACACTTGCTCCTGCTCACAACACACTATTTCATACACAAGACACTTTGTTCAAAAATGAAATCTCGCAGTACCATTGGGAAAACACATCTATTCAAAATACAAAACACAGTCTGTCATTGAAAACAATTAGACACACACCTGAAAACATATACTAACAAAACTGAACACCAATCAGTCAGCTACAAAAAGGCCTTAGCTAAGCCATTTTGGAGAACTTGCCAGCATGGAGGGAGGGAGAGCTAGAGGCAGAGGAAGAGGAGGACGTGGACGAAGAGGCAGTGCAAGGACCATCATTTCTGATGACATTAGGGCAACTTTGGTGGACCATGTCATAAACCATGGTCTGACTATGAGGGAAGCTGGACAGAGAGTCCACCCCAATCTTAGCCGTTTCACGGTCGCATCCATCATAAGGACATTCCGACAGGAAAACAGGTATGTCTTCAATTCCTCTACTACAGTAATGTAGCTTGAGTATTTACAGTACTGTCTCATCTTACATGTATATGTTACGTACATGTACTGTTACAATGTTAGTTTCCACCAGGCTGCTCTGGTCCAAGACTGGTTTACTAATCATGAAGGATTTGAAGTGGTGTACTTGCCCCCTTACTCCCCATTTTTGAATCCTATAGAGGAGTTTTTTTCAGCATGGAGATGGCGCGTATATGACCGCCAACCCCACGCCCGAATGCCACTTTTACAAGCAATGGAACAGGCCTGCGGGGATATTGAAATCAGGTCAATTCAGGGATGGATTAGACACACAAGGGGATTTTTTCCCCGATGTTTAGCCAGAGAAAATATTGCTTGCGATGTGGACGAGGTCCTGTGGCCCGACCCCGACAGACAGCAGGATCCATACATGTAACTTCTTTTGTGTGAAGTTCAGTTTGTTTTATTTTTGCTTTAACTGAATTTCCTGTCATATAAATTTCACTACTGTAATGTAATTGCAGTATTTTGATTTCAGTATTTTATTTTTGGAATTATGTGAAACATTTGGAATTGTAACTGAATAAAAACAGTAAAAGTGAAAGACTGCAGTGTTTTATATAAAGTAGACTAGTGTGTTGCCGCTGATATGAGAGTGTATTGACATGTGGAAGTGGGCATCATTTAGTCATCAAAGTGAGGTTTTGACAAAGGATTGTTCAGTTTTGATGGCAGAGTTTGTATTTGGCATAGATGTGAATGGTTTATTTCCCAGTGTTTTTCCTTACTTCCTTGTGTGTAGAGTTTTGGCACCATGAGCCAAGTTTTGCAAAATGTGTTCAAGCAATGGACAAAAACTGTAAAACCTGGCCACAATGTGTGTAATTTTTTTATCGGTCTGTCATGAGAGGGGCCCGGTACCATCGCAATCTGAGGCCATTCTTCCTGAGCACATTAGCCAATGGTGTATAATATTTAATGATACCCTGGGATTACCCTTAAAGTGGAGGGGGGTTAACGCTGAGGTGAGGTGTAAGAATTAAAAAGGAATTAACAAATTCTTCTGGCCAGGCATGCTTGATGATATCAGCTGGTATGTTAACCACCAGATTGTGTCCTTAATACCTTAACCCCAGGCATCAAACAGGAGCTCTGTGCAAGTGAAAGTGCTACTTGGCAGTACATACCAGAGCATTTTGGAAGCTGAACCTAAGAGTGAGGAGGAAACAGGAGACTGCATGGCCTGGTGGAATATGTCAATCAGATTAGGAAAAGGAACAGGAGAGAGATAAGGGACAGACAATATAGGGATATGGAAATTGGGCTGTGTCTGCATCTATGTCTGTGTGTGTTTGTGTGTGTGCGTGTGTATGTTTGTGTGTGCATGTGTATGTTTGGGCCTGTGTGTGTGTGTGTGTGTGTCTGTGTGTATATGTGTGTCTGTGTGTATGTTTGTGTCTTTGTGTGTGTGTGCACGTGTGTGTATGTATATTTGTGTGTGTGTGTCTGTGTGTGTATGTTTATGTGTGTGTGTATGTTTGTGTCTGTGTGTGTATATGTTTGTGCGTGTGTGTATGTTTGTGTCTGTGTGTGTGTGTATGTTTATGTGTGTGTGTCTGTATGTGTGTCTGTGTGTGTGTGTTTACTCCAAAGGCACTTGGCTGTAGCTTGTTTCACTGCTTCTTGTAATTTGCAAAAACAACTAAAAGTTTATTGGTTATTAGTTTCTTAAGGTTACAGAATAAGGGTCTGCCCTGTTTTCCAGAAAGATAAATGTTATCACGCAGCACGTCTTAATGCAACTCATCATTGTACCACTGAGATATCTAGATTTTATCATCAGATGGATGATTGCGTATTTGTGGTGTTTCTATATAGCTGGTGTCTTAACATGGTGGGAGGACCAGTTCAAGCTGGAAGACGTGTTTGCTTCTCCATGCTTAGCCGCAGTCTAGACAAGGCGCGCAGTCTTAGATGCGTGACACTAATAGAGAAGGCATGACTTCATCATACCCCACGATATCTTGGCCAGGGTGCATGACGAGCCAACTGGCCTGTTTGAATTTCACCCGCTATATTTATCCACTAGCATTCACTGTAGTAATTGCTAACAAACCAGACATGTTCTTATTCTGTACACTGAACAAATATATTGTCGCAGGGATGCTGAAGCATTCGCATATTAAAATGTTGAATGCAATTTTTTCAGAATTTTTTCATTGTTCTCTGGTGTCTACATAGAAGGTATCTGCACTTGGTTTAGTCAAAAAATGCCAAGAAGTGGTCTTACAGGCTTAATTTACAGCCCTATTATTTTATTCTAGAATGAATCAGGCCGTTTTCCCTTTTTTGGTGTTCATATGCTCTGTTCTGATTGGCTGGTTATTAGTGAGGTAATGGCTCACCCAGAACCAATATCTCCTCAGCCATGTACCGCATAACAACGCTTTGGTGTATCATGTAGTGACGTTGAATGGCAACACATTACTCGTGTTTGTGGTGATACTGGTTAAAACAAACCTACTACACTGCCAGGGTATAGCACACACAATTATGTACATAATACTTAATAATGATAATAAACAACTATGTTACTGGTTTATGTACTTAACTATACTCAACTTTTTATAGTTATTTTACACTGTACACTTTATACTCAATAAGAAAAAGCTTACTATAGCCTAGATGTGTGGTGGGCTATACCGTCTATGTTTGTGTAAGTACACTCTATGTACAATGACAAAATCACTTACCCACGCTTTTTTCAAAGCGTATCCCTATCATTAAGTAACGCATAACTGTAAATAAGTCAATACAGGTGGTGAACCGGTGTAGCATTCAGGCATCCAACCCTATATATCTGAGCCTGAATCAGATGATTTGAGGAACAGCCCGTTGCTCAGAGATTAGAAATTAATGGTTCTGAGTGGTACATTTTATTATGTAGTGTTTAATGGAATTACAGTGGAAAATTCTTATAGTGATCATATCTGTCTGGGTGAAACTGATCACTATAAGCAGATGATGATTATAACTGATTTTTTTTTCTCTTATTCTTTATGTCTCAGGCGGATTACCATCTAATTGACATTTGTATATTGATTACATGAATATAAGGTAATTGAACGGACAGCGTCGATATTTACTGACTTATTGACTCCTTCAAAATACGATACAGCCGTTTCAAAAGCTTTTTAAATCATAGTATTGTACGAAAGAAATATCTGAACTGTGTATAATTCAAATACACTATAAGACAGAACTTCATATATAAACAGAACTTCATGTGTATAACAATCTGGTAGGTATAAATAGATGTTTCCCAAAATGGGGGTTTACAGATCAATAGTAGAGCCAGAAATCACAGCATGGATCGGCCAAATTGGGGGGTGGGGGGGTGGGGGCAGTCCCATAACAATTCAAAATCACACTACAGACTGAACTACATATTTTTTTTAATCAGTTTTTAAATGACCTGTGGCATTACTTAGACCAAATGAACACAGAGAGAGAAACATCTATTAGCCTGTCAGCAGCACATTTCCTAGGACTGATCTAACCATGCACACACATACCTGCAGAAGTGGGCATTTCAGGTCCAGAAAGTCAAAGAAATCCAGCCCAAGATTTTGTCTCAACCAACCAGATGAGTACTCTGTCACTGTGACTCTTTATACTCTACTGGTTGGTTGAAACAAAATCCTGGTTTGGAATTTTATTTTCCGGACCTGGAATGTCCACCTCTGCATACCTACCACAAAATTGTTTTATCGTTTTGTATTGCTCACTGTGAATGCTGAATGGGGGGGCCTGAGTTCCATCTGAGGGAGCCCAGGACCACCTATGCTACCATGGTACTTAGAGACCATACTGAGTGAGAGTTAACACATTTTCTGTTCGAGTAACACAAGGTTCCTGACCATTGCTGTGAACATACAGTATAAGCTGAAGCAGAAGATTTTGTTTGCCCTAGACATGAGCTAGAAATGTCACATATCGCTCTCAAAGTACAATGATTCATTCATCCAATGCTGAAGCCCTGAAAATAACATTGAAACTAAGGAACATGGTTTCTCACAACATATCATTCCCTTTTTTCCGTCTTAAAAGATGGTGAGTGATGAGGAGAGAGGAATAAAATGGCCATGCAAAGTGGTCAGCGGGAGTAATCAGATGGACAAGGACAATATTCATTGGGATATTTCTGCTATCATTCTGTTGAAAACTACTACTGTAAATCGTTAGTGAGAAAAAAAAAAACTATTGAAAGAAAATAGTTTTACGAATGTTACTTCATTGTAGTCTGTAGCTAATCCATGACAGCTTTTAAACTCCTATGCTCAAAAAATCTAATTTAACATTTGATTTAGAAGCCTGTAAAGAAAAGTAAAGGCTGTAAAATAATTTCAGATGTTGAAAATCCATCATAAACATTTCATTATTGTTCTTCCAAGGTGCAAGAAATGGATTATGAAATAAATTTGAAATACCTGACACAGCATTACAGCTGGCCCTAGAGCTAAATGACTTTTAGTAACATCAGCAATACACAGTGTGTTCCTCTCTTACAGAGTACATAAACTCTAAAATATGTGGATATTGACTTTTATAGAATGTAAGGGAGTCATCTATATTAGCATAAGCCGAGACAAAACAAGGAGGACATGTGATTAAGGTTATAATTATCAAGAGATCGAATTGCCTGTCCAATATCTGTCTTGTGTTTATGGATTACATTTCATAGGTGACTATAGCTAATCACACTTGAACGAAAATCAGTCCATCACTTAACCCACCGCAACACGTATAAATATACAACCAAATGCATTCGGAGCTGTTTCCAAAGTGGCGAAAGAAACAGAACACAGTGTTTAAATGCATTCACTCGGAGAGAGAATGATCTTTTACTTTCCATTACCTGCGGCATCAGCAAAGTACTGCAGTGGTCTCACCACTTTGCAGCCTTTTCACTCCTTGTATCCTGCCTGAATTTCAGATCAAACGGAGAGAAAAGATCGGCCTGCCACTGGTTCACAAGTCACATGCTGTCAAAACAGATTACAAACAATAGCCATCAGCTGACACAATCCCCTGTAATCCCATTAGTGCAACATTAGATGCCAATATCAGTTTGGCCTGTACATGCTGATTTGAATCCTGCCTCAGAGGACATCCAAAGACACAGAGGGAGAAAGAATGGATTATATGATTCTTCCTGGGTCTTCCAAATACCATCAGGCAGGCTCACAGGCCGTGTTAGCATTGACTCACAGAATACCGTTGTGTGTACTAAGGACATCTGTGGTCGATATACGGTCCGTTAATATACTGTGGTATTTACTGCAAATGATGTCCACATAGTGGTTTTAAAACGAAATTCTCTTCACACACTGGTTATCATGACTGAAAAGTAATGGCATGTAAAATCTAATCTCAAATGTAAATATCAGGGAGGGAAACTGTAATGAAGTATCAATCAGTAACTGGAAGTTCAGTTTACACTGAACGATATCCCAGGGGCTACATGTACTGGAGCCCAGGCTCCCTGCCCTGTGCTCAGTGTCATTGGAAGGACTTTGACATTGGGGTGGGGGGGACCAAATTTGACATGGTGGTGGCAGTGGGTGGCAGTATGTGGCCATTGTGACATCGCAATGGCCACACATGCAATAGTTACATCATGAAAGGATCATGAAAGGATCCCAGTAGGATAAGCGGTTTGGAAAATGGATGGATGGATGTAACTACTGATATCTGTGACTGACATATTCGACAAGACGTACAGTTATTTGTACAGCTACTTGAACCTGCTCATTGTACATCCATCATCTTTTTCATTGTCCCTGGTGAGCTGATGACCACTTTGCTGTTCCTGAAATGCATTTCACTCACTAAGCGGCACCCAGCAGGCCTGCAAGACACGATGTAACTTTTCTGTCCCTGTTTATTAATGCAATCTTTGACTTGAAGGAATTACCGAGTGCAGTACTGCAATGTGCAGTGTTTTATACTCAATCGCAGTATAATATTCATTAACCAATCACAGTCTTCATTGGATGACATCACCACATTAATTAAAACTTGTATTTTCTATTCAGTGGCAAGGTGCACTGATTTATAAAATACCTATTTTATTGTGCATGCCTTTTCTTAGTTACAAAACATAGGAACATGATTCCCTGCAAAGGCTATAGTGAGCAATGTATGGGTACATGTTTATTTACTATTATTATTATTGATTATAATAATAAAACAATACAATATATTAGGGTGCTCCTTAACTATGAGTCAAATGTTAAAATGGAAGTTTTTCATACACTCACCTTTTAGTTTTGTGATACATTGTAAGACATTATTCCTGGCAATTTTTTTCAGAGTTTTATTGATGTTTAGTGGTTGCTCAACATGATCGAAGTCTGTAAATGATCAAAATATATAAAACTTCAACCAAACTTTGCTGAAGACAAAATGGCTGCAGCAACAAAGAATGTCTATTTCTGTACCTTTGTGACAAATAAGTAAGAACAAAACAAAGTGGAGTTTATAATCCGAGATCAATAAATTGACACTATGGCTAAGTATTTGAGCTGGCCAAAGTCTAGATTTGTCATGTACCGTCGGTAATCCTCGTTTTAGAATGACAGGAGACGTGAGTGATAGAGGGTTTCAGCAGGAAGCATGTTGCATGATGGTTTGACACTTGATCTAATCATAACCAGACATTCTCTCACATAGCAATATCATTTTTGGAGGATTGTATTATTTGTTTAAATCAACACAAATATTCCTAAAAATATAGTTTATTACGTTTATTTCTTTTTTGCAGAAGGAAGGTTCTGCCGGTAGTTGGGGGACGGGGACGCTACGATGTGAGTGTGTTTCTGCTTCAGTTGGCTTGAAATTTTATGTCCATCAAACGTGACACATAATGGATTTACATACATTCTGTTCTCCCATTTTCACCTGATCATGCCTGAGGCTCGCGGTGCCATACTTAACAGAATGCTTGTGACTGAAAGGTCACCGGTGAGTGTTCCAAAAGGGTGAAGGACAAGCCATTTATTTCACCATAACCCTAGAAGATGTCCAGCAGAATACACTAGCACAATAGCAAGCCTAATAAATAACTACGTAAAACGGGTGCTATATGGCAGTTAAGAAATGTCCACGCATGAACAGGGCACAGCAAATTCACTCCAGCTCCTCACCTCCACACAACCGAGGTGGTGCATTGCTCAGCAGGTTAGGACAGTGTGTTTGCGATCGGATGGTTCATTCCCGTAGTCAGCAGAGTGATTTCATCGTTGGGTCATTGAGCAAGACCCTTAACCCCGATTGCTCCAAGCATTGGCTGACCCAGCTCTCTCAAAAATGCATGTTGCTTTGGATAAAAATATCCGCTAAATACGTAAATAAATAACTCTCAGGGCCCTGATGGCATCGTACCTATAGATGAGGGATATTATTAGCCAACCTTTAACTTTACTATTCCAGAAATCCTTATCTACTGGTGTGGTACCTTCTGATTAGAAGCATGCTAATATAACACCCATATTCAAAAAAGGGGATAGAATTAACCTAGGAAACTATAGGCCAATCAGTTTAACTTCGATAACTGAAAAAGTAATGGAAGCTGTATGGTCATGCCTTGTCTTGATTTAGTTCCTGAGAAAGCTGAAAAGCTTTGATGCAGTACACGAATGTATGTGCTGCTTTTATGCATTTTAAACTTAAAAACCGGTCGGTGCCGACCCTAACCTCCCAGGAAGGTTACATCTGAGCTATTAGTTAAGTTCCCCCCAAACAAGCTTTGAGTGGCGGAATGGCCTCCTCTCCTTCGTAAATTTCTTATGTTCTTATGTAATGAAGATGTAACTGACCTTGAGCCACATAATCATAGCAGTCTTTAAAATAACCAGATTACAGGGTGTGAATGTGGCCTTCGCACTCGAGTTGGTGACTGCGCCACTCCCAATTATCAAGACGGGAGCCCTCTTCAATCTACAAGTCAAACCCCTTAAAAATCCCCAGTGGTTTGCTATTAATACAAGGAACCGTGCCGCCCGCTGCAACACTTCAAACACTTCTTTATTTTCACACTCATTGACAGTAGCAAAGGAACAGTACACTCAAGGGGATGGACCTGTTTGGTGTAAAGACACAGGTGTACAGATGTAGGTAAACAGCAGCAGCAAATGTCCTCCTATACTCTAAACCCCCATAAAGGATAAATGAAGAAATTAATACAGACCAATCCTGTAACTGTGGTACTTAGAGATAAATAAGTCAAATAAAAGTAAACAGACCGTTGCAACACAACACACAAGCAAGGGAAACAAATAAAATCAGTACAAAAGAAATGGGTGATCTGGACCAGAGACTTATGAAGCTCCTGACCACTTTCCGGTGTCGCTTTCACAATGCACTACAGAACTGGGACCTTTATGCTAAATAAGCACAGGAGACACAAAAGCTCATAGATTAAACCTCATACATAATTCAAAACTGCACCACCACCCCAAAACAAGGGAGAATGAACAAGTTGTTTCAAGTTATTTGTTAGTTATTGGCAGAGGTGGACATTTCAGGTCCAGAGAGTACAAATCCAGACCAAGATATTGTTTCAACCAACCAGCTGAGTACTCTGTGACTGTGACTCTTTATACTCAACTGTCTGGATTTGTACTTTCTGGACCTGAGATCTCCACCTCTGGGTATTGGGGGGGAGCAATTGTAATCAAAATGAGTCACAGCCTTTTATGTACATACATTTTATTCATACAACCCGCGACATGTCTATTTTTCATTATTTAATCTTGCTGGCAGATTGATCTTCTAGTCTCGCAGAATGACAAACTGTCACGTATTCTGCTGATAATCACCGGAAATTAGACAAAAGTATATTGGTTATCGATCAGATTTTCTGATGCAGAAATATGGAGACACAAGCATAAAATGTAATTAAATGTAACCGAAGTAAAAAAATTAATTTTATCTGCTTAATTTTTGTTTCGCCAATTATATCTCTTTTCCCCACACTATTGCATATCTTCCAAGCTAGTGGTGGTGCTTGTGGTCAACCAATCAACAAGTCATCAACTCCTCCCCTATAGTCCGTGTTCTAACAAAAAGTACCTAGTCTGGGGTAAGTACTTAAAAAGGGTTCAGGAACTACCATTGTGAAACTAGTTGGGCTGAGTTCCTGTGGTATGAGCAAAACAAAAGTTCCTGGTTCTTGGAAAAAGTTCCTGGTTCTGGGAAAAAGTTACTGCAATGTGAAAACATCTTTTGTTTCCAGCGAATGTATCAACCATTACAGAGAACCAAGTATCTTCAAAATGCTTATTTCTTTTTTTTGCCTGGCAATCTCCTGAGTGACCTGCAAATGTTCCTGATGTTGCTGTACCTAATTTGGAACTGGTCCCTTTACCTCAGAATCCAACCTTCCCAGACGTACGTCGACAGGTGAGTGTGGTTTCCACCCAAGCGTAAGCTCATGCAGAGAGAAACCCATAGTGTAATGGACAGTAATGCTATATGTAAACCACAACTGCAGAAAATAATGTGGCCGCCTTAGTTCCTGTTCTCGCGGAAGTGTTCGCAAAAGACTGTGCTTGCTTCTGTTAATACATTCGCACTGTCCATTACCCTCAGGATGGTATTGAGTAATTCAGCTTTTCTTTACTCCATAAAGCTTACACTAATGGCACAACAATTCACCATGAAAATTATGCCCCTGATCTAAATGAATGCACTGTGGCACCCCACACATGTAAAACCACTTTTCAATCAATATATGAGCTAATGTCCTCACATTCTGGTCCGTGGTGATATAGGCCTGTGCAAATGTACAAAACGGAAAGTCTGTTACAATCAGAAAACTCTCTCTGCCGTCACTTCCCTTTTCCAATAGGGTAAAATCCCTTGCCACTATTTCCAGAGGTTGAGAAGCCTTTTGTACTACACAATTCTCTCAAGCACGGCACCACTTTTCAATATCCCTCTTTAAAAGAGGTTAAAAAAAACACTGCTGGTTCTAGTGTTAAATTAGGCCAATACCATCATTCTCACACCAAACTAGTGGCCCATTCACAACCTCGGTGACCCCGATTGTCACGCAGAGCAAAAAGCACTTCTTTCTGCAAAAATTGTGGCAACCCCAGTTGTACCACTACAGGACTGTCGTCAGGAGGCTAAACAAATCAATGAAGGACCCCATCACTGCTTGTAAGACCACTGTTGTACCTGCTCCAAAACACTTGCATACTCTCCCTTTCGCACCACAGAAGAAGGAGGTGCACCATGTAATACACTGAAAATCAACCTATGATCGAATCTGTAGTTTGTAAGGCTTGAAGCTCAGCTTTCTTCCTTACTGCAGAAACATCTACAACACGAGAAGACAAAACCACTGATTGCTGATAGTCTCACCCTCCATATTGGCAGCCACATGAATAGATGGAGGAACAGTGACACCTGAGCAGAGTTTCGGACTAGGTGAAACTGGAAAATGAAATAAGGCATTTCGATTCATAGTCCCTGGGTGATACTTAATCTCACAATCAAACAATCGCAGCTGGGAAACCCAGTGCTGTTCAACAGCTCCCAGTTTCGCCATTTTCAAGTAACTAAGGGGATAATAATTGTTTGTGTATACAACATCATTCCTGGAAGATACCCTTGTAACTTTTCAATTATTGTCCATTTAAGAGTCATGAATTCAAGTTTCATGGAACTGTAGTTAGATATACCGGTTCGTTTGATGGAGCCCCCAACTAGCAAATGGTCTCCTCACCCCCTGATGTTGTTGGAACAAGACGGCACCTAGGCTACTATGGCTGGCATTAATTTCCAACACAAGTTTTCACCCACACACCCTCACATTGCCCAAACACAGTCCAACTTATAACAATCAGCTAGAGCGTCTCTCCAAACCTCCCCCACCAACTGCACTGACGACGACTGCAATAGTGTGGATTCATGCTGGTAAAACAGCTCACCATAACAGTGACTAATCACATTAATCCCCAGAAGATCATGATCTTTTGCCTTAACATTTTCACCAGATACCCCCAGAAGGTCTCCACACATGATTGTGAGGGTCTTACGTAGCACATACCCATCAAGCTCGGGCTGGATTAGCAGCGGTGTGACCCTGAGGAAGGTAACCAATGTGTTGCCATTTTCATAATTAATCACAGCCAGCTACATTCTTGCAGCTGTCTATTGTCCTCCGACTGGAAAAGCTGTCAGAATAGACCTTCTTGGATGGTGGTCACCATGGACTCTGTGTCCAATAAATAATAGATCGTGACACTCGCCATCCCCACTTCGACTAAAGGACGCCCTGCTATGAGCTTGGTCGAGTTTTTAGGGTGAGCACTCAAGCCTCTAGAATCCCCTTCTGATGGTGGGTCCCTGACACCAGAGGGTTCTAGTGTCCCTGTTGCTCTGCAACCCCAGCCCTTGTACTGCTCCCCAGGCCCTGATCTACCCATCTTTTTCTCCCACTTGACAGTGAGGGTATATCAGCAAAATAAATCCATGAGATATGGCCCAGTTTCTCATAATGTAAACACATAGGTCTACTATCAGGCCCATTACGATATTGTCTATGTGTGGGACCACTAGCATCCTAATGCTGTGTGGCAGGCACATGAGACAAGGTCAGTTGTCACACTATCCTCCCGAGGAGTCCCTGACTTCTAAAATGTACTTTTATAGATGATTTATTCACAGCACTATCCGCTCCCAAAGACCGTTTTCGGTGGACATCAGCGATACAGGAGGCTTTTGTCTGTAGACTAGGGATCCCTCGAGTTCATGGTGGAGGTGGATTCTCCAAGACAGGGGTCAGGGCCATCCGTTCTCTATGATATTAGAATGAAGCATTTAAACACAAGGTGATCCCTGTTCTTCACGTGTTTCAAGTTACAGATGTGTCTGTAGGTCAGGCACCAAAAATCTTAAACCAGATGCCTTGTCCCGATTGTATGAACACGGCAAAGGTTTGAAAGCCATGGTGCCAGTGCTACCCTCAGGATTTGCCTCTATAGGTTCTGCCACTCATGCAGGCTCCCCAGTTTGTGGATCTATTCTTAATAACTAAGGTGGTGAAGAGTCGCCGGTGTCCGTGAGATGTGCAGCGCCGGGGACGGAGCCTCCAGTAGCTATTGAGTGGAAGGGGTGCAAGCCAGAGGGACGATCTTGGATTCCTGCATAGCACATTCTCATTCCCTCCGTGATTCAGGATTTCCTCACCAGCCTAGCAGTTCAGCCACAGAATAAACATTGAAGGGAGGGTGCTATCATAGTTCCTTCCCTAGAAGTCCTTGGCTGATCTTGGCTGTCCTGCCTTCCTAAGGGATGTCTGTTGTCCGAATCTTCCACATCACACTAACATGAAAGACCTGTTCCAATGGTTATCACCTCAATGGTAGCCCCTCCTCAATGGTAGCCCCTCCTCTGCTGCCAGACACAGAAGAACTGGTTTTCTATTTACAGCCACACCCATTCATGCTCTGATTGAGCTCCTAATAAATTAGTCTAGTTTACTGTGCCTTAGACTGATATCCATCTTCTGGTTCCTGATTCTGTTCTGTTCCTCATTTCTGCGTTTGTCTTGGCATCCCTTCTGATCTTTGTTTGAATCTTGCCCAACCCTTGTTTCTCTCGCCTTTCGATTTGGATTCTGTCTGCCGATGCTGTATTTTCTCCTGGACCGTAACACCCTGATTTTTTGCCTGCTCCAATTAAGATCTCAGCCTCAAACCTCCATATCTGACTCCTCATTTTCCCCACAGCCTGTCACAGCTGTTTGCTTAAACACTCATCTAATTCTAACGACTCGTCACTGGAATTAGGCTTCATGATATGGTTGGTGGCCTCACACTCATCAATGAACTGCACCAAGAATCAAAGGAATAAGCTCAAGCCTTCGGTGCACTCATATGTTCCCCATCTTCTACCCAGCAAATATGCTCATTGTATACACTCAGAAAGTAAGATTCAGGGTCAAAGCCTCACAGAATGTTTGAGTTCCCTTCATAACATCCCATCTCTCACAAGTTCCGCTAATTGGTCCCGCAGTAAAGCTATCAGAATCGGGCAGTGCCCCAGGTTCACAGCATGGCTTGACCTCCAAAGAAGTCACACATGGGAGTTCTCCCAAACAGGTTCTTGATCTGGACAGATCCTCCTAACTGCTTACACTGAAGAATCCGCTTCTGCAAAGACACAAATGAGTGTGAGCAGCCATGCTCCTCCCACAGTACTTCAAAAGTTCTGCTGGGATCATTTCTCTCAGCAGGGGGAAGAAATGTTATTTAATTTAAATGTTTTAATTTAAGCTTTGTGTAGATCATACACAAACATGGTCTGATCTGCACAAGACATATAATGCATCTCCAATGACCTACAAGCTTCCCCAATCCATTCAACTACGGACAAAGCATCAGTTGTCCGACCACAGAACCTAGGGCACGTTCTCTCTCTTAACAGGTAAACATATCATTCTACAAACACTGGTGCTAAGCAACCTCTGCAACCGCTCATTACCAGCCTGTAGCCTTTGAACTTGCCTAGTTAAAAGTTGCTCTTCAGTACGTAGCCCCTCGTTCAACAAATCATGGAGACAAGGTGTGATGGCACCTAGTTGGTGGAATGAACTCCCCCTTGATGTCCGAACAGCGGAAACCTTGGCTGTCTTCAAGCGACAACTCAAAACTTTCCTTTTTCAGAAATACCTGAAGTAGTACTCTGTATTCTTACTCAGCTCATTTCCGTGTGTGTGTGTGTGTGTGTGTGTGTGTGTGTGTGTGTGTGTACAAAAAAAAAATTAAAAATTGCACTTTCTCAACAGTGTTCGGATAGATGGTATTCATAGCTTGGGTCCTTATTGAGCTAGTGTTGGAAAAATTCATCGCAGCGTCTTAAAGCACTTATGTAAGTCGCTCTGGCTAAGGGCGTCTGCCAAATACTGTAAATGTAAATGTAAAAAGGAAAGCAAACACAGCCATAAAACAGGCTGAAGCACAACAGTGCAACCTCATCAAAAGATAATCACTAATAAATGTCATCCCATGAAGGATAAGATATGCCAACCCCCCTTTTCCCAACATCACTGATTACACAGTAATCCATCCTTCACAAATAGGAGGCGGAAGAAAGATAAGTACATGAGGTAAGGAGCATGACATTCGGGTGACTGCTTGCGGGGGTGGATGTACATTAACGTCACACCCAGAACGAAGCAACTACAGGTTAGGGGCATTTCTCAAGGGCCCAATGTAGCCAAAGTAAAACTATTCCTGGCATTTCACGGGATATGAACCAGCAACCTTCCGATTGCTGCCACAGATCCCTAACCTCAGAGCCGCCACTCCGCCCGCAGTATCATGCTAAACTATGCTATGTGTGGCCTTCGGCACTCAAGTTGGTGACTGCGCCACTCCTAATTATCAAGGCGGGAGTCCCCTTCAATCAACAACTCAAACCCTTTAAAAATCCCTTATGGTTTACTATTAATGCAAGGACCCGTGCTGCCCGCTGCGACACTTCAAACACTTCTTTACTTTTACACTCATTAAAAGTAGTAAAGTCTCTCAGTACACTCAAGGGGATGGACCTGTTTGGCATAAAGACACAGGTGTACAGATGTAGGTAAACAGCAGCAGCAGATGTCCAGGGGAAATAAAAGAACCATCACATATATCATCCCCATTGAAATAACAGCCAAAGATAATCCAAGCAATCAGTGTGACAATAACACAACGACAATGACTTACAATCAACTGAGGAATAATGACATACAAAACAAAGTCACCTGGACTCCTCCTATACTCTAAACACCCATTAAGAATAAATGAAGAAATTAATACAGACCAATCCTGTAACTGTGGTACTTAGAGATAAATAAGAAAAGTAAAATAAAATACAACATACAAGCAAAGGAAATGAATAAAATCAGCACAAAAGAAATCACAGCAAACCCAATAAAAAAGTCCGGTACTGGGAATTAACCCCAGTTTCTCATACAGTACGTACATCATGCATACAGCATTTAGACTGGTCAGTATAATAGTTCCTATATAATACAGTCCCAGCTTGTTCCTCATTTACCTAAAACAGATATAAAGTAACCAAAAAACTACACGAGAGGGAAAAATAAAGCATAACCATATACAATGACACAGGAGCGGCTGGGGCTTGCTTGCGGCCTTTGCCATCAGGGTTAGTAGTCCTACTGCTTACACGTACTAGGGTTATTACGGTAATGAAGTGAGGGGTAAGTGACCCCACAGGGTGCCACTGTAATTCAGTTTGTGTTGCTCAGCCAGTGGTTCTTTTCGCTTATCTTTTATTCAGAGAGTTCCAGCACTGGACCTTGCCCTAAACTTACCATTTGCACAGAAGGACACATGTTTGTGACAGAGTTTGTGACCGCGGAGGTCCGTTCCCGGTATGACCGGTCGGTCTTTCTGCCGCCTCTGCTCATTCCGTGCAGCTCGGTGAGGAGTAGCTGACCCTAGACTTCAAGCGTTCATAACGCAGCCAGAAGAAGGTTTCTGTTTCAGCACCAAGGCCATGACGATTCATTAAGGATAAAAATAAGTTTCATAATTATGTATTCATTTAAATAATGAGCACAATATTAGGAGAAAATATTTTCTTATTCTGACATCTCTTTTCACTGTATCAAGTAGACAACGTTTCTATTATAGCATCTCCCTAACAGTGTCCATTGTAAGGAGACTTGATCATTAAAATTTAATTAATCAATAGCTCAATCAAGCATAATAAAACTCGGCCTGAAGAGAAAAGGATACGGGGTCTACTTTAGGACTGAGGAAGCCTAATCTGAAATGGAAATGCTGTCTGCCTCATGCAGAGGAGTGTTCTGTTCATAGACATAGGAATTACATCATCACTTCATTTATTTGTCTTTAATAGGAATGTGCAAGATATAGCTGATTGATTATTCATGTTTTCAAATGGTGAAATCCATAAGCAATCAGACATTGACTCTGGCAGATACACATTTCTACTTTACTAGCTACGGAAACTGTATATACAATATTTGTCTTGTTGTCACTATTCATTCCAGCATAAAGAGCATTATTTTCCAGGTTTTGCAATAATATTTTATTTGGAGCATTTTAATTTTTTTTCTGTAATTATGCTGCAGGGAATGGTGTCCGTGGGTAAAAAAAAAAAATCGTTAGGAAGAATGTGTTGTGTATGATATACAACCAGCAAAAAGTGCCTTTTGACCTGGCAGATTATAGATTCAGGAGCTATCAAATCATTCTGAATCTAATGTTACTACAAAAATATCATCCCGTGTGGGGGGGGGGGGGGGGGAGATGTTTGTAAATAACAGCTGTACAGAGCAGCAAAAACCATGTTCTCACTTAATACATGTAATGAAGTAATGAAGTGAGGGGTAAGTGACCCCACAGGGTGCCACTGTAATTCAGTTTGTGTTGCTCAGCCAGTGGTTCTTTTCGCTTATCTTTTATTCAGAGAGTTCCAGCACTGGACCTTGCCCTAAACTTACCATTTGCACAGAAGGACACATGTTTGTGACGGAGCCGCGGAGGTCCGTTCCCAGTATGACCGGTCGGTCTTTCTGCAATACATGTGGCTTATCACCTGAATGTACAGAAAACAACGCTTTCTGGTGGCTATTCAACTTCACACATGTGGTACCCTGTGCCACATTCTTCCAGCACAGTTTTAGGTGGTTATGACTCAGAGAATCTCCATGGCTGAGCCTCTCACTTTGCTCTATTTCATGTTGTTTTTGGATGTTGTCCAGAGATTTTACAACACATTAATCATTTGAAAAGCCTTTGAGGTCAATAGTAGTAAAAGCAGCTATTTATAATCCTTAGGATTTGAGAATTATTTGTGTGATTTATCATGTTCCACGATTTGGCAGAAACGTTTCTACACCGTAAATCCTAGTGAATTTGAAGTGCAAACCTTTGGATGTACTCAAAAAACTGCCCAAGAGGTTTAATACATTTGGGATAAAAGTGTGGCATGACTCATAAAACTGAATGGAACAAAGTGGACATTACTGAAGGGAGGACAGTCTCTGTCCTCAGAAATTTAGGCTCACGAATGAATGGAACAAAGTGGACATTACTGAAGGGAGGACAGTGTCTGTCCTCAGAAATTTAGGCTCACGAATGAATGGAACAAAGTGGACATTATTGAAGGGAGGACAGTGTCTGTCCTCAGAATTTTAGCCTCAGTAATTTTCTTGAGATTCTGTAATAAGATTGCCGACTCCGCTTTCTAATGTATGTGGAAGTCTGTCATGAACATCACATAGCGAAAAGCTTACAGAAGCCAGACATCCAACTGACGTAGCACTTTAGCTTATTTCTGACAAAAAAAAATCATTTGATGGAACAATAATTCTGCTTTCATAAAGACAGTCAACTGCATGCTTTTTGCATCTGTCACTTTTTAATAAGTCTTACATTTTTTTTCATGAATACATTTCCCAACCCTTCAAATTAAATGTATTCTTGTTGTGTGTGTGGGTATGTATGTATCAACTCAAATTAAAAACTTCTACTATTAAGGGATAGATAATGGAATGATGATTGTGGTGTGTTTTTAGCCTTTGGGTTTTGCCCAAATTCAGGTGTATATCCTATTTATTTCATATTTATATTGCACTGGATGATCTGAATAGCAGTGGTTAGCCTCTGACCTCTGGGTCAGCACTAGTCAACACGTTTAGCCTATTCTTTCCCTACTTAATCTCCCTCCCTAAGGAAGCGAACCTCTTGCAATCCGAAGAACTCCTGGTGGGCTTACAGGCTATGTTTTTTTTTTTATCGATGATAACCAAAGGGGTTCAGAATATTGGTCTGAGTGCCTGCCTGTTGGGTTTTCAGTGAGAGGGGGAGGGACGGGAAGAGGCGAGAGAGCATCTCTCTCTTAAGATACTCATATCTGCCGCCAGCAGATTCCAGACTGTTCTACCATTATCCTGAGGATGACAGGGAGGATCACGGCGGTTCCTCTTGAAGCTTTCAACCCCGTGATCAGCGTTGCAGTTCCGTCACTCGGAATTAGGCGTTCCCACCGCCACGCTGCCCCATTCGCCGAGCCTCTCAGTGTTCGGCTGCATATTAGCGAGCATTTTCGCCGTTTCGGTGGGACCGCTACCCGCCAATAAGGGAGATGATTTGCCTTGTTGTGACAGAGCTCTAGGCATCTTTTTCCTGAAACATCTTGATCTACTTTTCTCTCTGGGCCTCTCAACAGGAAGCTTCAAACAGCAGAAGGCTCCTCCTTGATAAGACCAGTCCCCTTTCTACTCACACACATCATGATTCAACAGACTAGGAGGCTATTCAAAGCTCCCCCTGGCCTCCTTCAGGGATGTCTCTTGTTAATATCTTATTGGCCACTGCAATTATAGACAAGCACAGATAGCATCTACCTAACATTGTTTGTTGCCTCACACAAAACTTTTATTATTACCAACAGCTGTCAACTTGATGTTTACTCCTATCAACCACAGACGTAGAATGTTTTGCCTTCTTTTTGGTCTTCAAGATTTACAATGGCACAAATCAATAGTGCCCTCAAAATGTTTCCCTTCCTCTCCTCTGAAATTCACTCTTGTTCTTTCTCCCAAAAATAGGTGTAGACCAAAAAGTCAGGGTTCTGTCTTTGGTTAAATATGTATTTTAGCCCATCAGTAAAGTCAGTTCCTGTTCGGCAAAGTCAGTTCCTGTTCGGCAAAGTCAGTTCCTGTTCCCCATGCTGCCTGGTAAATTCACACACCATGACAAAGGGTTTTTCTTTTGAGAAAGTAGTCAAATGTATCTCTGTTTTCTTCACTTGCATTTCAGACATCTGTTATTATTTCTGATGACATTCTTCTGATGAGACAGCAGTCCTTTGGTCCTCGTGCATGTCCACATCCTTATCATCCAAATCAAACTTCACGGTAACGTCCTTCCTTCCAGAAGAAGCACTGTGAACTGTATTCACCCCAAACAGCTCTGAATCATCCTCTGTTTCTACATGCTGTACCTGTGCAGCTGATCTGCAATTCTTGAATGTATGGGTTATGTGTCCACTAATAATATATATTATGAGTTACTAAGTTACTCAAGTGGAGGAGTTTAAGTATCTCCACAAGTGAGGGAAGAAGGGAGCAGGAGATCAACAGATGGATTGGTGCAGCGTTGGTAGTAATGTGGATGCTGTACCGTATTGTTGTGGTGAAGAGGGAACTGAACCAGAAGGCAAAGCTCTCAATTTACAGGTCGATCTACATTCCTACCCTCACCTATGGTCATGAGCTCTGGGTAGTGACCAGAAGAATGAGATCACGGATACAAGCGGCCGAGGGTGGCTGGGCTCAGCCTTAGAGATGGGGTGAGGAGCTCGGGCATCCAGGAGGAGATCTAAGTAGAGCCGCTGCTTTGTTTCAGGAATGTACAATGTTGAGAAGGAGGTCTGAGTATCCCTGCTTAGTCTGCTGCCCCCGCGACCCGACCCCGGATAAGCAGCGAAAAACGGATGCATGGATACTGATGATTTCAAATACAGTACAGATGTTTCAAATGCTTTTCAAATTACAGTACTGTACAACGTAAATTTGTGAATTATATATAATTCAAATATGCTATAATATAGTGTGGTATAGTACATAACATTCAATTCAATTTTATTTACATACGAAATAGTTCACATTGAGAAGTTTCTGTGATGTTTAGGAGCTGAAAACTAGCTATATTGCCACGTGGAACTGGCTACCAACAGAATCTGTCAAACAAGTTGGTGGTGTAGGGAGCCGCCCACTGGCCCAATGACAGAATCCGATTGGACAGCTGAAGGCTCTGAATGCGCGTAGGTCCATCCAAGCGCTCCTGAGAAGTTACTTATTATTTTAGGCAAAACCAAATTACATCTGACTTCAATTTAGGTATTTTAGGGCTTGAGTTAGAATATCCTAACTGGTAAAGTCAGGATTGTCCAGATTACTTCTATGTCTATAGTTAACTAACTGCGCTCATGCTGGCAGTGATTATGCGTGGAATCTGCCTTCGGTCGATGAAGTGAGACTCCCTATCACTACCTTCCCCACATTCAGCTTAATCTTGGTGCAGGGACTGTGGGGCAGGTGCAAAGCATTACGTTTTTGGCTTGTTTGGTCACCTCAGCTCAGGGACAGCCTGAAGTCTCACTGATTTATAATATCTAACTAATTCAAATGAGAGGTTGGAAGTACACAGCCAAGTAGGTTTGGCTAACTAGGTCAGGGACTGGCAAGTATATCTAGTTAACTCAACTCAGAGGTTGAGCAGCAGGAATTAGCGTGATTAGCCAGTGCAAAAATAGCACATCTGATATACTCAACTCAGTGGCCGAATTGCAATTTACCGTTGTCTAGTATAACACATCCACTCTAACCAAGTTTAGAAGTTACCAGAGTTAGCAAGTTCAGACAACCAAGTAGTAAGCAAAGCATAATTTATTACTTGGATAAAACAGTATACATCTATCGTCAGTGAAAACCACAACACAGAGAGCAACATAACTACATTATGCACCTATGAGATAGTACAAAGTGACACATAGCTCAGCTGAAGATGAACACGGTAGCTGTGAGACAGATCTGACTACAGATGCTAATTGCGCAGCAGTATGTGGGAGCTGCGATTATAGAGTGTCTCCTAACTAAAGGCAAAAACATGTGAGTATGCTAATCACACTTAGCATGTGGGGGTTCGGGCCACAGAATGTCCCCCTGACCTTCTCCTGGACCCTTCCTTAAACAACAAACCAAGCAAACTCTGACCAGATGCCACGGTTATTGTTCACTTAGAGCCCTAGGTTGTAATCTCTTTGTGATCGCCTTCAGGGTATACTAAGTCACTGGGCAGATACCTTCTCAAGCCAGTGGTCAATTGGAATGTTTATGATGGGGTCATCAGGGTCTTTTGATCACTGAGGGGGTAGAGCTTTTGAACAAGGCAAGTTCTCACATTCTCTAAATTTTCATAATATTACAATATATCAGTTTAAGACTGAAACCATTAAATCAGTCACACTGAGGTCATTCAAATGAGACCAAGCATGAGAATGTGTACTGATTATATGAACAGACAATGCTTTTCCCATTTTGGCTTTGTGTGTGATCATTTGGGACCTGGAACAGGAGCAGGGGAGCAGAAAGGAAGGATGGGTTTATGATCTGCGTGTCTGGACGCTGTTTCTCGTTCATTGGGGGTTGAGGTGAGCTCACTGATCGGTTGGTCTGATAGCCTTTCTCATCGGAGCCGAGTTGACGGATTCTGCCAGGTGAGTTCTTTGCGGCTAGCAGCCTTACAGTGCTGTCAGCAGACACAAAGCAGTGCCCAAACACTCACTGCAGAAGACGAATGTCTTTTCAGGAATGGTTCCTGTTCGCTTTTCTCCTCGTCTACGAGTGAGTACATCAGCAAGGAAGAGAATGATAATGATGGTCTCGGAGAGCACATGCCGAGCTCATGTAAAAGCAGCAATAGTAAACTTAAAACAATTTTTTTTTATATGTAGGCCTACTAGATAATGCTGAAAAAGAATCATCATTAAATTTGCTAAGTTTTGTTTCCTATGACTGAGTAAAAATGTTTAAGCACAGCTCATTGATGGTTTGAACCCAGCACTGTCATGTGCTCCATAACAACATCTCATCTCATTTACGACGGCCGTCCCATAAGATTATAATAGAGCTGAAAAATTCCTATTGGTAAGTGACATCCTAACCATCGTAACATCATACAGGTAGCACAACGCATTAGTCACGTGTTTGGGGTGATACTGGTGTAAACACACCTTTATAGCATATATACTTATGTAAAATCATATTATATTATAATATTGAAAGAAGTCTCAATAAGTAGATTACTCAATTATTGAAATAATCAAAAGTGACAGCCCTGATTGATATTCTTGATTTCAGAATGAGATGTTTAACAAGCTGGTCTCCACAAACTTTTGGCCGGATAGTGCACTTATTCTTGGAATTGTCTCTTAAAACTGCCCTTTTTCTCTTTCTTTCATCATTTATCCGTTATGTCTCCTTGCCATTCCCCAAAGGTCCCTTGTACTTTTTGATTCTAACTCCACGGGCTGAGCTGGCTCATTTGCCTTTGTGAAAGTCAAATCCTCCTGAGCTAGCAACTTTAGCTGTGTAGATTCCAAGCGTAGAACCTTTACAAACTGTTCTCCAAATGTCTCTGCCAAGCTGATCGTTGTCTCAAAGCCACAACACAATCACTCACAATCTGTCCCTACTTTTGTAGGCATCACTTAATACTAAACCTCTTTGCAGCGATCCACGTCTTGGGGTGTAATGAACTAGCAAAACATGCTTCCGTTTGTCGTACCATTAGGTATACTAAGATTAGATTTTTCAATAGTTTGTAAGTCTCAGAATCCATTACAAAGAGAAACACACATGGTTTTTAGTCTTCCTTGATGTTATCTGCAATCATCCATGTTCGCTGCTCCATAGGCTTAACATAATTTCCAAAATCCTCCTGTGACTCTTTGAATTAGTCAACTTATTCAACTTCTCCAACTTGCTTTTCTTCTGCCAGTAGCTATCTATTACACCTCATTCCTTCCTTATCTGGCTGCTCTGCACCTTCATCCATGTCCTTGTATAATCCTTGTTGCCATTTGTAATATGCACCCTTGTACAAATTAATTGAAACAAGTTGCTACACAAACATGCATGCAGTGGCCAGGGGAGGCACTGTGCCCACAGACTGGCAGGCCTGCTCGGGTGGGGTTAGAGCTGAGTGGATGGACAGTGGAGGCACTCTGCCCACAGACTGGCAGGCCTGCTCGGGTGGGGTTAGAGCTGGGTGGTATGACTGTGCTTCCGCCATCCAAGTATGTTTCATGTTAATTCTCTGGGGTTCAGGCACCTCCCCATATCATCATGGGGTTTCCTCTAGGTTCCTGGTTTTCCCCCACAGTCTAAAAACATGCTAAACATAACTGGAGGTATCAAATTCCCCATAGGTATGAATGGTGTGTGTGCCCTGCAATGGATTGGCGCTCCATCCTGGGTTATTCCCATACAATTTTACAATCAGTCCACCAGGTCCTAAATCCAGATCCAAGGTGATAAGTGTGAATTCAGGTAACTGATGTCCATTTTAACTGTGATCAGTCCATCTGCATATACTGTAGCTGTTTCAATTAATTTGCACATGGGGATATTTGGGGCCATTCACTAAAATACCGGGCAAAATAGTGCAGCTTTGCTTAACTGGTGTTTAATAGTGGAATCACAGTCAGAACAATTGCAGCTCAGTAGATTGCATTCTGAAACAATATGCATCACATGAAATATATTGTGATCTGTGTATCGCGGCATGTCTCACGAACATGTGTATATAGCCCTTGTATTATTGTTGTAGTACTTATGCTTAGTAATTGTGTTCCCCATTGTGGCGTGTGTTTGCCCATGACTTATGTGAACGGTGTCCGATCCTTGCTTGTCCTTAGCTCGCACAAACCTCCCACCCAGAAGTTAATAAACGGGTGTAGTTCTCCGCTAACAAACCGCGATGCTTCAGTCGGCCAGTCATCACAATATAAACAGTCGGCTATTATTAATCCAATCTGTTGTATTTTTCTTAAAATACTCACCTAAGACGGTGCAGTGGGGGGGTTTCGGTTCTTTTGTCACTCCTTGTATTTGCCACCCTACAAATATCCTAACAGCAAGAATGCTTTTTTTAAAAAAAAACTGTAAAATGCAAATTACGAAAAAGTGAACGCTGCGAGGAGATGGGGCACAGGGATTATTCTGAAATTTCAAAGGAATTCCATCTTATTCTTTAAAATTCATCTCAGTCGCTCTACAGGAGTACATGAGTTAGTACTACAGCATATGGAATAAACGTTAAAAATAGAGCATCAGGGGAACGGAATCATTTTTAAAGGCCCCCTGGAGGTTGGAATGTTAAAACCATACATACTTTTTGTTTTTTTTTTTCTTTTTCTTTTTCTTTTTGCTGCAGTTCACACTTTCATGTTCCTGACCATGAAATGAAATGGATCTGTGAAGAATCATTTGGGGAGTCATTTTCAGGAGGCCCGAGCTCTTCCTGATCTTTGACCCTGTCACCAAAAACAGAGGCAGATGTTTTCCTCTAGAAGGTTACTGGTACGCCTTGGGAAGTCGGGGTTCTCAGAGAGCCTTCGCTCACGGCTTTGCCAGAAGAAGGATGTACGGAACACTTAAATGAAAAAAAAACAGACAGACACTCCGGTGAGTCACATGCTCATGATGCGCGAGTATGTCTTAGTCATAGTATTCTTCACTGCAGGACCTTGCATTATCGACCTTGGTTCTTACATGTACTATCTAATAATGTAATATTTAAAGGGACCCTTTCAGGGACAGGTACCAAGTGCCGACGGAGAGAATCCATACAAACAATCAGCGTTCTGTCAAAATAGATAATGGACTCATTTCTCTACACACAAAAAATCCCCCACATTTTCATGATGCTACAGGTAAACTGCAGTCAATGTAAAAAGCACGTCAAGCTTTACTAGCTAATCATAAAGCCATGGAATAGATAAGCTGCAGTGACATTTAATTTATCAGCAGCTATCTGACCAAAGTTTAAGATGTTATAGCTCACTGATTACACCATTTTTTTAATTAGGACGTCCTCCAAAAAAGCCTTCTTCAAAGTGACCTGCTGCATGTTCACTCATATCATTTACGTCCAAGACAAACACAGCTCACTAAAACGGACTTCATGTCACGATGTTCATTTCTGGAAAATTAACTTGTTAGATAAGCATCAGCAAAGAGATTATTTGTGTTGCTGCTTTAGAGTTAAATCAGCCCCTCTGTAATATTGTTGTTTAATATGCTCACTGACAACACATCTAGCATATTAACTACCAAGAAATACGTTTCCTAAAAAGACTGTGGGCTATTTTAATTCAAATTCAGCTGGGCTGCAAAGCGCTAACCTTAACTTCTCTTTTAAAGCTAACATCTAGCAATATGAGATCAGGTTTAGTTGACATGCTTCACATTTATATCGTGAAATTCTCTGTCACATTATGTCTACCGGGAATAAAAAATTCTTTAAAATATATGTCAGCCAGCCCCTTGAGCCTTCAACTGCATTTCTTCAAAAACTTGTTGCGAGCAAAAAATGATGAATAGTTGTACATGTTAACGTTCTGCTTATAAAATACAGCATCTCTCTGTTCCAGTTATTATTTGCAGTTGTTTCTGCTGGCAGATCTTACATGACCTCCGCATTCATACGCCGCTGTGTTGAGGAAAGTTTAAAGGGCCTGTCTGTGTTGTTTGTTTACTAGAATGGTTCACATCAGTGAGGGAAAATCTTTTATTTAAACACTGTCAAGCTTCTCGGCAGTCAGACAAGGAGGTATAAATGCTCACTACAAAGGGTGGTTAATAAAAGCTCACCTGTCATATGTCTGGGGTGGGTAGACAACCGTGTTTCGAGAAACTTGTGGTCTTGTTCATGTTTGATATATAGCATAGACTTCAGACTAGAACTGCTGTGATTAATACGTCATTTTACAATATCTGCATGTACAGGGATTTTCCACACAGATATTTTGTGCTAGTGTGCCATTGGTCTTTTTAGCAACATTTCACAAACATTTTTGTCCTTTCACTCATGTCTTGTGCCCAGGTTGGTTGAACAGGCAGAAGGCCTGGCTCAGCCGAATAGCATGGCAGCCTTGGTTTGTCAAAAGCAGCTTTTACGAGTCCTGCTCCTCAAGCCCACTAGAGAACTGCCGCAGCACGGACCATGCTTGGAGAACTACTGTGTTCTATTCTGGACTGTCTGAACAGCCGACCCCATTCTGGAGTCCCAATGAGGCTATATCCTTTTAAGGTTATGAGCTTTGGTCTGCACACAATGGACACACAAAGAAGAGTTTGTCTAAATTACTCCTGCATCACACTGTCATTTACAGCAGCTCATAGGAAAATCACGAATGTCACCTCGAGGAAGGCTTTTGACATCTTTACATAGCAGATGCTTCTACCCAGAGCGACAATCAATTGAGGAAGCAACGTCAGCCAGTCCCTGGAGTAATTGGGGGTTAATTGAATTGCCTCAGGAGCCAACAGAGACATTCCTCTGCCAGCAACAGGATTGGAACCAACAACCTTCTGATCGCGGGTACAGCACCCTAACTTGCAGTCACACGACCCTCGCCATTAGCACCTGGCTCCCTTCTCACACCCTGTGACTCCCCCCCCCATGTGCTGGATACATATTTACCTATTTTCCGTCACTTTCCAAGTCATGGCAGAAAATGTCACTGCTGATATATGGGTTTATTGCTCATCTTCCATGCTATTAATATGTCTAGTAGGCGTAAACTGATTGCAAATCATTACCGGTCGACAGCGAAATATTACCATGCAGCTGAATTATAAATAGGAATGTGGAATTCATCCGCTGCAGAGGATACATGTGTGATTTTGATATTCCCTTATAATTCTCATTTCAGTGAAGCTGCAATGCAGTCACACCCGTGTCACTCTGAAAGACGTTTCTCCTACTACTGTGTTCCCTTTCGTCTTCAAAGCACACAACGTTTCACCAGTCTGATGAGAAGCAGTCCAGAAAACAGTGATATGAATGCTAACTAATCCCACAATGTCAAAGCAGTCGTGGCATCTTCCACAAATAAAGTCTGGGAGTAGAACCTAAATCATTTTAATATTTTGTAAATTCCGCCCTAACCCAGCTTGGAATTCATTGTTTTAATAAGAATGGCGGCGTAATTGGGGAGTCTCGAATGCATCCCTGGGGTTTCCCCTTATTTTATTCTATTGCATTGTACTGTCATGCTTGTTTTTGTAGGCAGAATAAATATTATCCCCTTGTAGAAACTTTAGGCAAGTTCTCACTGACGGTGGCCCAATTACACTACTGAAAATATATACCAACACTCTCCACTTCTTCAAAGATCACTTTCGTTTATTTTATACTGTTAATATTGTACAGGATCATTGGGGAGGGCACAGGTAGCATCGGGCTCAAGACTTAGGTACATCCTGGGTGGGATGCAATGGCAATCTATTAAATGACACTCACATACACATGCAAAACAGGCAATTTAGAAACACCAATTAATAGTGCAGGAAGAATGCGGAGTACTCATAGGAAACCCTGTGGAAACTGGAGTACAGTACTCAGAGGAATCTGGAATACTCATAGAAAACCCTGTGGAAACTGGAGTACTCAGAGGAATCTGGAGTACTCAAAGGAAACCCTGTGGAAACTGGAGTACAGTACTCAGAGAAATCTGGAGTACTCATAGAAAACCCTGTGGAAACTGGAGTACTCAGAGGAATCTGGAGTATGCAAAGGAAACCCGGTGGAAACTGGAGTACAGTACTCAGAGGAATCTGGAATACTCATAGAAAACCCTGTGGAAACTGGAGTACTCAGAGGAATCTGGAGTACTCAAAGGAAACCCTGTGGAAACTGGAGTACTCAGAGGTAACCCTGCAACACAGTGAAAAACACAAGTGTCACATAAACAGAGCAGCAAAAGGAATCATACCCCCAACCCTGGAGGTGTGTGTGTGTCTGTTTGATTTCAGGACCTTTACTTGCCGATGAAGAGAATATTAATGACTTTCATCACAAGCCACTTCTTTATTTCTTTGTTCTGTGCCGGACTGTATATTTGTAATAATGCTTTCATTACACTAGATGTTTCCTTTTATGGCTGTGCTTTTTGTTCAAACGGTATGCAAAATAATCATATTTCAATGACTGGTTGGCTCAATGTGGTATTAGTCTTGGCTGTTAAGCAATCCTTGGCAAAATGAAAGACTTTGGGTTTTGGCCACAACTTCAAACATGGCACAGGCAGAGGGTGAACACAGGATTTAAACTACACTGAGCATTACAATCCCAATTTCCTTTTTCCTCTCGCAAAGGATCCTTTCAGAACTCCCAGTCCTCTGCTACTGCAGCCTTTGACCTAAACGAGGCTGCCACCCCCGGGGGCCTGTCTTGCGGTTTGCTGAGGAGCCGAGTTGTCCTACGAGGCTTTAGGTACACAGCATACTGCCCCGCTAGCTCTTCGGGGCCCACAGACTATCTGGTCAAAGAGATCTAAAGCTGTTACTCTTCAAAGCAGAAAGCAGCTCTGCTGCCTGCAGCCACAATTAAACAGTCCTCCATACTTAAACACTCCCAGGTCCTCTACATTTTCAGGAGCCCAGTTCAAATTAGTTATGGCTGATTTCAGATCTACCACTACGTTTCTAATTTTAAGCACATCGATAAAAGATAAGATATATCTGCACTGATATATGGCTCCTAGAATGTAATCTGATCTTCACCTAACACACAACAACAATAATAATAATAATAAAGAATTATATTTAATAAAAAGAAAAAATGCACATTAACATTGCTGTATCTTTATGGAACAGACGGTTTAAAATCAAGGTCATTGTTGAAATAGTTTAATGATGATGCTTTATTAATTCCTGTGGGGAAATTCTCTTTTCAGCTACCACATCCGGCAGCCCCTAAGACACACAGACAGGAGCAAGTCTGGGGATCACAGTGAGGGATCACCCACTTCCGAAGGAGAGAAAAGAGGGAGATCCCAGGAGGGGCCCACAGCAAACAGAGGACTTTATTAACAATACAGAACACAAAATGAGTAACCACAAAATAAAACGACCACGAGGGATCAAAAACAAAACAGGAACAATAAGAACTAACTAGTCACACAGTAACACAACTAGGATACATAGTAAAACAGGGAGCTAGCCTGAGAGACAACCATAGCTATAACACAGAGACCAACTACACTGACTGAGTGAGGAAATGAACAAAGGCAGACAAACTAAATAAATCAAAAACAAGGACTAAGAAGGGGCAGTTATGGGCTAAAAGGAACTAGGGGCAACAAAGAGTAGGTGAGGTCAATTAACAGGTATAGCAGGTAAAAACGCCAAGGGACACTAAAACAAGGAAAACGGAACATAATCCGACCAGAGAGCCACAACAAAAGGAGTCTGGATGATGGCCAACCGCTCAGCCTGCTAAGCCACATGGCAGTCTGGGGAATAGGAAAACACACTACAGACTGAGGGGCTATGAGACAGATGGGGGAACAGGATGGCCAGTGACACCTGCTGGCCAAATGGTGACATGACATGAGGGAAAGGGTCAGACGGGCAGCTATCCTGACACCTGCAGAGCATATGGAGCTCGGGATTAAGGGCCTTTCATAAGGGCTCATAGATATGTGAGCATCTTGCCAAGGCCACGGTCATTGGCCAGTGACCTTCTGATCACAGGTACAGAGGCTTAGCCTGCTGAGCCACAAGAAGCCCGTGGGTGATGGCCTGGATAAAGAGGTGCTCCAATCAGTTCAGTTGTTGGTTTTCACTTGTTCTTCATAACAGAACTCTGTTCACTATGACCTGATCTGGATAAAAAGCTGTTGGAGATTACAAAACCAGGTTTACAAAAGGATTTCTAAAGACTTTGGCCTGTATTGGTCTTCAAGCAGGCAGATAGTTTACAAACAGAGGAACAGAGGAAATTCAGCTCTATCGCTACTCTTCATACAAGTAGCAGTGCTGTAAAGTACTCAGACAAGTTAAAAAGAACCCCAGGGAGACAGCTGAATCTGAATAAGAACAATCCTCACCAGGAATTTATGTTCCTAGGGAGTCTACTGGAACAGTGATCGGTGGACTTATGAAACAAACGTTTCTCCAGTTGTGTCTGGAGGAAACAAAATAATGCATGCCAACACCACAACCCCATCCCAGCTGTGAACCAGGTTGGAGGGAGTGTAATGATGACAGGCTGCTCTGCAGCCTCAGGGTCTGGACGGCTTACAGTCATTGAGAGACCAGTGAATTCCAAGTTCTAACAGGAAACTGTTACAGGAAACAGGAAACAGTGTTTCTCTATGATGTAAAACTGAAAATGCTGGGTAATGCTACATGAGATAGAGCCAAAGCACGGGAGTAAATCAACAACACAGTGAGTCGAACAGAAGAAATTTCATATTTGACAATGACCAAGTCAGAGTCCTGACCTCAATGCTATTGAAACGCTGCGACGTGCTCTGAAGGGGGCTGTTCAAAGACGACATCCCAAAGAAATTCATGAAATGAAAGAGGTTTGTACAGAGAAATGGGCCAAATATCTCCCAACCGCTAAGCTGGTCTTATCAACGGCTACGGAAAGGGGGGGCATTTTAGTTTAGGCTCATTAAAGCCTGGTTCTGGTTACAGGACAGGGATGGATGAATGAATGAAATATATATACTGTGACAGAGTTACACAGAGGGCCTGGTCCCCTCCCTATGGAGCAGAGGACGGAAGCATGAGCTGTAGACAGACAACTGGATGGAGATATATATAAAAATAGATATGTTTATACCATAAATTATACCATAAGCTTTTTTGCTTCACTGTCATTTTTATATAAAGCAACAAATAATGTTGTATAGCTGTATATTTTGTGAAGCAGGTTAAATGCTCTCCTGGGGGTATTGTACAAGAGTCCCTCACAGAACATGAATCAATAACCTTCATGTTAGGAGTCTAAGGCGCTACCCATTATGCGACAAGGATTCCAAATCCACTTCATTTCCCGTACATAAAATGAAGAACTACATCAAATATCCCACACATATTAGGTTTTTCTAGAATAATGAACCTCGGGAAGTGAAGAGGTCATGTTACTAAAAATAAAAATTAAGAAATGCACAAAAACAATATATGAGGGTATGAAAATGGAAAATGGAATGGAATTTGCGGTTACATAAACCACACATAAGAGTACAACACAACAACTGTCTTTTCTACATCTCGGTGTGAATGCCATATAAAATCATCCATATAACTTATTACAACCTTATTACGTATTGAGTGTGTGCCATTTGAAGATAGGAAGTTCTTAAGGCTGTTAGACTACAGTCCAGAGCAGATGCACGCAGGATAGTCCCATCACCGGTGTAGGTTATGGGTCTGGGGGGAGGTCACTGGGGAAGATCGCAGAAGTCAGGGGCATCCTGTAGAGCGAACAGCACTGGGTACTGAGAGAAAGTTGGAACCCAAAGACGAGAAGAATGTGGGCCAAACTGACCATGCCACTTACTGACAGCACATCAGCCTGGGAAGCTGAGATATACATCTGAGGGATAAGCCTGCAGCGCGACACAGTCATTTATCCTCGGATTTCATTTCCATAAAATTCCTAAAGCTTTTATTATACACACTGACGCGCGGCAGATTGCAGTACATCTTACAGAGCTCACGTGATACCATAAGGACTTAGGTTTGACGTGCATTTTGGGATCCTTGCTATTACTTTAAACAGAGGCACATTAACATGGTCAGATGCCTCTGGGCTATTTCAGTTTTCTGGGTCCCCTACTATTTTCTACAATGGTGTAGCTGTCAACCAGCAGGGGGGGAGGTGCAGTGGCAAAAGTTGTCAACCAGAGAGGCAGTTTGCTTAAAATGTTATTAACGAGGTTAGCTGCGGCCTCTTTTTAGCAGAGGCCCCTGGCACCACCCCGGGGTAAGCCCGTGCATTAAAGCGCTCAAGGCCTAAAGTTATTGCTGATAAGAAGAACCTTTGGAAGGTTTATACCTTCCAAAAATCTGCTGGATTTTCATTGACGCTACCTGACAAGAACACGGAGACTAACATAAGAATAATTATCAGGAGTCTCTCGTTCTCACGCGAGGTGTGACCTGCAACGACCTCGTTTACACGGTAATCGGGTCACAAATGGACGGCACTAAATACACGCGTGAACGACCAGCAAGATGCACTGCGATCCAGTCACTTTAACCACTGGCCGATGTGGTCTGAGACGCGTTTCACCGCATATCCTTTGTAGTGTAAACACTATTGCAGTCACAATGTTTAATATCTATGCAGGGGGCCATTCGACCTTCTAAGTGAGGCAGACTAATGTAATCGGAACACGTGGTCGGCTGGACCCCTTGGAGACCCGTAGTAGACACAGGTGTAAACAGTGATGTGTTCCAGGTGTCCACTGGTTATCTGATCACCCAAGATGCACCTGAAAACCAAGTGGTAATAGGGCCGAGGTGTACTGTGGTATTGTGTTACCTGCCAAGGTACTTCAATCAACATTCAGAGATTAAATGAGTTATATGGTTAATATATAATGGCAGAAATCTGGTTCTTACACAGACAGCAATGAGGAAGGTGTAGCCAGTAAATTTACAGAATTTCAGATACGGCATATTACACACTATATTGACTTTTGCGGGAAAAAAAATGCTGCTTCTCTTCAGGAAATGAGTGAAAAAGTTTAAACATTAATACTGTACTCTTTCACAGGTGAAACATCACCCTGTGAAAATTCCATCCATCTTCCAAACGCTTATTTAGTAACACTTTACTTTAGGGGGCACAAATGCATAGCAATAACTCATTCAGTGCTGAATTACAAGTCATGAACAAATTTAGTAGCTACTTGAGATGACAGACACCTCACAATCCATTAATGATAAACAAACATGACAGTATTTCACTTATTCATTACTCGTCCCTTCAGTAGTTGCTTAGAAGGTCACAAAGATTCACAGAATTAACAGATATAGTAACAAATATAGTAATTGCTTGAGATAAAAGTTGCGTCACTATTCATTAATGATGAACGAACATGAGATCAGTATTTCACTTCTGTTATTCGTTACTTGTTCCTTCGGTAGTTCACAAGGGTTTACAGAATTAACAGATATAGTAACAAATATAATAACTGCTTGAAATGAAACATGTGTTACGATGCATTAATGAGGTAGGTATGCGTGTGTTAAAAAAAAATAAAAAAAAGTTTTGTCGCCCTCAGTATCAAACTCTCTCCTACACTATTTACTACAAGCAATTTAAAGGAAATAATTATCCCGAATGCATGTATCTGCACCCACACAGCCCGGGAGAACACGCGAACTCCACACGGTGCAAAAGCGTGAATTACAGCACCCCGGAGGTGTGAGGCATAGGGTCCCTCTGCAGCCCTAATTAAAATGTGAATATATAATATAATTAAAGTTACTTGAAGTAGTTTCTATTGTGTAGGATACAGAAGTAGTGGGTAATGCCCACTTGGGGATTAACAACAGTGGTTATAATCCACAGTGAAGAGGCTAAACACCTAAAATAATATGCATATTTAGTCCTTTTGAGCGTTTAGACAACGCTGTGTATATATTTCTGTGAATACACGTATGACTTCTCTGTGTTTTATACCTCTCACCGTTACCAGGACTAACGCTCTGCAGATCGCGTTAATCTCTCCCCCACAGCAGATCGGTAAAGCGTGTTTTTCCTCTTTTTCTCGCACGCCGACATAATCTGCAGGGGAGCTCCTTATTACTGTACTGTACCTCTTAGGTATTTAGTCGCCGAGGCACGCCAAACGCACGCTAGTTGCTACTCCTTGATCTCGAAGTCAGCGAAGTCTTTACACAAGCGCCCAGGCTTGTAACTATACACGAGTCACCGTTCGCTTTAAAACACTAATGAAAATTGACATTGGGGAGGCATCTACATGTTTCACATGATTATACACAAATAAAACTCCTTCTCTACTTCTCTATTTTCGTGTTAAACAGCTTATTAGCTTAAATAAATCGTGATGGGTAGTCGTCAGATCGAAGGCATTTAAAAGCCACGGGAAAATATAATCACGCGATTTCAGCGCGTACCTCTTCCACGCTGAGAGGTGCGCTCATCGGCCCTATTTATTCGGCATCTGGAAGGGGGCGTTTCAGCATTTTGCCTCTCCAATCCACGTGGATGCAAGTGGGATATAATAACCGAAGCCTGCTCGGCGTGTTACACGTTACATCAGCACGGTAAACCTGCCTGGACCTTGCTCTTTCATCATGGACACATTATAAGCACTGATCGTACCGTACATCTGCGACTGGGGCGTGTTTTTCTGGAAAAGGAAGCCTAGAACCATCACTGAGGAGTATGAAGAACCGTCTTGTCTATGGATTTTAGGCAGCATCAGAAATGGAAAATTGAATAGAGGATGGAATGAATAAAAATCGTGGTGTTTTTCTTTCAGTTGATAGTAAGTACACAAGGCATAAAACGTCGCAGTCAGTTTCGCCGTATTTGACGTTCTGTGAACTCTAAAGATAGTTATGTGGAAAGCGATAACATTTAGTTGTGAGTATTCTAACACTTCACAGTTTGTTATATATGTGTATATTATAGTGGTAAAGATGTTGACTAGTTCAGCTTTGTAAATGCGTGAAGCAGCAGATTTCTACACCACAAGAACTGCAAACTCTGTCTAACATGCATCGTAGTCCTCATTGCAGTCCAGGAGAGTAATATTAAATTAAGCATATGATTTATTAGATATATAACTTATATATCTAATAAACCTTGCAAGGCACCTAGTCGGATTGATTACGATGAGTCAAAATAACTCACTTCGTTAAAAATAGTTTAACCCGCATGATCTCTTTTCATATTTCATTTCAAATTCCTTGTAATAAATTCATTCGCGCTCAGAATCATGAGTCATGCTGCACAACAAACGATTGGCATTTAAGGTGTAAAGTAATTGTACAGTTTTTTTTTTCGTTTACTGCATTGACTAAATATTTCCATGTACAGTATAGAAGCGTTGTGATGTGTGTGTTTGATGCTTCATCGTCAGAATTTTTCTCTGGAGTACATCCACTTCTATACCATTCAAACCATGAAATCATCAAGATTTCTACAGAAACAAGCACAATTACTTAAGTAGAGTTTATAGACAGATTATACTAAATACATTTTAAAGGCATGCGTATATATGAAATCTGCCTGTTGCTTATCTAAAATCTAAAGTATATTGTTACTGAAGTGTAAATGCTACAAATTATACACCACGAATACAGCAGCAAAACATTTTGCTGGAACAGCGAAGGACATAGCAAGTAACTCCTTATCGTTTCTCCTTACTCCTTAACTCCTTGTATTTCTGTACCTTTTCTGAAATGCTTCTATTAGCAGAGGATAAAAAGAGAATACACTAACGGTTAGATAACATGTATCTGAGCGTTTTGATTAATAATTTCTCATAATAACATTTTTTTGCAAGTGGCAGTTATTTTTATATTTGACGCAGAATGCTGTGGCAATAGTACCACGCCCGTCAACTGGTGTTACTATTGTCATAATTCTTATTATTAACAACAGCAACAAAAATAAACAAACAACAACAATAATAATACAACTAGTGGTTCGCGAATTAATAGAACATCATTGCAGCGCTTCTTCAGAAGCGCTTAACGTTTATCCCCATCTAGTGGACAAATGCGGTTTATTCCTTCACAGACTTCCCAAGCAGCTCGGGTAATATCAAATTTCTATAATTGGAGAATTATTTCATGCAGACTGATTTTATTTTATTCCATTTTAAGTGTATGCATCAAAGGAAGTGACTGGTTGATCTGCAGCGTGCCAAAGCACAGTGAGCTAATTTCTTGCATCCTAACAAGCCGAGATCATCAAGGTTTCCTCCTCACAGAACTTCAGACAGGAATGCCGACATTACATTTTTAGTCTTTTGTTTTTTCATCAGAGCTGATTTCAGATGGGTCTTTATATTTGAGATAGATAGATAGATAGATAGATAGATAGATAGATAGATAGATAGATAGATAGATAGATAGATAGATAGATAGATAGATAGATAGATAGATAGATAGATAGATAGATAGATAGATAGATAGATAGATAGATAGATAGATAGATAGATAGATAGATAGATAGATAGATAGATAGATAGATAGATAGATAGATAGATAGATAGATAGATAGATGGATGGATGGATGGACGGACGGACGGACGGACGGACGGACGGATAGATAGATAAAGCAAATACCTTTACCACATGCATAATCATATGTGATTGCATGTGATTATGCATGTGAAAGTAATCATTTAACATTGAATCAGACAGTGCGTGGTTGTTCAGTTTGTGCTGTAAGTTGTGTCTCAGCTCAGGTGTTGCAGGTTTGAGAGGTAGCAATTATTTTTGCGGGAAATTGGGTTTTGTATGGGTGGCATGGTGGCAGAGTGGTCTGCACCATCGCTTACACCTCTGGGACCAGGGTTCAAGTAAAAGACCATGGCACCATTTGTGTGGAGTTTGTATGTTTTCCTGTGATTTATTAAAATTACCCTAAGAGGGTACTAAGGGGGGACTAAGAGGTTTCTGTATGAGAAAAGCTGAGGATGGCACATGAGCTTCTAGCAACCCCTCTCCGTATGCTCTTAAGAGCGGCAAAGTAAAGGTGCAGAGACGGTGTGGCCGTAACGTGCGTGTGCTTGCTGTTGGTGAGATTGAGGGTGAGCCCTGCTGCGGTGTCTGCGAGGGGCTGGGACACCCGAGTAGCTGATGGCAAGAGAGGCAGGACCCGAACCACAATGAGTGTCTCCCGTCCGTCAGGGTACCACCGCATCCTGCAGCGTGAACAGAAGGCTCTCGTGGGTATCTGTGCCAGAGGCAACTGCAAGGATGGTTACAGGAGGGCTATCATAGGTTAGGCAGCTTTGCCTGGGGGAAGAGCATTGGAGGGATAAGGCAGGATTGCCTTTGTGGAATTAGTCACCCTGGTTTACATTGGAGGTTTATTATTTTTATTATTATTATTTGAGAAGGGCAGATCACTGGGGCAGTAATAAACCATTGTACAATAGGGAGGAGATAAACAGTAATCATCATGTTCAACAGATGGTTATAGAGACTGTTTACCAAACAGATTGTTATAAAGATAGTATATAGTTGTAAAAGGAATATTTTCACTAGACGTAAATTATACTCCTTTCATAAATGCAGGCTTATTATGTCTGTTTCCAAATAGCCAGCTAAGGGTAAGGGAGGATATCATGTTTAATGTTATGTTTGTAAGGGCTGGGAATGACGTAGATGTGTTCCCTAAATTACCCAAAGTACCACTGCTACATCCTGGTCTAGGGTTGGGCGCAATAAAATGTGGAGTGACGTCACTACTTTGTTTGTGCTTGTGATGTTATTAGCAGGGGGAACAAGTTCGGGAGTCGACCAGGTCAAAATATCGAAGCACCTCTATAAAAACGACACGTCCTTTACCAAACCCAAAGAAAAAAAAATAAAAGTACACAAACTTATCTATGTCCCTCACTAGCTCCGAACCAGTGAGAGAACCTTATCAAAGCAAAACAGCGTCACACTCCCTGCTTCCCCAACTGCTCACGGTGACCTTAATATTTACAGGTATTTGCAGGTCATTTACAAAAAACTAAAATCCAAAGTAACCAAATCAAAAGAAGGGCTAAGCAAAACCAACAGCCAGACAACAACAGGGGTCCTTAACTGGATTCAATATACACTGTGAAGTGCTGAAGAGCCAGTAACAGTGTAAGAGCTTCTTTTTCAGTGGCGCTGATCTGATGGTGGTTGATGGTTAACTTTTCCGTAGTCATATGTATAGACTTTATGAGGTAAACCACTTGTAAATGGCCCCTTTGAATAGCCCTGTAGTAAAGGCCAGTGGGAATTCTACATTATATCATCACGCTGTCACATTATTTAAGAATATTAGCAAAGCCCAGACACTAAAAGCTGCCACAGTCAGGACACAGAAGGCTGTGAGAACCACATTTGATTGGCCCAGGTATAAACATCAACCTTTCCAATGCTACAGAACTAACCTCATTGACACCATGAGGGATTTTAGTGATACTGCAGAGGAAACTAACAGTGTAGTTATTGAGAACAGAAAAACTGTCTAGAATTTAGTGTAATGTTAGTGTATCGTTGTTCATTTTTTTCAGTTTATGCAGCACAAGGCATTACTGGCTGGGAGCAAAAGCAGATAACTTAACTATTTTTGGAGCTTCATCCAAGATTGATCTCTTCTAACCTTGTCCAAATCCTTTCCTATGCACAAGAGACTCATAAAAGATTTCAGCAGTTCTATGAGAAATGATCAGAAAACAATTGCAAACAATCCCGTAAGCGGTGTAAGGTGACTTCCTTCTTAATTTCAATGTCTGTGTTCCATTATTTATTACTGTAGGTTCCACTGAATGAATTAATTTGAGAAACTGGATTTATTTTACATGCTAAATGTTCCTTACATGCTAAATTATTTATGCAGTGTAACTAGCACGTTTCTAGGAAACTGTCACCCAGCAGTTAATGAAAATAAAATTCCATCCATCCATCCATTTTCCAAACCGCTTATCCTACTGGGTCGCGGGCTGTCCGGAGCCTATCCCGGAATCAATGGGCACGAGGCAGGGAATAAAATTCCATTATTGCACAAATTTGCCGTGCTTTCGCAGAAGTTTTCATTAGATCTGGATTCTTTCAATTGTAATTTAAAATGTTTAAATTCGCATTACAGACCGCACAAAAAAAAAAAAAATCAACGAGAAGTGATATAATGCTTTAATGATGCAAACCATCATTTTTTAACGATTCACCTTCTGGAATAAAATGATGAATTTAAATAAATACATAAATAATAAATAACCAAGTTCAAAATAGACAATGACATTAAATATGTATATTTTTTTTCTTCAAAGCTTTAAGAATTTTCAGTAGGCATCATAACAAACTGTCTCTGCCCTTGTAAAGCATTTTAGGACTGATTTCTAGAGGCATGGAGATAACTATCAAATTTCAGTATTTTCTTTGAGATCTCAACAAGGCATCTGTTCTGGACAACAGTACCTGCAATCCTGACCCACCGCTCAAGGTGTAGAAAGCTCTCAAAATGTATTTCACAGGAAAGGAATCTCACTAACCTTTCAGGTTGGCGGTACACCTTGTGATGGAATTTACAATCATTCAGTTTATCCTTATGATGCTCATCAGAATGTCCACCTGTATCTTGCCATAACTATTTATAATACAACACTTACAGAATGTCTTGGGACACTTGCTTAATTCAGTAAAATTATCACAAATTTATTGGTTTAAAAAAATCATTACTTTATTAATTTGTTTACAAAAACATATGTCACATTAGAAGCAACCAGTAGTTTTGAGTAAAACATTCATTTCAGTTAGTAATCGAAACCCAAATTATAGTTCTAAAACACTTCTTATGAGTTAAAAGGTTCATGGACAAGTAACGGTTCTGCAATAACATAGAACACCAAGTGTTTAGTATACCTCTGGGAGCGAATGACTACAATCGCAATTAATAGCAAAATGGCAATAACAGACCTGAATGAGTCAGTCAAAAAAAATAATACTTAATAAAAAGAAAATGTCTGTGTGGAAGATATGTGCAGATGTGTTAAACATTGCTTGTCAATGGACATTTGTTAAGAAACCAATACACGTGTTTCTAGGAGCACTGTATATGTCAAAATATTGCTTACACAACACTGATATTATTATAAATAATAGGCATAGCACCTAGCTCTCCATTCTCCCAAAGAGGGGCCTTTTTCAAATTGCTAACAAGTTGTCCCAGGCTTATTAATACGGTAGGGTTGCAAATACTTGAAAAAAATGTGATGCTGATGCCGGAAAATACTCTTTATTTTGCTTCACCGTTGGTTTCAGAGAAAAGAATAATCACACAGTCTAAATATATATCCCCTTGGCTGAAGGCTATTTTATAAGCTTTTTGAGCTTTAAAATGTTTAGGAGGCAGAAATTTCCGCCAGCTGAGGTCTCAGGGGAATTAATGAAGTGTCTTGTTTTCTGGATAACAGCTATATTTACATGTTAACGTTTGCAGAACTGAAACGGTATGCAATGTATAAGATGGGCCACTGCTAAAATCATCTGTTATCAGGTGCAACAAAATTCCATCGCTGTAAAGCAGTATACTGTGTGTGTTTATGCCCAGTCCTTAATCTGGTGAATTTTGAATTACTACTTACCATAACTCATGAGGAGTGATTCCGGAGTAAGCTCTTAGAGCAGGGCATGGCCTTTTTTGCAAAGTTATGGGTGCCATAAAGAGGTTACATACAGGAGTCACAATATAATTCAGCTACAGAACGTTCCAGGATGGGGAAGTTGGGGGGCAGGTCTTGTATTCCTACCTCTGCATGTATCCTTTATGGGTTTTAAAATCAGAAAGGAAATGTTTCATGAAAGCACCAATAACTCATTATGTCCGGTTTTGCGGCTGGAGAGACAGCTATGATTTTATTTGCTGATTTTATTTGTCTGTATTTTGCGATAGGGGATGAATGGTAAACTGTGTCATTACATTACTGCTCTACAGTCATATCTGATTAAGTCTTTTGCATTTTATCTGGGTTTGCCCTGTGGAATACGGTCTTGGTTAATGTTTGTGGGACTGCTTTTGTTAGAGCTTTAATAGCTTGTTTGCTTGTTTTTCAATAGCTTCTGTGAGATTGTTGGCTGCAATGACTGAGGCAGAATTTTCTATCTTTTTATTGATTTTTTTTCATCACTGTTCAGGCAATGATGGAGCATTTTGTCTAAATAAAATTTCCATCCATATATTCTCGTTTAGAAAAATAATTGTTAGAGACCTGCTTATTTGGTTGTTGTTTTTTTTGCATTGTTTTTAATTCAAAAGGTTATTCGGGATGATTTTTTTTTTTTATCATATACTGGAAATAATTACCCTAAAGTGTTTTAATTTTTAGGCATTCAGGTGACATTCGATCTGCATCTATAGTAAGAGCAAAAAATGGGACCTACAGTTTCACCTTCACTTTCTCTTCAGTTAAAAAAAAAAGTGGATAATTTGCACCAGGAGAAGCAGGCATAATGATCAGGGTCACAACCAGAAGCTCATCCCATGAATGGCATGAAAGAAGGAGCATCATTGTGCGATGAGCAGCTGTCTTCATCCAGAGCACACTGCCACATTACCTGATAGATGTTAAACAGGTAATTCAGACTCAGTATTCAAGTTGTGGCTGCAGATGTTCTATCCCGGTGTTATCTTTGTGAAAGATAAATAGGGAAGTAGAGATAATGCCGCTGTTATTATCCTCAGCTAATGAAGTGCTATGTAGAAAAATCCTTTTTTTTTTTCCTTGTCTCACTTACCAGGCTGAAACTAAAAGACAATTAGCTGGTTTGAAGCACAAATGAAAAACAGTCTGCTTTAGTGACAGTCTGCGACAGCTGACATTGTAGCCCAGATTGGTGGCAGATAAAGATAAAAATAACCACTTCATTTTATCCTCGTTATAGTAGGAATTTGCTATGAGCAACATGCAGCAGAAATGAGTCACATAATGCATTACTATATTTTGAGTATATATACACCGGTGAGCCAAAACATTATGATCACCCCCACATGACGTGAATAACATTGTCTATCTTGTAAAAACAGTGTATGTCAAGATCTGGGATATATTACATGGTAAGCCAACATTCGGTACTCGCGCTCACCGTGTTAAATGCGCAGTAATGGGCAGGAGGGTAATGACCTGACTGACTTTGAAAAGGGTCAAATTGTTACGGCCAGACAAGTGGGTCAATGCATCTGCGAAACAGCAGTGCTTGTGGGCTGCACACTGTCAGCCGTTCTGAGTGGTCTACCTACCAAACCTACCTCCCTAACCAAGCAGGGAAAAACCCTGACCTCAGATCTTCACTCAGATCTTTTCCCCTTGCCATTTCTACTGCAATCAGGATGTCAACTATGAGTTACAAATGTTGACTTACCGTGTCATGTTGACTTACATTATTTGCTTCAAATGGGAGGCTATGTTTCAGCTCATCGGTGTGTATGTGTCACTAGTTTGAAGTGTGTAGTTTTATACATTATTATAGCCTTTATTAGATGCGTATATAATTCCTTTTTTATTATCTTTAAAGATAGACTTGTCTCGTGTTATCTTTCATTATACAGCTTATACCAAGTTTTATTGCTATGCTTTGCCAGTTCAACATTGTTAAACGAGTGGGAAGGAAGATAAGCCACGTATGTGTTCCATTGATTGAAAAATTGATAGAATAAGGAAGAACAAGTTAGTTAAAGAATATTCCCCTTTTTCCACAAGAAAAAAAAATCAAGTTGAATTGAACAAGTAACTCTTACAGTTAGATTGTTAGATTGCACCAATATCATGTAAAATAAGTAACCAATATTGAATGTTAAAATGGATGTTGACCTTTCAGGCCGTGTTAACCTCCCTTAGTGCCTCCTGTTTATTCAGTTCTTTAAAAGGAGTGTTACCCATATTATGCCCCCACCCCCAGTATAAATGTGGCCTGTCAAGCTGTTAAAGACCAAACAGGTTGTATTGGGGAAGTAAAGTGTTATCATTGAATCATTATCATTGAAAGGAATCGCGATGATAATATTGCGTGATTATGATGATGTGTGATCTACCAGTAGTGCTGGAGCAGAACTGAGTACAGGAACATGTAATATTCAGAATGTTCCGGGGTGGGGAAGTTGTATTGGATAGAGGAATAATGTATTGTCCGCCAATACATTATGTTTTTATATTGTTCTGCAAGCTCTAAATATAGACCCGTGTAATATCTAGGTTGCAACTACTGTAAATTTAGTTGCACAAATAGCAAAGCAGCCAAAGGTCAGTCATGACTGCAGAATCCATGTGGAAGTTCAAGGGAAAATTAAGGATCAAATAAAACTAAATGTGTTTTCTCCAGAGTAAGTGTTGCTAGAAGACTGCATGTAAATCGCATGGCTTCTCTTGTAAGTTACCAGAAAAAAATCTTTGTCTTCGGTGTATTGTGATTGTACAACTGCAGTTAAAACACGCTGAACCTTGGAAGATATCGTAACACATGATTGGAAGATATAATATTGATCATCGTTAATGTAAAACCTGTAAGTCACATATCGTGCTTGAACTTGAGAGGTTTAGGAAACGGGAAATTAAGACGTGGTATGTAGACGGTACGTTACGAAAAAAATGACTTAAAGGCACTCTAAGATTTATTTATTTTTTGTTTGTTTTTTTTGCTTTGTATGGACAGATATTTAAGTTTCAGACTTGAAAGTAAATCTTGCTGTGTGGCCCCGAAATGGGTGTTGTGACGGTTTCTGATAAATTTAGTAAAACGTGTAATTTCCTTCCCCTTCACTCTCTGGTCAAACTCCTCGAAAGCCATTTCTACTGTGTTCAGGTCAGGTGGCCAGGTCATGTCAACACCATCACTCTCCTTTGTAGACAGCTTAGCAAGTCCAAACTTTTGACTGGTACTGCAGAAAAACATGTTTACAACTACCTAGCCAAAATTAACTTCAAATTAATTGTAGTTTAATGGTAATCACATTCGCAGTTACGATCAAAATGTGAATGAACTGAGGAGTTTCAATTGTGGTATGAACACCACAGGGACCAGGGGTCTCCAGCTCTGCTCCCAGAGAGCTACCGTCCAGTATATTTCCTATCCTGCCTGGCCTCTCATGAGCCTCACTTGTTCCTTGTATTTACCTCAGAATAAGTGCGGCTCATTAGAAGCCAGGTAGGATAGAAAACCTACTGGATAGCAGTTCTCCAGAACCAGAGTTGGAAACCAGTGGTGTAGGCCATTGCCTCTCCCTTTGGACCAGTTGTGACGTCAGAACTTGGTTGTTAGGTATATTCGAGTCTCTGCGCAGTAGATAAGCAAGTATCTGTACTGACAGGAGTCTGCATCTGCTAGGTAGTAGTAGTTAGCTTCAATTTTACTTTGCTTCTGGTAAAAATATATGTTACCCAAGAATTCTATTACGAAAATGACAGGGCAGTCTAGTTCCCGAAACATTTAGAGTGGCATTCGGACAGTTATGAATCATTGCCTCTTCCAAGGCTACGTTTTAGGAATGTTTTCTTGGCTCCTAGCTTGATCTTCAACGTTCAAAAGACATTCTGGTGTGCGTTCACCCTCATGATAATTGCTTTATTAAAATAATTTTGTGGGTAGCAAGTCAATTTCTGTGGCCCTTGAGGATTGTCGTTAAGGACTGTAATGAGGCTATTATCATCTAGAGCTTTTAACTGAAGAGCCACAGAAATGTTGGAGAATGTTTATCCAATCAGTTCCTGTTTTATAGGGCAAAATAATGTTACATTTTTTATATTAAAATTCAAAGTAATATGAAATAGCAACGTGCATTTTTTGATAGTATGTTTTCAATAAAAAAGGGAGGGATCTTTCAAACAAGACGGAGTCGCTGCGGACATGAGGTCCAGTGGTTTGCACTGCAGCCACACGTCTCCAGGTTTTGGGGTCTGCTTCCTGCCTCCTGTCGGCCTGCGCCTACATCTGTATCGTCTGCCATTCTTCTCCCATAGTCAAAATGTATATACTTAGGATAATTGGCTTTTCTAAATTGGCCTTAATACACCTAACATATTGGCCTATAGGGGCGGCATGGTGGTGCAGTGGTTAGCACTGTTGCCTCACACCTCTGGGTTCCAGGTTCGACTCTCTGCCTGGGTCACATTGTGTGTGGAGTTTGCATGTTCTCCCCATGTCGTCGTGGGGTTTCCTCCAGGTACTCCGGTTTCCCCCCCCACAGTCCAAAAACATGCTGAGGCTAATTGGAGTTGCTAAATTGCCTGTAGGAGTGCATGTGTGAGTGAATGGTGTGTGAGTGTGCCCTGCGATGGGCTGGCCCCCCATCCTGGGTTGTTCCCTGCCTCGTGCCCATTGCTTCCGGGATAGGCTCCGGACCCCCCGCGACCCAGTAGGATAAGCGGTTTGGAAAATGGACGGATAGATGGATATTGACCTATATTTTTTTACCCTTATTACCCCCACGCTAAATTGTAAGGTACGTGTGAATGGGACATTTCATATAGCGGCAGCTTTTGCAATGTTTGCCTAACTTGACCAATTTAGCTTGTTTTATGGATAAAGAATGACAATGGATTCTGGACACTTTGGAGAGGTGGGTGGTTTCTACACAAGCAAATAAACAGGAAGATTCACAGACTTTATGAATACGATATAATTATTTCTACGCTATTTCAATTGGAAAATGGCTCAAAACTGTTTGAAATGTAACAATTTTATGCTAATTTTTCCCTTAAAAATGAAGGAATTAAGTTTTTGCATGCTCCATGTGAAAATGGCAATTTACGGCTTGCCAGGGGACCGGTGTTTGAGATGTAAAAAGTTAAATTTGTTTAGAAATACAAATGTCTTAGTGTTCGAGGAAGGTGTACTCAATCTAGTATTTCTTGAAAGTCCTATATATGCATTAAAAGGGTTTAGTTCTTTTGACAGACATTGTATGCAGTATAACCGTTAAAAATGTTTCCAAAAAGAAAACCAATGAGATTTTTCTCTTCTGAATAGTTACTATTGCTCTTCAATAAGGCAAAAGTATTTTATTTATTCGATCACCCAATTTTTCAGTTTAATAATGAATAAAATACTTAGCTGCAGCCCTGCTTAACAAAAACAGCCAAGTCTGAAAGTTTACAGTGTGACAGGATGTCCTGATCTACACGAGGGAGACAAACATATCGGAGGAAGTTACAGTTTTCAAAGACATTGCTGAATATTATTATGTAACATCTGCGCTTCTTAATTTGCATTTAGCTACTTGAAACCTGTCGTACAGGCATTGCTGTGGGTATAAATTTTACCGTTTCGCATTTGGCATGTATGTGCTGCAAATAAATACGGCAATAAATATCAGTACTTATCATTTGTGCTAATGAGGCACAGAATGCAGGGGGGTCCCTGTTAGCTTGGAAATTGCCTATATAAAAACTGGAAGATCGTAAACATATACCACAACCTCTGGGGTTTATTATAGCCATACCTGCAGAGCGGCCTTCGGTTTAGATCAGTGTTTCTCAGTCTGGTCCTTGGGGACCTACAGACAGTTCACATTTTTGCTCCTACTAGGAGCTGGGAGGGAGTAAAATGTGGACTGTCTGGCAGGGAGCTGGAGGGGATCAAAAAATTGGACCGTCTGCGGACCCCCGAGCAGCAGATTGGGAACCACTGGTTTAGATTGTTTATTCCTGTGTCTCAGTTTGATGAATGTGTGGTCACTCTTCAGCAGGACAGGGTCAGGGGGCAGCAACAGAGATCTACATGTTGAGGGGGGGGGGGCACCATCTGTGTACCTTGTCACCTGACCCTCTGGAGTCTGACGCCTCTCAGCCACTTTCGAGATAGTCTGACGTACCTTAACATTCTGAAATATTTTATCCATCTAAAAAAAAAAACATCTCTCCCAAAGTGCCACTAATGCTTTTATTCAACAGAAACTCAGCACCAATAATCTGAGACCACTTAGACTGCCATTATTTTTTGTTAAAATCAACTGAAAACATACACTTTTCAAAAAACGATTTTCAGAGGTGCTGAGAAATTATAAAAAAACCTCATAAATATTTCTAACCAAAACCTTTGAGCTCTGGAGCTTTTAGACATAGGGGTTGGCTACACACAGGTGTATGAGACATTCTGAAATTTTATGTGGTTTGATTACTAAAGTGTTAGAGCTTTGGAGTGAGACTTTTCTTTCACTTCTTCAAAATCAGTGGCCTGCACTATGAATATTGATGAGATAGGTGTCACCACCTAAATTTCAGATGTCACCATGAAATTTCATTACTCCGAACACTACTCCTAGTGCCAAACGTGATTGGCTTCTCACTACCATCAGCCATTTTATGTGAAATGACCTAGTCCTACCGGTGAAGCGTCACATGCTAAAATGAGGGGTAGTTCTGGGTGATAATGCACTAGAGCCTGATTGGATTTCAAGTTCCCTTTGCCAATTGTCTGACGATTCCCACTTCACGTCGTTGCATAGCAATGCTGTCACTGGCTGAATAACTGTGGAAAGTTTGTTTAGCAAGTCCAATCAGCCTCAGCATGTTTTTGGACTGTGGGGGGAAACCGGAGTACCCGGAGGAAACCCCACGACGACATGGGGAGAACATGCAAACTCCACACACATATGACCCAGGCGGAGACTCGAACCTGGGACCCAGAGGTGCTGAATAACTGTTGTTTGGAATAAATTTCTTATAGTAATTCAACAAGAATTAGCTCAGTTTAGCTTTGAGCTCAGTTACAACAGCAGCCTTTTCAGTTACTTCAGTTTTTTCCTTGGGGTGAATCCCAGTTGCATCAATAACATGTCCCAAATAAGACACACTGCTCTGAAAAAAGAAATATTTGTCTCTCCTAACCCTTAAGGTGTAAGATTATCAAAAGTTTCAGGATGAAACATCCCATCCTCGTCGCCAAAAACCTGTTGTGTCCCGAATAAAAAGAAATACACCAGAAGTTTTAACAGTAATGGTCAAAATGAGAAAAACAAGGGAAATTTTGTAATTTACAAAGTCACTGCTAACCCGAATTCGCAGTTATACATGAATATATATATATTAAAAGTAGATCATTCAAGGTCTCTGTTGTTTGTTTTTTTTTTTTTAATGTTTCTATGACCAAAAAAAGTGTGAGATTTCTGTTTGGTCCCACGGACGGGACCGCCAAGAGGGATAACGCTTCAGGTGTTTAATGAAGGATACTAAGGACAGATTGCAGGCATGTCAACTTTGAATCTATGCGGGAAAGAAGTTTCAACTTTCCACACAATTCAGAGATTGATGTAACTCAGGGGAACAGTGTTTTCACTGTTTATATCTGTGTTTACTCTTCAGGGATTCATTTGGAGTCAAGAATAGGTCATACAGTACCTGCTACTATCGAGGTATATCAAATAAAATGCGTCCTACCCAGTCCTAGCTAGGTGTACTTAATAAATATTTCAATTCCCCCCCCCCGACTTAGACTGTTGGATTTACTCGATTTGTATCATGCGGTCAGTGATCCTTATTTTTTGATGTATGAAAATATGTGGCTTCATTGTTTAAAAAAACATGTTTTTCTTTGTTTCAGGTGAGAGGCAGCAAAGACAGAGAGAGAACCCTGAGCTCTCAACACCAGACACTGCACTGAAAGTCCTCACAGCTGGCTCGAAGGAACCTGGAACTTGTAGATCAAATGGGAAAGTTCCGTCAGTAATTTTAATAATTTTAAGAAATCAGAATGCCACTTAATAATGAATTTGTACACAGCACCACAATTTAAATTTAATTCGTTTTCATTTTTTTTTCTAAGGCTCTCCAGAGACAACATGGACATTATTATTTTACAAGCTGCTATCAAAGGGACATAGACTTGCGGGACAAGCTCATTTTATTTTAAACTATTTTGTAATTGTTTTAGATGGTCAAACACTCTGTATTTGCAGTTCACCACTTTCGTGTTCTGGGGATGCTGCACATTCTTCTTTCAGTATGATCGTGAGCCACTATGATGTAAATGACCTAAACATGCTCCCTGCATCTCTTAATCCTGTCGAACTCTGCCTTTGAGACACGCCCCCCCCCCCCCCCCCCCACCTTCTGCGATTTACAAGATGTTTGTCATCAAGCCCAGGAATAACCGAAAATTCGCTCTTTTCTGCATCATCTCCCTGACAATGCTGTTTCTCAGCTACACCTATCACAACCCTTCGATGTACCTCTTAAAACTTGCCTTCAGACAGCCCAGCGGCGATTTCTCCAAGGGGCCGTGTGCCTGTGCGACGTGTATAACTGAGATGGATGACGACTGGTTTAGTGAGCACTTTAACCAGTCCATACAACCCCTGCTGTCAAGGAAGAATAGCCTGCTTTCAGAGGACACCTACAACTGGTGGCAGGTAAGAACCACCTATAGGTTTGATAACTGCAGTCATGCCTCAGACTGGTTAAACATTCTCAGTGGATTTTTTTAAGGTTAACATGTAACAGATTCCTTGCTGGCTTTACAGGGAAGTTGGCTGCCCTCCCAGAATTCAGTTTATTTATAATTGTAATATTGATTTTATTACCTTGAGGATTTTCCATCACCACTCGCACTATTTTTCCTTATTACACCTCTTACAAAAGCATTTAGTTGTGAAATGGTCCCTTGTTGATTAAGATTTTATGTTTAGATACGTTTTAAAACTGTTTTTTTTTTAGTTTCTTTTGTACTCATAAATTAAAGGGTGGGAAATCAAAGATGTGTGAATAATGAATGACCGGCTAACGTCAAAGGCGTGTTTTTGCCAGATCTAATGAAGATGGAGGGATTGGTGGCCTGGACTTGGGTGTCTCAAAGTCACTTTCTGTGTGTGACACGGGCACATATTTCAGTAAATAAAATGAACTCCCCGGGCTGCTACCCAAAGTGTTTAAAATGCAGCTTCATTATATCAAGGCCAGAGATTCATTTCGAGGTGAAGGGGTCAGGGGTATGCTAGCTTTAAAATACGCTTTAACGGCATATGTCACGACTCCCATATCCAATCAGAGTAAGAGTTCCAATTATGGCTCGTGCTGCCGCCATTCGTTTTTTTCTTTTCGGGTATTATTTCACACGGTGCTTTGATAGAGCACCAGATTAGGTGCTGTTCCGGGCTTTGCTGAAAGCAGACAGTGACTCACACAGTTCCCTGCACGGCACTATGTATTTGTATGGCCCATCGCTGCCAAAAAAATTAACATAGCGATTCATTAAAAATAAATGAGATCAGGTCCTCTGGCAGTCTGTTTCACCTGCATCTACAAATAGTCACGTGTCCTGTGTAGCGGGCAGATTTACCTCTAACTTCTATCATCTCCTCTGCTTTCTTCTTTTCAAGTGTTTTCCAATATGATCCTTGAGGACCCACAGACAGTGCACATTTTTGCTCCCTCCCAGCTCCCGGAGCTAAAATGTAGACTGTCTGGCAGGGAGCTAGGAGGGAGCAAAAACATGGACCGACTGTGGGTCCCCGAGGAGCAGATTGGGACCTTGCTCTTCTCTCAGTCAAGTTTCACAGTGGTACCACTCCATGCTTGATGTGAAAACGTGTATCTCAAGAGGGACACTTACGGACACTTTAACCTTTCGGAAAATGCCCCGATGCCCCCTTTCGCATTTTGACAAAAGCATGAACTGTACTACCAAGTCTTAAAGGTTGCTGTGAGGGTCATTTCTGATGCCCTGGGGTGTGTCGACCTTTTAACCAGCACATGAGGAAGGGCAGTGATGGAGTCAACATGTTTGCAGGGGTACTTTTCAAAATTCGCATAGTCAACTGCAAAGAAGATTTTATCTCTGATTAAAATCAATACAACCAATTACAGCCCACTCTCCATAGGACAAAACACAGCCAAGTATTGTTCATCCAAAGTGTGGGAAATTACATACTGTTCAAAAATCAAGCTTACTTAGTCTTTAGTAATTAAATGAAGATGGAGGTATGCTATGGAGAGAGAAAAATATCCATAGTCTATTATAGAGGCCTTTAAAAAGGCCCCCCTTTGCTGATTTGTGTTGCCTTGGTAACCTGCTTGTCATTAAATGAGTTTGACTAAAGGGAATGTTCAGTTTGACCCTTTTTGTCTCCCCCTGCTGGCCGTCATCAGTGGCTGCAGAGAGAGAAGGATCCAGCCAACTACAGTGATGTGGTGCAGAGGCTTTTTGAGGTCATTCCCGATGAGGAGTGGTATGTCGACTCAGGACCCGGTCGCTGCAGGACCTGCGCAGTGGTAGGGAATTCTGGGAACCTCAAGGGATCGAGTTACGGAGCGCGCATCGACTCACATGATTTTGTTATAAGGTGACTGGACTTTTTGTCTCGAATAAGCTACACTTTTCGTGTGAGCAGCAGTCATGTTGCTTTGAAATGTACCGTCATGTCACAACAGTCTGCTCTTGACTTGCATGAAACACAACTCTCCTTGATGAGAAAAGCAGTCTCGCTGGGAATAGCTGTCAACAGGAAAACAACTGCGTACCTTTCCTTGTTTAGATATCAAAGGAAACAGCCTCTGAAACCATTGCATATGTTTTGCTTTGATACTATGTTTGTACATGTGCATGTATATATTATTATAGTTAGGGGAGTAGCTAGAAATGCTGGGTTCCCTCGATAAAATGTCCACCCTGCCCAGTGCTACTTATAATAAATCTGCCAGGGTGTCCATTAACCCCGCGAGCCCCGGATTATGCCTATAATTGTGGTATGCAATGGCAGCTCACTGTAATTTACAGAACGTGTGTCATCTTTAGAAAAGCCTGTTTGAGACTTAATAGCAGTAGTGGGACATGAAGGGGAGAAGAAACAACAAAATGCAGTACCGGTCAATGCGTTAGGCAGCTGCCTAGGGCGCCATCTCCTGGGAGGGGGGGGGGGGGGGGGGGGGGGGCACTGACTAAGCAAGAGAATTTCACTTTGTGTCAGACGAGGGGCATCCTCTCGAAAGCTTGCCCAGGGTGCCACATGGTCACTGACTGGTACTGACAGACTGGGTAAGCTTGGCCCTGACCTCCAGGGGGCGCCGCTCATTAGATTCTGGGCAAAACTGGAAGCTTATGTTGATCCCACATTACAGTTTAACTTAATATTGATGCTCTAACTCCTCACAAGTGTGCACATACACAGCTTTGATTGCTGGTTCTGGGCAGTGATCGTTCACTGCAGGACTTCTGAAATCTGGCCCGCGATTCCAAATCCAGGCCTTGTTTTCAGTTCTCCCAGGTAGGTAGCTTAATAATTACTGATTCTGATTGGCCAGAGGCTTCACACCTGGTTCACCAGTAAAGGGTGGCTGGAAAATCAGCGGGGCTCAAACCTGGAGGACTGTGATTTGGATAACCCTGGTTTACAGTGTTTTTTTGAGAGTCCCTCCCTACAAGGCAGAGTGACTGATACGTTTTTGCTCCATAGAATGAATCACGCTCCTACACTGGGCTACGAAGACGATGTCGGGAGCAAAACCACTCATCACCTCATGTACCCCGAAAGTGCCAAACATTTGCAGAACAGTACAAGCTTGGTGCTGGTCCCCTTTAAGACCCTGGACCTGGAATGGGTCATCAGTGCATTAACCACGGGTACCATCACCCAGTAAGTAACCCTTGATTAATCATCACAGTGAATATTGCGGTTTCTTACACAAATAGCACCTTTCATTTTCGTTTTTGGTATAAGAAGTGCGGTGCAGTGGTGCAGTGATTAGCACTGTTGCCTCACACCTCTGGGACAAGGGTTTAAGCCTCCATGTGTGTGGAGTTTACATGTTCTTTCCATGTCATTGTGAGGTTTCACACTATCACACCTCATCTTGGAGACAACTGCTTACTTACCCATAAAGGAGGAACGCTTATTGACAACGAAACTGAATGATGTTTTAGACGATAAGCAGTGACATAACTGCCATACGATTCCTCAACTTCCAGTTTCCATGAAAAGTTTGCACTGTAAAGCATTCTTCTTTGATCACTGGATGATTTACCGAGTAGAACAAAACCACTCTCAAATCAACGCATTGACTGATAAATGGAATGAGTGGTCGCATAAGTTCACAGTTTATGAGCACAGGATTGCAGTTGGACTCCCCAAAGCCTCTTAATCTAATAGATATAAATGTAATTTTTCATGTGAAAATATGTCTTGTAAGCTAATATTGTTCAAACGTAGATGCCATGTGACAGCGGGAAACATAGTATAGATGGAAGGAAAAGTGTTTGTGCCTGTATTGTGTTTGTTACATAGAGAAAAAGTCTCTTACAATTAATGTAAAATTAATGAATTGTTCTTTTATACAAGTAGTTATTTGCGCGTTCAATATTTATGAAGCTTTGATAATCCCAATGTAAATCGCCACTTACAAGGTTGCCAGTCACTTTTAGCGGGTTTTAAAATAAATACTGGCACATGGTAGGACACAGTTTTGCAAAATAAATAAATATTTTCAAAAAGTATTAGTTCTGTCGTTGACAATTGTTGCTATGTTGCAGGACTTACATACCTGTCAAATCCAGGATAAAAGTTAACAAGGATAAGGTAAGTGCCTTGTTTGATTTTCCACTAGCGGTGAGTGACTAGAGGCACCTTAACTGAGATTAGTGTAATATAATTCAGGATTAACTGAGATTAGTGTAATATAATTCAGGATTAATATCCTAACATTTGAATACACACCACACAAACCGCAACTTGTGAAAATACTAAAATATGGTATATGACAGGGCTTGGCAATTAGTTTCGACCACAGGCCAGTTTTTTCCAGCTATGTTCAATAAAGGGTCAGTATAGTTGTACAGATGCAAATATAGCCTTGGACTGCATCCGTCTCTTCAGGGTGGGAATTTAGCATACTAATTAGTAAGATATGAGGTTACATTTGATGGGAAATACATAAGCTGTGTAAGTCTATTTAAATAGTGGTCTACATCAGATTTTTAAATGAAAAATAAATGAAAACTGAAAAGGGAAACGGGGCGGATCTGGTCCATGAGCTGCCATTTGCCGACCTGTGGCTTACGACTTCATCAAGACAAAAACCGTGATTTCCTGCCAGATACCCAGCAACACACACAGTACACTGTCTGGCCAGAAAAAAATGGGTCGCTACTTGAATGTTTTGTTCGCTTTTAGCTTTGATTATGGCGCACATTTGTCATGGCGTCGTTTCCACAGGCTTATGCAACTGCTCAACATTTATTTTCATCCAGATTTGCATTCATTTCTCACCGAGAACTTTTATTGATAAGTGACTTGAACCACTCCATAGTCTTAGGCAGCACATCCCAGAGACTTTCAGTGGGATTACGGTTAAGACTCTGTGCTGGCCAAATCATGTGCGAAAATGAATCCTAATGTTCCTGAGGCACTCCTTCACAATTCCAAGCTGATGAATCTTGCCATTCTCATCCTGGAATATGTCCATGACATGAGGGATGAAACAGATCCATTGGTGATGGCTGGATGTATAACCTGGCCATTCAACAGATTCAGACTCAGCTGCCTCTACTTTATTGCTCTATAACTTTGCTGAGCTGTAATAATGATCCAGTATTTGGCTTTTAAGTATGTGCGGAATTAAATTCAACATGGCAACCTTGTTTTTAGTGGGACACACGTGTGTAGTTTGCATGTTCTCCCCATGTCGTCGTGGGGTTTCCTCCAGGTACTCCGGTTTCCCCCCACAGTCCAAAGACACGCTGAGGTTAATCAGAGTTACTAAATTGCCCATAGGTGTGCATATGTGAGTGTGCCCTGCAACGGGCTAGCCCCCCCCATCCTGGGTTGGAGCCCACCTCATGCCTGTAGATTTCGGGGTAGGCTCTGGACCCCCTGTAACCCAGAAGGATAAGTGCCTTGGAAAATGGATGGATGGATTTTGCATCCTTCAGCAAACTCCCACTACTCAGCTACTCTGTTCATCTTACCATTTCTCTGTATCTGCTCCTAGTCTTCAATTTTTATACTGCATCACTAAAGCAAAGGTTGCACGTTTTTACGAAGAAAGGCCTTCCACATTGCAGATTTGTTTTCCTGTAAAATATACTCATTTGTGTCTGTTTCATCTTTGGGCACAAAATGAATCACTGGGCTTTATTTGGGCAGGATACAGACAGGAGTGTATTTCCTATTATGTTATGATGAGGTTCAGAAGCCGTACCTATATATTTGCTTGTAGCAGAAGACAGTTCGTCAAACTGAGTCGCCGAGTGCATCTTAGGGGAAAAGGAGAAGTCATGGAAATGCCCACAGGGAAAAGCATGTATCCACTTTAAGTCACATGTAAAAATGGATCACATTTTATTCCGATGAGGAGAATTCATGCCTGTGCAGTGACTTATTGTCCATGTACTTTTCATGCCTGTGCAGTGACTTATTGTCCTTGCACTTTTCATGCCTGTGCAGTGACTTATTGTCCTTGCACTTTTCATGCCTGTGCAGTGACTTATTGTCCATGTACTTTTCATGCCTGTGCAGTGACTTATTGTCCTTGCACTTTTCATGCCTGTGCATAAAGCACAGTCATACAACCTGTTAACGTCAATGGACACTCTCATGCACATCTACACTCACATCTGAACTCACATGGTCATGTTTACATTCTGGACCCTTGCACAAAGTCACTTTAATAAGGCATCTTAAGACACTTTTTTTCATGCATACTTGCACACCATACTTCCTCCACCTAATTTCAATTTGAAAGAAAATTTCTATTGTACAGTATATTTCTATTTTTATTTCTATTTTATGTACAGTACACTTCTTTCTATTTTTACTTCTATTTTATGTACAGTATACTTCTATTTATATTTTTATTTCTATTTCTGTTCTAGTTAAGTTTTAATTTTTCTATCGTATTTCTTCTATTCATATTTATTTCTTACGACAAGCTTAATTCTCTTTTAGGTCACTGGCGGTCGTGTAAGCATTTCACTACATATCGTACTGTGTATGACTGTGTATGTGACAAATAAAATTTGAATTTGATTCATATTACTGTAGTTACTGTTTGAAATATGCATATATTTTACCTTAAACATTTCGTATCCCATGTGTTCTACAGAAAGTCAACCTTACTGTCATTCTGTCTTTATTTAACAGTATGGCAAATTCTTGGCTTTTTACTTGTTTTGCCACAGCAACAAGAGACGTTTGCAAAAACTAGACTTCCATATTTACAAGCATAGACAGGGCACTTACTATTCTCTCCGTACATTTTACGTAACATTTTTAGTCTATGTCAAGAGCGTAGTTTTAAGTCATATATACATATTATATATATATACTAGGTAATTATGATTCATCTCCAGCTGCATGGTTAGTCTTTGACTTAACATGACTTCTCATAATTTCACGTTCTCACAATTTGCAGGTGTTGGTGTACAACCCCACCTTCTTCAAATATATCTATGACAACTGGCTGGAGAATCATGGAAGGTACCCCTCCACAGGCTTCCTTGCCTTAATGTTTGCCATTCACATTTGTGATGAGGTAAGCTGTTTCTAGTCCAGGGCTCCCCAACTGGCCAACACTATTACAGATACAAATTAAATTTTATTATGGTATTATATTGACATCTAGTGGTCATGTTGATATGATTTTTTTTTTAACCATATTACTTTGACTTTGGTGTTGATTTTGTTTATGAGCTTAAATATGGATGAACGGCTCTTGTCCAGGTGAGTGTCTATGGATTCGGAGCGGACATGAACGGAAACTGGCACCACTACTGGGAAAACAACCCTGGTGCTGGAGCTTTTCGCCACACCGGGGTGCATGATGGGGATTACGAATACAACATTACGATGCTGCTGGCTGACAAAGACAAAATAAAAGTGTTTAAAGGAAGATGATGCCTTAACCATTTCAAAATGTTTATCTAAACAACACGGATCTACTGAGTGTGCTTTCAACATGGGAAGTGTTGAATGACGATGGACTGAAGGCAGTTCTACTCTTCTGACCTAACTTTGCTCACATTCTAAGTTTATAATGCTTTTTTATTGGGAATGGACAGCAACGCTGCCTTATGTCATATGGCCCATGAGCAGAAGTGGAGTCGAGCCCAATTTGAGATAATCTAAATGAGTGGTTTGAGATTTAAAGGAGATTTAGTTGCTTATTGCGGCTAACGGCGTTATGTAGCGCTGCATTTATCATCAGTAAGGTTGCAGCACCACCCCGTGGCCAGTAGAAAAAGCTCATCAGTGTTATGATGGGTTACATTTTCAAAATTATATCAGTGTGATTTTCTCCTAATGGTTTATATTAAGTAACTTTTAAAAATTAGTTTTGATTATTTAAAAAATATATTAACAAATAAAGAATGTTTTATGTACACACACACACAGTTTATTCTTTTTTTTTTTTACTTTCTCATTACGCAAACTTTATAATTCTGATATCACACTGCATGATGAACGGGTAATCCCAGTATTCCATCAATGTGGAAAGGCTCATCAACACAACTCTCATTTCGGTTTAAGAAGGGTAAATGGCTGCACACAGCTCAACCCAGTGCTGCTTACTTAGTTCCACCCACAGGTTGAAAGGGCCCATCTGACAGTAGATTACCTAGTAGAGCTGTTGAGAAAAAGAAAAATCCTGCCTACTTACACACCCAGTTTATTTTAAATCATTTTTATTCCTCCAACCTGCTCAACACAGACATCCAATGCAGTGTGGTCTAGACGGAAATCATATCCCCCTACTGTGTGATTACCTTGATTTTACCTACCTGTGCCACTGGAGAAACACCAATGATATCCAAAACAATGCCACACGAACCGTTTTCTGTATTCTCTGACCCAGTATGTGGTTCTCTGTTCAAAAAAAGTGCTCAGCGCACACCAAGAGCATCATCTAGTTGGGTTAGAAATACAGCAAATGGTTCATGAAGAGTAGTTTTGGCCAACACCACGAAACACTGTGACTGCTTACATACTATTACATACTGTAACAGCCTGATAAGACATTTAACAAAGGGTTTGCAGAGGAATCAATCAGAAATGTTTTTTTCACCACCAAATTCGAAAGCACACTACCACTGCCTATGAACTTCATCTGCACTTTAAAAACAATGCAAATGTACAACCAATGGCTTTTGTATGACTTTTACTAAAGGTAGATATAGCGCGTCCGTGTACCTATAACTTTCGGGACTTAACAAATGGGGTATTGTCCAAATCAAATTGACATTAATATTGCATGATTTGCTTGGAAAGAGATGAATGGGAATTTTTGTAATTTGAAGGGTAATTAGTTTTTATTTGTATTTAATGTTATGGGACATTGGGATGTACCTTATATGAAGTGCCTTGCAGTTTTGATAGATAGTTCAAATGATGTAATAGTTGTACTTGTCTGTGTGAAGAAGGAACCAGATTCATGTGCCTTTTTAAACTTAATTTTTCAGTTTTTATAGGCTTTGGTTTCATTGATCGGTTATGCGAGGGGTTAAATATTCACATCCAACTTCAGTTTCATTTCTTTTGGATGGTTCAAACGTGGGGATACTATTATGAATATTTTGCAAACAAATAGGAAACATTTAATACATGCTGGGGTTGGTGCAATACTACACAAAGGGTGTAAATTTTTATTGGTTTGAATGTAAACTGCTCCCACTTGTGTGGAAGTAATGTAAACATTTTTAATGAATTCCCAGTGTACAGAAAAGACTCATTCAGAAGTGATGTCTAATATACACCAATCAGCCATTAAAACCACCTGCCTAACGTTGTGTACGTCCCCCTCGTGCCGCCAAATCAGCTCTGACCCGTCGAGGCAGGGGCTCCGCAAGACCTCTTAAGCTGTCTTTTGGTATCTGGTACAAAGATGTTAGCTGCAGATTCTTTAAGTCCTGTGATTTGCAAGGTGGGGCCTCCATGGATCAGACTGATTTGTCCAGTACATCCCACAGATGTTTCACTGGATTGAGATCTGTGGAATTTGGAGGCCAAGTCAACGCCTAGAACTCTTTTCATGTTCCCCAACCCATTCCTGAACAATTTTTGCAGTGGGGCACACCGTCCTGCTGAAAGAGGCCACTGTAATTGGGGAATACCACTACCATGAAAGGCTGCACTTGGTCTGCAGTAATGTTTAGGTATGTGGTACATGTCAAAGTAACATCCCCATGAAATGCCAGGGCCCAAGCCATCCTAGCAGAATATTGCCAAAATTATCACACTGCTACCGGCAGCTTGTCTTATACCCAAATCATCACACGCACACTTACGTTTTTCCTTCTGCCAACTTCAAGAACTGACTGTTCACTGACCTGATATATATTGGCACCCGTGACAGGTGTCATTGTAATGAGATAACCGATGTTCGTCTGTCAGTGGTTTTAATGTTACGGCTGATCGGTGTATATTTCCCATGGTTTGCGATTTAGTGAATGCAACGTGACATGAAATGTTCAGTTCTAAGAAATCCTACATTGCGTAAATATCGGAGAGATGTTTAAAATGCAGCGTCATTTCATATCCATGTAAGATTTTACATTCCTAGTAAATGTAGATCCATTTCAAATCACTTCTGTATTTATTTTACTATAAATTTGTTTCTTTTTTTCTCTCC